>NC_091093.1:7185833-7556666 GCF_024713975.1 Paralichthys olivaceus | reverse complement strand
CCAGTTGTCACTTTGGAAAAAAGGAGGCACTACAATGATCAGTGTATAATTGAATTTGACATTGGAAAATAAGTACTTTGGCAAGACGTTTTATATCATTTGGTTTGAAAAATGTACAGTAGTCTGAGACAAGATGTTGTACAAAATGTATTTAAACTTAGTTTATGTTGAATTTGATTCTAATATTTGGTAAGATTTCCTGCGAGCACATGGGCAACAAATAAACCAAAACCAAAATTGAAAACGTTAAACCCAGCAAACCACCTGATATGCAACGACAGCATTAGGCAGCAAAGCACATACATATCATTCAATCAAATTTTTGCTTGTATATCCCATGTCCTTAACCCTCAACAAGAGTAAGGAAAAACTACTAAAAACCCTATTAACAGGGGGAAATAAATGTAGAAACAGTGTATGAGCTAGTTGAAAATGGGTTGTTCAAATAAGCTGCTTTCAGGCATGCACTGAACTCCACAGTTCCTCCATATTTTTTCATGTGTGAGGTGCATGTGTGAATGTAAATGTCAGTGTCAGACGCTTCGCTGTCTCTGCGGAGTTTCTCTGCCTGGCCTCCTTGTATAATGTCTGTAGAAATCCAGAAGAAGTTGATGGGTGAACACAGAGGGGATTCCCACTGGAATCACCGCAAGCGAGTGGGGGATTTATTACGCTTCTAAAGCGCGACAGATGCAAAATTAAAGGAACAAAAAGAAAACAAATATATCCCAGTGAAAAAGTGGTGTCTTACAATTAGAAGACACAGACGACATGTGATCGCCGCAGCAGAGTTAATATGTCACTTCCTGCCTCTGCCCACTGCACCCGGTTGCTCCACCTCTCACCTGAATAATACAGTGGATTTGTTGCTGTTGTGAACGTGTCTATGCAGAGAACCTTGCGCTTTTTTGTGCATTTGTGAAAGGCAAACTACGGGTACTTTAACCCCCATTTTTTTTAAATCCTCTTCATGCCCCAAAAGCGTTAAAAAAGCTTTGTCTCGAAATAAATAACTCTCATTGCACATGACCAGACTTTCCCCAGAGAGACATGCACCGATAAAGCAGAGACGACAACCAGAACATGCAAGTCATGAAAAGTCTGCTTCTAGCATTTGTCAGACATTCATTTGTTTTTCAGGCGTAGCTTTGATGCATTTTTTTGTGTATCAGGCTCTTGCTTGCATTTCCAGGAATACCAATCCTAGCTTTAAACTAACATTGCAGACAAACAGACGCTTTAATCCATTTCTTTGACATTTGGTTGTTTTGGGTTGCTTAAAGACAAAAAAGAAATCCCACCATCACCGTATCTTCTTTAATATCTCAACACTCTTGTTCAACTCTGAAAACTGAAGGTCAGTGCTTTGTGTCATGTGCTCCAAACTGGAACAGATGGTTGTGGAAAGTGAATTAATGCTCTCAATAACCAGCATTTATTTCCATAACTGCTGTAGTTGACTTGAAGAGAATTTCCAGTATGAAGCAGGGCTCTGGCAAAGAGCATTGTCTTTAATTTCCCAGTGAAAAAGCTGGAATAGTTGATTTGAAATAACATATGAAGAAGTGATGCTGTTGATCATGTTGCCTCCTCCTTTTGTAAAACCTTTTTATCCTCCACTATCTCCGTAGTCTGAAACTGACAGAGCTCTTTCATTAATTCTTCAAATAGTCAAGCTGCTCCTCCATTTTTCATCCCTGTCCTGTGCCTCTGTGTTTGTTTGTTAATGATGTGATGGGCTTCATTTCAGAATCAATAAATCATTATCATATTAACTTTGAGGCATTAGTGTAATTGCAGCAAACAAGTATGGCTGTGTGAAAACTGGAAGTCTCCGCAATTTTTTTGACTTTGTGGCCCTGTTAATATTTAGGTCCTAGATGATACAGTTGTGAAGGTTAATAGTTCACAAATGACACCATGAATTGGACTTTAATGCAGCTTAAGTGATCAATGGTGCTTGGATTTTGCCCCCAGTCAGCGCCGCTGGAATCTAATGGTGGAGATTGTGAAGAATTCTGTTCTGAAGAATGGCTTTCTTTGCTTTCTGCTATAAAAATGTTTCCATGCATGTTCAGATGTTTCAACAGAGTTGTTGTGTTGACGGCCTTGGCAGAAATGCTCTTTTCACATATTCTACATTCTACTGTGCGCTATTGGCATTAAGCCTGATAAAATGGAGCCACATTTCTCATTTTTCAGTCGGTTTTTATAAACACTATGAAATTCACACTGTAGCAAGTCTTTGAAAATAGAACAACACACACAATACCAGGGTCTGGGGCTGGCGTATGGTGCTTTTCTTGCATACCTCTACAAAGTGGTTGTGTTTAGTTAGCCAGACAGTCACCAGCATTATTAGATCATGGTACAAGCATGCTGCATGCTTACTGGCTAAGTGACATTAGTGAAATTTGTATCTTTAGGTAATAAAATTTGGTGCTGAATGATAAGGCAGTTTTCAATCTATTTGATTTGACTATGGCTGAACAGATAAACTTGCTTAGTTGCGCCGCTAGAGAAGCAGGGTTGAGTTTAATTAGGTAGTAGTTAGTTAGTGAGTTAGTTAGTCAGTGGTAGTTTTTGTTTGTGGTTTTAAATATGTGGACTGTCACACACGTTCCAGCTTTGTCGTACACACTCTCTAATCTTTCTAGTCTTTAATGGAGTCGGGTGCATTCGTAACCTTCACCGTTTTTGTTATGGCAGTGCTTTATGAATAGGTGCATGCTTCCTTGATTAACTCCTGTTGTGGTCTAATAATTCAAATCCAAATGTATTGTTCCCCTTACACACCTGGTATAAACATGTGGGTTTTTTGATCCGATCTCAAGTGGACAGCTCTTAGTACAGGTGTGAACACACTCAGATCGGGTATAGATCTGATCATGCCAGACCACATTCAAAGGTGGTATCAACATTGATCACCACATAATGATCACCATAATGATCAATACTTTCCTCAAATAGGGGAAGCGATCTGAGATCCGATCATGAAGCGCACGTGGGGCCACATTTTAATGCCAGGTGTGAATGCATGCACTCAGAGCTGTCCACTTGTAATCGGATCACTAAAACCACATGTTAAGACCAGGTGTCTACGGGCCTTAGTTTATCTACATTTGGAGCTGTCTCTCAGCATCTGTTGAATCAGCCAAGTTGGATTTTAGTAAATGTGAACAGGGTCTTTTTTCTTCTTCATTAAACAATCATGAAAGGGGCAGTTCTTCCTTAAACTGATTCCAGTTACACAATTTTAACTGCAGAAGTTCAGCATTACCTCAGCTTAAAAAGGACAGCAGATTTACAAACACTACTCATGTGCTACATTTTGATATGATGAATTAATAATATACAGTATGCAAATTAATTTGTATATCTCTCTCAATTAGTGTTTGCATAGATTTGTTAATATATATTTTGTCTAGGGGTATTTGTCTCCTGCTCTTTTGTTGACAACTCTTTCTCTGTGCTGTTTTCTTCTCTATGTCATTTCCTCTTGCTGGCTGCCTGTCTCTGCAGGGGCAATGTGTTGTCACGGTGCAGCTCGCTGATGAAGAGCTGGCTGCGGATGAGGAGGGCGTGCACTACTTCCTTCTGTTTGCTGGCAGCACACAAAGGCACCTGACCAGCACCCTAAGGAGCAGTCATGACACCTTGCAGGCGGTGTGTCCCGGTAAGCCACCCCGCCCACAATGCATTGCAGCTTCACTGTCATATTTAATGGACCTGTGGGAAAGTGGCTCCACCTACAGTAATGAATTAATAATAAATCTATTTAAATTCTGAAGACAGTCATTGTTGTAGGCACCTTAGCTCAGTCTAGGTTAATAAAACATGGAAGGAAAGTTCTCTGAATGCAGCATCATTGCAAACTCATATGCTGCAGATCAATAACATATAAGAGAGAGTCAATACCCCCCCAACAATATAGTCATATTTACCAAAAGGTGAAAAAAATACAACATCTCCTGTAAAGGTCGATCCTCTATAGTGATCAAGTGCAACAGTTATTTCTTTTAGGAACAGGATCATGGGGCAGTCAGGAGTTATTGTAGGGGAGGAGGAAAGTCTAAGTGATACATGATTCATCATCTACTACCACCACCACTTTCCTCGTTATTGAAACTAATATTGTGTTTTGGAGAGAGAAAAATCACCTTACTGTACCTAAGTTCATTGAGCCTGGTTCTTTCGTCACTCTCCTCTGAGCACATCCCACTTTTACCCAGTTCTCCAATACTCAGAGATACTTCTCGCTGAGTTGAATGAACAACAACAGGTGGCACTGAGATCAGGGGGCAAAGGTCACAGGGCACAGAAAATAGGTGGCAAAAATGTATAATAGTTGTGATCCTTCCATAAACATGGTTTGCGTTCTCAAATGTTGAGAAAGACAAAAATATTAAATTGGACAAATTAAAAAGACATTGTTGAGCTCTTTGAGCCTGCGTGTTGACAGGAATAAAGAAAGCAGGACATGATAAACTGTTATCTTGTTAAGAGCTCGCCTGAATTAACGCCAACGGAAGGTGGGTGGAAGGAGGTGTGACTCCTCAAACAGATTAGCTCTGCTTTGCTGCTTCTTCCAAAGGGCCGATCCTGTGACCAACCAGAAGTTCGCAGGATAGAATACCCAGGTGGCCTGGGAAATTAGCTGCAGATACCCGGAGTTAGCGCTGTAGTTTGAGCAAGGAACTTGAGCCTGTTTGTTTAATGAGATAATAAAGCTGCTTTCAGACATGTGCTGAAACATGCAATTTTCTGGAGTTGCTGTATGTGAGAATACAAACGTCTGAGTCAGTTGCTCCACACATTTTTCGGGACTATTCCTGCAAGCCCCCTAGTAAAATCCGTCAAATTTTCAGAGTGACCCAATGTGAGAATACGGTAGGAATGTTTTTGAGTGGGCATGTTAATTACACATGAGGGATGCAAAACTGAAAAAACACCAATGTGTTCGGACAAAGAGGAGGTGTCATACATGTAGAAGATGCAGACAATGTCAGCTTTGAATGACAACAAATTTGGAGAACTGAAAGTGATATGGTCTGACACTGGTGTTGATTTGCTTTAAACAAAACCTTTTTATTCTGCAGTGTAATTTATAAGTCATGTTCTACCTCCTGCAGTTTTGAAAATATTCCTGCAATCTCTGAGACAGAAGTAAAATCATTGTAACAAGTAAGATCATGTTGAGCAGGAAGTCACTGAATACATTTGCATTTACAACATAGAGCCTCTACAATCTGTTAGCTGTGTTTTGACATCACTACAGTCCTCTTTGTTCATTCCATCTGTTGTGACGGAAAACTCATAAGAATGAACTTTGGTGAATATGTTTTGTGTTGTTAATTTCCTGGTAGGTCAACTCTGATTTGTGACTGCTGAACAGGTTGTGGTGAGATGAATTGAAAAACATTAAATTAAGTCAAATATTATGTTTTATTTGTATGAAATTAATTATATTCAAACCAGTCTACACTGTGCTGTAGCTGGTTATTGTTAAAGAGTTGTAAAGAATTGTTAATCTAATGAATAATAATGTAAGGTTTCAACGCATGTCTATTTACTGTGTCTGTATGAAGGTTTCATCACCTCTTCCAGATAAACTCTGTACAATGTACAGAGTTTAGTCAGATAACAGAACATCGAGCTGTTTTCAGACATGTATTATGTGAATGAACTGTTTGCCTTTCACATATAAAGGACGCATCAGGAGATGTTTGGGTCAGATAGACTTGTTTTTGTTTACAGCAAATCAACATCTCCAACAGCTCTCGAATTTCATTGTCTTTGAAATTTGACATTTTTGTCTGCATCTCCACTCACCATCTGTTACAATGGTGAGTGGAGCAGGAAAAGTTCCGGAAAATGTCTGAAGCAGCTGCTTCGGATCATCATCGATATCAAGCTTTTTGTATTTACTTTGCTTTTCAGCTGACTTTCTTCACAGGTCACAGCCACTGCACATTCCCCATTACAGGTCTTTCATGGTTTTTGTACCATGTTAGCCACAACTAGCTAACAACTATTCATGTTCATGCAACACAAGGACATAAAAAAATGCATATGCCAACTACACATAACATTATTAAAGGCTTGTTTAAAGCACATGGTTGACATTGCAATATACACATATTGATATCCATTTTATTCTGTTCCGTGTTCATTCCTTTCTTCCTGTCTCCTTCCTCATTGCATCATCTTGTAGCCCATGACTGCTGCGAGGGGGTACTGGTCACCTTGTGCTCTGTCAGCCGATTTGTCCCTGAGGCCCCAAAGAAAGACCTACGCCTGGGTAGTGTGTCTCCACTGGGCGAGCAACGATTCAGCTTCGTCCAGGATTTGGCTTTTGACATGGCCCAGTTTCTGGTGAGCAACAAGACGAGTCATTTCCATTTCTGTATCGGCTGTAAAATGACAAGAAAAGCTGCGGTTTGTCATAGAGCGAGAGGTTAACATGTCACAGTTTTTTTCTGACAATGTCTGATGTCTGACAAATTTTACTTTTATCTGAATATTATTTGCTTTTTTCAACACAGCACAATTCTGAGTTTAGTGTGATACATGCATGTGGATTTTCATATCTTATGTATTCATACAAATACATTTTAGTCATTTAGCTAATGCTCTATGCTGAAGCTAATGCTGAGCGCCTTAAAATGAGTGCTTCAAGACTAAGCCTCAGCTTTGGAAACTTGACTCATGTTTGTATCACCCTCCAAACAGGTGAGCACGGCAGGTCGAGCTGACGCCCTAGATGGAGCGCTGCTGCTGGATGAGTGTCAGATTCCTCTGCGGGAGTGTGAACGTCTGGATGAGAGCCTGGCGCTGGCCCTCCAGCATCTCGCCCTGCCTCTGGGATGGACCTTACTGGGAAACAAACCAACCAACATCACTGGTGAGACTGGAGGGCAAGTCCTTATTTACAAGTCAAAAAACCTGTCAAAAAGTAGTAGAGTAGTGCTACAATTACATATACAGTATATATATATATTTGTGTTGTACTAAAACACTGTCACTGTCACCAGTTCAGTGACAGAATGAACACATTTTACATTAACTGTAAAATACTGCTGTTAATCATGGTCTGCCGTCACCCTCCCCAACACATGAAGGTAGTTTGTATGGATGCGTAAGTTATTCAGGTCTCAAAACACTATAGTCTGAAATCAGCTATGACACTACCTTTGTCTGACCTCCACAGTTTGATGTACTTGCTAGCTTTTAAGTTGAATCATTAGATGCCGTTATCTCTCCAATGCAATTAGAGAAAGAACATCATTTTAAAATAAATTGGAAACACATGATACTGTAGAAACTCTTTGTAGAGTTTTCCATGTATGGAAGAACTCATTGAGTCTTCCAACTACCAGAACCATGCAGACTGCAGGGCACTTAAACTGAAGACTGTCTGTCTACAGTATGTCTGCAAT
This sequence comes from Paralichthys olivaceus, assembly GCF_024713975.1. Taxonomy (NCBI): domain Eukaryota; kingdom Metazoa; phylum Chordata; class Actinopteri; order Pleuronectiformes; family Paralichthyidae; genus Paralichthys; species Paralichthys olivaceus. The sequence goes on along the minus strand of NC_091093.1, from coordinate 7,549,227 downwards.
ATATATATATACTTATTTTTTTACATCTTGTGTACTAGTAGGGAATTACTATCTTATAATAGCCTATTTAAAATGTAATATAATCAATCCATCCATCCATCATTTATACCACTTATTCTTTTAAGGGTTGTGGGGGAGCTACAGCCAATCAAAGGGCAAGAAACAGGATACACCCAAGACAGGTTGCTAGTCCATCACAGGGTCAAGATACAGAGGCAAACAACATTTCACACTCACTATCAAATTCAAGTCTCCAATTAACCTAACCCCGATCTGCATGTTTTTGTAACGTGGGAGGAAGCCAGAGTACCCAGTGTAAATCCACGCAGACGCTGGGATTTGATCCAAGATCTACAGTTCCAACCACTTTGTCACTGTTCCATTCCTAGTTTGATATAATATAGAATCTAATAATTTAATGATATGTTAATTGTAATTGGTAAATGCTCTGTATTCATATAGAGCCTTTCTAGTCTTTATGACCACTCACAGTGCTTTGCAGTGCAGTTTATTGCCATTCACCCATTCACACACACATCCATACAGTGAATCTATGGGCAGCACTTTTTTCTGAGGGGCAATTTAGGATTCAGCATCTTGCCCAAGGACAGTTCTAACACCCCTCAGCTACAGCCGCTCAGATGTTTGATATGTTGTTAATATTATGTTTACAAGTAGACCCTGTTGGCTTGAGTATGTCCCTTGAGAAATGTAACTGCAGGTCAAGGCTCCGGCTGATAGCACTTTGATACATCAAGAGCTGTGATTGCCGATTTTCTCTCACATGTTTCTAATGCCAGCGGAGATTATCTGGTCCTTTTCAATAACACACATATCGGAAAACCATCTCCACTGCATGTGAATGATGGATTGTAAACATAGTATGAGGAATGTTGTTGGAGCACAATATAGCCCGAGATATTCATCCAGCGTTGCAGTGATGCTATCATCACTGATTTAATTTATTTATTAATAACACAAAAAATATTTTACTGAAAACATTTGGTATAGCAGGTCTCCAATACATGTGCTAATTTCTTCTTCTATATTTTGGCAGTCTAGAAACTGGCGCTGCACGTCTTCTGTGCAATGTTACGACATGCATTGAACTTCCAGGCGTTGGTCTGTAAACAGCCATGAACATTTGTGTACTTCTTGTTTTTGACATCTTGGAAACAATGTGCAACAGTAATTTTTTTCTTCTTTGTATAATGCAACAGCGAGGTGGGAAAGCTTCTCAGTTTCAGACACGTTCTTTACATCGAACATGACTCGGGGGTTGGGGGACAGAATGGCAACCTCTACTGGTAATAGGAAAGGAGTCAATCGTCTTTATTTAGTGGGATGAGCGGTGAACCTACTAATTTTAGAGTATAAGAGGTATATGACTAATATGAAATGTGAGTTCATGTTTACATACAAAGTGTTTAACTTTGCTCATTTTGTGTTTAATACGTACCAACAGTGCACAAAAAGTGCTTTGATTTGCTGGGTTAAAGTCAAAACCAATGCTCGTTTTTCACATTCTTAAAATCTAAGGAGAAGGACTGTGCTCTAATCTGGTGGTGTGACACTCTGACAGTCTGCATGTATATCTGTTCGTCTGTTTCTGCACTTCTTGTAACCCCATGCAGACTGGGCCCTTTTTGGTGCCTAGCACTTTAAAAAATATACAACTTACTTACTTATTAACACAGCTCTAATTGGAGAAGGAGCCAGAAAATATCTCCAAACAAATAATCACTGAATCTGTGTAAGAATATATTGAAATTGTACTTACTAAATGACTTAATTATGTTTTCGTGTTATCTTTAGTTGACACTCAGTGGATATAATGCAGCCCATTCGAATCCCTCTCTTACAAACAGGAGGCCAGTGAGCTCAGTGTAGTTGATAGCTTTTATTCACAGAACGACATGAACATGAAAATATGTCAGTGAATGGACTTTTCATCTGACTCTGTCATTAGTATGATCAGAGCCTAGTGTCACAGCAGTACAGTTGGGAGAAACGGGCATGTCAGTCTAAACAAACATACATCTTTATCAGAATGAAAGTGCCAATTTTTTCCGTTGCCGTTGACTCTGATGACTTTAATCAGTTAAAGGGAGTGAAATGAGTTGATGTGGATGATAACCTCTGTGAGATAATTGCTCTCTGTGAAGCGGCGTAAACAAGACATTGGGGAGTAGTTTGAGCACTGCTGCTGCCTCTGGCTGTTGTTAAGATAATAGCTCATGGTTTAGCTTGTACTTGGAGATGAGACCAAACCAGCAGGATTTTAGAAATAACTGACAAAAAAAATGAACGGAGATGTCTCAGTCAGTGTACAGCGGATATTGAAAGTTTCCACACTGTTTCAAATGTTTTATTCATTGTTGGTAGCCTGGAAGGAAAACTCATCAAATCGCATTCTCAGTAATGAACTCCCTCCTGATTAGATAAGATCCAATGTTGTGAAAAGTGTTATGGCTGTTTTGAGATGGACACACACACGCACACACACGCACACACTCCTACTGTCTCCTTGCACTGAAGTCTGTTGTCATGTTGCTGATGTGGAAGGCGGCTTCCAGCTGCGGTGAGTGATGTGTGCTCTAATAGGCTCTGCTTCACAATATGTCAGCACTTCAATACAAGACGCTCAGCTGCAGTGGACTGTGGGGAGGAAGAGGAGTACGGTTCTGCTCTCCATTTATCAGATCTGTCGGATGATGGATAGCGGCGGACTATAGGTGGAGGTGGCAGTGGTTTATCTCAGTCATCCTTCACGCTGTGGACATGCAGCAGTCAATGATCTCAGCATTGCCAGTCATTTATTGTCCTCCGGAAAATTAACTTCTCTTGAAAGAACAGTGCTTGTCATTAAAAATGGTGAACAACACCCCCTTAATTCATCAGTTTTGAACAGTTATTAACATTTGCTGTCACATTATCTGTAGCCTGTGGCTTGTCAATCAATACCAATGTGCTGGTTGTTCAATGAATGAATACTGGTGTCCAAAGGCCTTTGTTGTTTCCTGCTGAAACAATTATTGGACACTGTAAGTCCATATTCTATTTCTTTCACCTTTTTTGATCATGGATTGTTTTGGTCATCAACAAGCTTAAGGACTTCATTTTAACAATCTGAGCCCATAATTTTGTTTGTTTAAAATTGTAAAAAAAAAGGTTGTTGCACCAGGCTCATGGTTCTGAAAGGTTGGGCTTAGTCTTTTGATTTAAGCTAGAGTTGGTATTTTGTTCCTGAAACACTTTTTTATCTTATTTGTTAAAAACCTCTTCACATAAAAACGGCATCAATCAATTAAGTTGTCTGGAAAAAAAAAAGAAAGAAAAAACCAATGTCTGTGGCCTTCGCACGGTTGTTTGAACTAACTGTGCGCACCCTGCCTGTGCTCTTACTGAACATGACCAGAGTCTGCACAAGCTGGAGAGGCAGACAAGGTACCCAGAAGTTAGTGAGCGAGTCACTGAAGAGTGGGCTTATAGCAGTTGTCAGTCGGTGCACGTTCATGTGTTTTGGGGGTGTAGCTTTAACGAGAGGGCAGATGGGAGGGTGTGGGATGTATCGGTTTCATATTGTAGCCTGATATATGCTAGCTTTTCCAGGATTGCCAACCCTAGCTTTAATCATGTCATTGTGCCATCTCCCATTGCCTTCTAAAGCTAGGTGCCCTTCCACTTAAACAGATTGCTATCATAAAGGCGGATTTGCCAGGAAGTAAGAAAACGCTTTCCCTTCACACACAAGCAGACCACCTGTGTGTAACAGGCACAGTGTCTGTACAGTGAGTGCCTGCTCATGTTGGCACACATTTCTATCTTGATAATGCGCTCTTAAAATAACCCTAATACTGCACCACTGACTCCACACGAAACAATGTGCCTGACCACACCTCATTTTAAGACCAGCACGCTCTGATGGGCACAATCGCATTTGCTATTTTACAGGTCATTCCTCAAGGGATAGTGGAAGAATTTCTGTACCAAATCTGAAGATAATTCATCCCATAGTTTTTGAGATATTCCAGTCTGGACCAAAGTGGTGAAACAAACGACTGTCACTGCTTTCCTCTTCATACATTTGGGGTTTGGGCTGTTGGTTGGACATTAGTAGCAAAATGTCACTTGTGGCTCAGGAAACTTTAGATTTCTGATATTTTATACCAAATTATTAATTCATCAATTAACAGTTTATACTGACAATTTAAATGTGTTATGTTATTTGTTAATGTTAGTTTTTGCTTAGCTATTTGACCAAAAGTAAGAAAAACATTAGGCCATTGTGTATCTAAAGCTATAGTAACTATAGCAGCCAGTGTGTTTGGATCTCTGCCAAGGAATAGTGAAGCTATTTCTGTGACTCATGGTGACCCAACATAGTGTTAAGCCCCTTCATGTTGGTCCTGTGCTGCAGCACATAGCTGTAATTACATGTGTTTCCCAGCTGAGCCTCCCGGATGCCATTGTACAAAAATGTCGTGGCTGTTATGGCAGCTGGTTTGAAGGAACCACTGTCAAACCCGACAGCGAAGCAATTCTTTCTGCTGTGCGGCACCTCACATTCCAGCCCTGCATAGTTTGGCCAAGTGGAGCATTAAATTTGACCAATTATCTTGAGGTCCATCAGGGCAGGCTGGCTCGCGGTAAATGGAGTGAAACCTCTCATCAGCAGAGACGACCAGCCTTGTAAATGTTGCCCCAATGATTATTGTGGTTCTGATAACATACACTAAAATATGTTGTTTGCCCCTTTCTACTAACTTTGAACTGATCCTACTTTTGAAAGCTGCTCAACCCACAGCTTAAAATCCTAGAATAAAGAAATCTGGACTCGGCAACAGGTTTGTAGATGGTTTATCTTTCTTGTTCCTCTAGTTGCTGCCTTATATAAATAAGTACTGACCAGCTTAGTTTGATAAACATGAGCATTCTGTCTGTAGTGCACTGACTCTGGATGTTAAGTTTACAATCATCACACCATGTTGAACCCCTAGCATGTACAGTGTTAAATACCAGATTTTTATCTATGACGTTTTTATTCCTCTCTAACAATCAGTATATTCTGCTTTCCATGGGGAAATTAGCATTTAGTTCACTTTACTTTCCCACTCTTTTGAAACAAGGTTACCTCTTGTCTTAGGATGCCCTTTTATTTTTGCCAGAGGTCAGGCAGTAAAAGATACTAATAGTAACATGAGGGACTGGGCAGCTGACTGCAACAAAACAGATTCAGTCTGAGATGAGAGGATTTCTGGAATAGCCAAACGTCATGCAGTCTGGTTTACATGGAAGCAACAACCGGTTTCTTTGGCAGAAAGATTGAGGCGTGTGTGCTTGTCTTTCTTTGTGAGTACACAAATGTCTAACTGTCTTTTGTTGCCGCTATAGAGTGTGTGTACTTTTCTTTGTTGCCTCTTTAGTTTGTTTGTTTACTTGTCTTCATTGTCTGTGTAGGACCTATAAACACTGACTTTACCAGTGGACATTATGGGGATCGAACCCAGTCTTGATGATGCATGAAGTTATTTCTGAGGTCCTGGTTAATGTTGGGTGTAATAAGTTAATTGTGGTTAGGTTATGGATAGAGTTAGGAATGAATTGATACGTTTTGATTAGGCTGTTCACAATGAATGGAAGTCAATGTAATGTCTGAATATGGGTAGCTGCGCAAACCTGTGTGTGTCCATGAATCTCTATTACTGTCTGTATGAATGTGTAAAGGGAGGGTTTCAGTGTTTGTTTTTAGGAGTTCAGCTGATATATGGGGCCAATAATGGACTTAAATTAAGAATGGATGTCTAGTGCACGTAATAGGGTTCACCTTTGATTCGATGGAATAATGTTGTTTGATTTTGTGGATGCATCATTATTATTGTTGTTGGTGCTATGATTTGTTGGTTTTTAGTATGACATTAAACATCAGATGCTGGTTCATAAACAACCGTATTGGCCTACAAACGCATGCACTGATCCGCTGTTAAAGATAGACAGGGCCAAGCTGTGGTTTTATCAGTCAGTATATGTGTAGAGCTCTGTGTGTTTACTGGGTCACCATGGATCCTGTACTGGTGTCATTAGGCGGCACTGTATGGTTGCCCAGCTGCAGCGGGTGATGGTATGTCAGCTACCACACCACAAACTGGCAACCTGGACCCCTGCTCTCCTCAGTCTGTCTCTGCTTCTTGTTAGCTTTATTCTTTTTGTGTTATTACACCTGTCATCCTCTCTCTCTTCCTCAGAACTGAATCCTCAGGAGACTCTGCTGCACTTCTCCGCTCGTCGAGGTCTATTTCGGGTTACACGCTTCTTGTTACAGCAGCCTGGAGCTACAGAAGCCCTGCGATTGGTCAACAGACAGGGCCACACCCCATCCGCCATTGCTGCTTTGCGAGGACATGAACGTCTCCACAAGCTTTTAGAAAAGTAAGCAACAAACTGGTTTCCTTATGACAATAAACGGCTTCTGTATAACAACACCACTGTATTTTAGGTAAACCTTTGAATTGTAGTTGTTTTCAGTTTTACATTGCTTCAAAAACATTAACCTAAAGACCATTTTCACACGTTGGCCATTTCCCTCAAATGTTGTTTTGTCTGCAACTGGGTCAAACCAGGGGTCATAATGCATTGCCAGATCATTTTGATCATTTGATTATTTTTATTTCACCATATTGGACTGACAGACAGATGGTCTGACCCGTGACGGGTGCTGATGTCCATCATGCCAACAAAATTTTACAGTATCACTTCCTGTTTGCCTTCAAAGTAAAAAACAATGTTTTTGTTGCTGCAGTGCTTTATAATAAGCGAATATGCAGAGCTGTTATTTAGAAAAAATGTGAGCTTTGGTCTGACGATTGTGTTGGTTGTTTAACAGACCTGGCAAACAGGCAACATGTAATGTATAAATAATAACAGCTGTATACTGGAACAGCTCTTGAGCACGAAGACATGAGCCAATAAGTAAATCATTCAAACTTATGTATATATCAATGCACACATCTGTTTCATTTTATAAAAAATATTGACTATAACATCTTCGATGCAGATAATCAGATAGGATGAACATACAGTTCCTAACTTCACTCTGCACCATCGACTGTTTGTAGAAAATGTCTGCACACAACGTCCAGCACACACACAATAACAAGTGACAGTATATTTTAGAACTGATTGAGGAGGACTAACTAATGACAAGGAATAATTCTAAAGTAGCGCAGGACAAGAGAACAGGTACTGCACTGGTGACTTATGAATCTGGATCCCAGCATTACAACATTATTCTGTTCAGTGTGAATATGGTCTACACACATAGTATACAAATTAACTAATGAAATGTCTTTGAGGCGTAGAAAGTAAAAAAAAATACACAAATGTGATATGTAGACACATGTTGTTTCCTTTTCTTGATAGAATTGATCACATATGGTGTTAAATTGTACGTTAAAAGACTCAACACGACTGAACCGTCTCCTCAGTGTTTGACAGTGAAACCAGTTCAGAGTTTCAGTGAACGTTGCCCTCCTCTCCATACAAACACTGTCATGTCAATATATCAGAGGGTGGATGGCGTAGGTTCCTCCTCCTGTGGGGCAAAATAGTTTGTCTGTTGTTTTCATGGAACAATGGAAGTATCCACAGAGCATCACCACAAAGCCACACTGCAGCCTAGCTTCAGCACTCTGAGCTGCAGTGAGAGAGTTGAGGGAAAATTGAAAAGTTATGGGCTTCCATTATTGTTCCGAGGGAACTTAATTGATGGATGGGAATCTTCCCTCAACACAAAAGCCTTGGTTACAACTCCTGAATCTACTGACTATGTTTAACTGTAATTCGAAACAAACTGCAGTGTTGTCCGTCTCGAGTTTAATTGCAAGGTTATTTATGTGATTTTATTTTGGATGTGACAGGTATTATCCCTAACAATGCTTTCTCTCTGAGTGACTCGTGAGATCAAATTCTTCTCATCCTTTTATAATGAAACCTTAAACTGCAGAGAGGAAAAGGCAGCTCTTTGGTAAATGAACTGAGACACGGTTTAAAGTGGAAATGGACCCCGTTTATGTCTTCTAAGCACTTCACTTATCTGCTGCGGAATAGTTTTCACTTAACTCAAAATGAAGATGCCACAAACTGAAAGACAGCCCCCACTTAGTGAACACGCTCACTGCCAAGCATGCACTTGAGCTGCTTTACAACTTACAGCTCTTTCTCTCTTTATGTGTTGGTAATTACATTTCCCTCATGAAAAGTGAAGTCACTCGCAGCCTGGCTGGTGACCTCAGCGTCCGGCCTCACAGCTCAAGCAACCCACCCAGGATTACGCAAACATATCTGCCTGACTGGGAGGTGTCTCCCATTTACAGCACTATCTTTATGAACAAAAACACTGCACATACTTTTACCTTCAGCACTTCGAGCAAATGCAGCATGGGCAGGTTTTCTTGGGAAGCTTATCGATAAGGAGTGGTCTTTTATCACTGGGCGTATTTTACCAGGAAAGGAAAACACTTTTTTAGAACTACAACGTCTGGAACTTTTTAACATTTACTAGCTTCTTTATTACTTGATAATATCTGTGTAGGTTGGCCAATTACCTGCTAAGGCTAAAGGCTAAAATAGATGAAAATAACAACCACAGCATTTGACTATTGGCCTTTTCGTAAAAACAGCAAGCACGTGGATTATTGTTGAAAATGTGTGAGCGTGGATCGGCTGATATTACTGTAATAAGTGCTGTGCTGTGTTAGCCAATCGGGCTGTATAGACCATTCAGAGTGATGCTAGTGTCTGTTTCACAACAGGGCTGACACGGACACAGAGAAAGGGGCTGACAGTGTCCACCAGGTCTCTACAGATGCCCGGGTAATTTGTCACCTCCCCAGGCTGAACACACACACTCTGACACTGAGAAACCACCCTGGCCGCGAACCTCCGACCCTTCAGAAGAGTGTGGAGCAGCTGCTGCACCTGATATGCCATCTCCATGCCAAGGTGAGTCACACCACCCTGCCCTTCTAACATGCTATCTCTGCTCACGTTGACTTCATCCAGGAGCTCTGCAGCCACCGAACATTGTTGGATTGTTTGTCTTTTCTCTGCTCTCATTTTTCTAACCTTCAACCTTAGTTTGTATAACCGGTGGAACACCTTATGCAATCAGTGAGCTGCCGATTGATAAGAGCTAAGGAGCAGCAGCTCAGTTGGTTTCTCTGAGGGAAAAGCTAACGTTTATCCTCCTCCTTCTCTATATTCTACAGGGAGTTTCTGTACTGGAGCTGCAGTTTGATGGTCTGCACACAGCTGCCGAATGTTGTGATGGCATAGAAACAGAGATAACCTGCGTGGAGCAACTACAGCAGGCTGCCACAGCATCGAAGTGTTTGGATACAACAGCTGAAGGCAGCTGGGTAGAAAACTGCCCAGTGGAAAGCAGCAGGACTGATTCAGGACACAGTGAGACTGGGAAGGCAGAGAAAGACGGGAGGTTGTCTGCGAGTACTCCAACATCAGATGTACGCCCTGAGGACCATGGCCTTCACTCCCCAGAGGAGCGGGTGTGTTTTAGTTCAAACATTGGGAGAGATTACTGCCAAGCAGAGGAGGAGGGAAGAGAGCAGCCTGTTGTTTCCACCCAAAGTTTGAGTTTGCGTCACAGGAGTGAAGGAGCTCAGAGTGAGGTAGAAAGGGCAGAACTCACTGTGGGAATCCTACCACCAGCAGGCTGTGGTAAACAGGCAGAGGAAACTGATAGAGCAGAGGCTGTGATCCGGGAAGGACAGGAGGCCACAAAGGGAGAGGACAGATCTGAGCAGGAAGAGGAGCACAGCACAGCCAGGAGGAAGGAGGAGGAGGAGACCAACTCAGAGTCAACAGATCCAATAACGCCCGGTGGAGACAAGAAAGCTTTAGTCATGGGCCAGAGTCTGTCGTTGGAAGGCTCAGAGGTTTCTGACAACTCCGATTCTGAAACGAAAGACTGCGCTCAGGAAGAGGAAACTGTTGGGACAGAAGACATGAAACTTAGTGAGGAACTCTGTGATGGACTCTCTTTAGACGAGGAGACAATGGAGAATAAAGGGTTAACGGACCCTGTATCAGTCTCAAGGGACCTCCCCAATCCATCACTGATAGACAGCAGTGATGTAAGCGAGGAGCCTGAATCTGCTTTTTCAAGTCTCCTGATAGAAGGCCTCCACAAGGGGGAACCTCCACCAGACATAAACAGCCTGGAACAAAACCAGGAAACAGCTGGGAGGGATTACGCTACAGAGCAGCAGCAGGGCTTGGCTCCAGACACCAATTCTGAGAATTGTACTGGAACAGCAAAGAGTAAAGAACTGGATGGTCAGGATGTAGCTGAAACTTTTGGACAAAGTATCAAAAGCTCCTTTTTGCCTGTGGATGAATCTGACAACACAGCAGATGATCAGACCGCCGGGAACTCCACAGAAGATACACAGATTGACCAAGTTGACTGCATGGCCCACAGCCTCTCCAGTGATGACGATGGCAGTTTCCGGTCAGTCGGAAGCTCCACAACGGAAATCTTCCACCCCACTCAAGACAGTGCCACAGCAGAGGAGCAGGACTTGGTTCAAAGCAAGATATCAGAACTGTCCTCAGAAGGATCCATGATGGATGCGGGGCTCATCTCGGAGCAGACCCCTGACAGGGCTGCGACATTGACCAACTGCAACCAGACTGGCACCGAGCCTGAGTCACAACTGCCACCCAGCCCTCAGACAATGGAGCCTTTGAACCCAGAGGGGACAGGAGAGGAACTTGTCCCAGAACTTTCCAAAGAGGATCTGTCATTGGGTCCCATGTTGTCAGAGAGTGAGGACTCTGGAGATGCCAACTGCTCTGTCCTGAATGCAGAGATTGAGCATTCAGCATCGGAGATCACCTGTACAGTCCTAAGTGAACCATGTCAGTCTGTTGCAGAAAAGATCGAAGTGGATGTCCCAGTTGGAGGTGATCCTCAGTCAACAGAGACCAGTGATAAAACTCTGGTTGCCTCAGGAGAGGAGAATGGGCATGTGCAATCTGCTCCAGAGCAACAGAAACAGGACGATTTAGAGACCACAGCAGAAGAAACGTCACCTGACGATGGATTAACTCACACAGAGAATGAGATCAGTGTATCTTCATCACAAAGTATCACTCTGCTTTCAGACAGTACAGAAGCAGAACCACGTTCTCAAAACAATGAACTTGTTGTTGAGAATGATTTGAATGAAAATTCAAAGACATCTGATGCAGTGGATGGAGCCTCAGAAAGCCACAACAGTGCAATCCAAGGTGAGCAAACACTGATTTATTTCAGTCCGATCTCAGGTTTGTTCTAGTGTGACACTCAAATACATCACTGGGCCATGTGCTTGTCAAAGTCTTTTTTCTAAACAAATATGCTAAATCAGATTCTGAACTCCCCTGGTGATTAATGGCAATAGCTCCACAAAGCTAAGTGCAATGTCACCCACCATAATTGTGCTCGCAGAGATATTTGGCTTTTGTGAGACATCCTGTCGTGATATATGGCTGTGTTTTGTTTTAATTAAAAAAAGTAGGTTATTCTAAAACACTTTCCCCAAAATTTGACAGCACATTCAATTTGCCACATCAGCTTATGTCGGGACTGTAGGATACATGGTGACATGTTAAGTAACAGTCGTTTTATATCTTTGGCACCTAAGGCCATGTATAGTCTGACAAAACTTCCCTTTATATTCACATGTTCCTTTTAAGTCTCTGTCTCATGCACACATGCACTCCCTTGCTGCAGTATATGTCAGCAGACACAGTCACATTACCAGCGCATGTGACCGAGTCTTACACGGGGAGCCAGAAGGCTGGGTTTCTCCAGAACAAACATACATGGGATGTGAGCTCAAAGCAGGAAGTGAGATCCGCAGAGTCTGTCTTCTCTAAAGTGAACTTGCAGCTCTCCTCTGCTGGCAATTTTCACTCATCAGGAATAATTGTCCTGGACCCAAGTCCAATAAAGAGAGGTCAAGGGCACGGCTGGCACTGTGCGTCATGCAGAGAGCGGGGTGTCATTATGAGCAAGGGAACGTATTTACAGCCTGACAGCGACCGAGCATCATGAGGCTGCCAGAGACAAGGTTTCTGTTGTTTCAAGTTTTGAGTATAAAGATGTAAAATATCCACTGTAATTCTAGTGGAGGCTTAAAAACAAAAAGTTAAAAGTCCATTATGGATAGTTGTTTCTGAGACATGGTCACTTACATAACCGCACCAAGACAGATTCCAGAGGAAGAATCCATCTCAAATAATTATATGATATCATCACTAGACTGTTTGCTTTCTGTTTTTATGATCAAAGAATGACAAATTCATTCACATTCAAATGGTTGTGCTCCCAATGGGATTTTTTTTCCAAGAGAGTTTTAGTAGTAAATAAAAGCTATAAACTAAAGCTACCACATCATTATTGTACAACGTCCACCTCATCAGTGTATCTGAAGTGAGAATAGAGGAGTCTCAGTTCCTTTTTGCTTTGAACACTTGTTATTGATTCCTGTATTTGGAGGCTTTGCCTTTAGACTGATTGTATTGTGTTGTGTGCATTTCTCCAGGGGAAGATGTCATCAAGTCTGAAGACACTGTAATTGCTGCAGGGGAGGAAGAAAATGACACAGCAGAGGAAACAGACTTCTCCAGGGTAAGCTTCAAGTCTGTGCTGTGGTTGTCAGCTATCAGACTCTGCTTTGTTGTCAACGCAGGTCGGATTAACATGAGTCCAAGTTGAGTCATTGTTTGCTAAAGCCTTGAAACACCCTTTTGGCATGAAGTCTTTAAGTTTACAGCAGATATTTTAACTCGTCAAACACACATGTAGCTTCATCGCACTGTTGATAGGACGTAGCCACTGTGCTTCTCCTGTTATGACGTGTGCTGTGGAAAAGTTCTGTGAGTTAGATTCAGTGAGGAACTGCAAAGCCACAAGAGAGCTCTGATGCAAACAGGCAAACTCTGGTTAACAAGATGAATTGAGAACAAACAACAAAACATACAGTACAAGAGGGACAGGTTTTTGACAGGAAAGAAATGTAGGTGATGCTCATCAAGCAAACATGTCAGTAAAATCCACAAATACAAATTTTAATATAGTGGGAGAACCCTGTGTCATTTGCGTTTGTCAAAAGTCTGGCATGTAAGACAAAGTAACTCCAAACCTAAAACTATACACTTATATCCAAATCCAACATTTTTTAGAACATTTCAAACTTTTAAACACTTTTGAACCCAACTCACCACCTTCGTATATACAAATAAATCAACAAATAATACAAACAGCCATACTAATAATAAAAGATGGTGGTGAAATAGTGATTCTAAAACGTCACTCAGAGATCTGTATATTTATGTGGCTGTGCATCAAATTGCACACATTAATATCAGTCCATTCATCAAGATTCATTAATTATTCCCAACACAAATGTTGCAAAATGTCCCATCTCACCATGTTAAAGAAAGTGAATAACATTTTACTGGATCTACCCCCTGATCTGGATCTGCACCATAAATGAATGGGTTCTTCTTCTCTACCTCAGCATGGTGATCCGTCCAGTAGTTTTGCTTAATCCTGCAACGCATTCGAAAACATATCCTCCTTGGTCGAGGTAAAAATGTATTTGTTGAAACCCTACAGCAGGCGTTACCATGATGATAAACATAATATTAATTTGCAAACAATGACAGTGGGATTATTCAGAGAAGTACAGTGAGTAAACACATTGAGTGTAATACAAGTACATGACGCCTTCAATTGTTAATGTGGCTGCATGTTTTTAACTGCCACCGTTCTTTGCTTCTTCAGAGTCTGAATACAGCTCATTTATAAGTTGCAGTGTTGGACATGAGTTTAATCCAGAGCTCACATGATGAGGGTGTGACTCATTTCCTTTGTTTTATAATTGAATTATTCTGCATCCTGTTTGCATGACCGGTGGGCACAACAGATTGAAAAAGCCAAGGCGAAGTTAAACTTGCATTTGTTAAGTCCACAACAGAACTTAATGAGAAAGTATGCATGAAAGGAAACACAGTTCATGGCCAGAAAAATTCAACTGGGCTGGTTTTGTTTGTAGTTTCCTCAACTTTGTCACTGATTGTGTGTGTGTGTGTGAGTAGAAACTAAAGCCTGTCCTGATGACTTCCAGAGTTTCAGGTACTTTATCATGTTGTATTATTCATAAGCCATTACTGCAGATGAATTGTATTTGTTCTTTCCATGGTTTAACAGTCACAAACTATAGTATCTTTGTAAAAGTGTAATTCTTTTTTGGCAGGAATTGCTAAGAATTTAATTTTAAGCAGAGAAAAGTAGTTAAATATTTTGGGAGAGAAGGTGGAGGCAGGGTTTGCTCATGAGAAGCTTGAGCGATTTGCAGGAAGTTGAGGTAGAAGGCTGTCTGGAACATTTTCCCCTCTGAGTAAAAGCTTTCAGTTTGAAGACTTGCAGCTTAGTCAGCTGTTTTTTTTTGTAATTCTAGTTAGTGCAGTCATTCAACAAGGAATATATTACCTGCTGGAGTGTCCTTAAGTACGACCTCTACATTTACTTTACCATTAAATCCAACAGAATCTCTCTGTCTCGTCCAATGGGAGTCATGTTATGTAGTTAGTTTTCTCTCTCTCACCCGCCACTGAGCACATGGATGTGATCTTCACAGGCCGGGACTTTACTCTGAAATGTTGCTGACTGACGGATTCCTCAGCAGCCATAGACTGGAGTGGCTCTGCTTATTCCTGGGTTGTGGTCTGGGTCAGTGGCTTATTCTGAATGCCAGATGTTTGACTGCAGGGGGATGTACACATCGTGTGCAGGAGGGTCATGCAGCCAGCAGAGGGCAATGTAGCATCAGTGGCACTCCCCTCAACCGCAGTGTCAATTTAGTGACCTGCATGTTTATCCTGTTTAAAATGTACTTTCTATGATGAGAAGGTCATGTTGAGGCATGTACCAATAGTATTTTGGTTTAAACAGTTTGATCAATTGAGACACATTCATTGCAGTAATAAGAGTATAGGAGGAAGAGGAATAGTTCATATCATATACAACTATTTGAAAAATACAATAAAGCAAAGAAAATTGTGTATGTCATGGGTTATTACAGCAGCAGAGAATAATACTGACTGGATAACAGAATCTTAATGACAGCAACAACAGCTAGCTGCCTGAAATGACATGTAAGGTTAATGAAGTAATTAAAATCACAAAGAGTGCGTTGGTGTTTTGACAAGATGTAAGCTGTTTAGACAGCAGATAATTTGTTGGTGGATGAATCAGCAGCCGAGGCATCTGTGTTTCATATTTTTGGAGTACGGGAACTTATAGTTCACGAGAAAAGGCAGCAGCTTCAAAGTTCTCTTAAATCACACCCCAAGAGCAGAATAACACGCTTTCCCTCTGCAGCTGCAAGTCCTGTCCAAGTGCCAAAGAGTGTAAAACACCCAACACACAAGCATGAGATAAATTGATATTATTCTAAGTTTTTAGGGCGGGAGGGGGTCATATAAATATGTGCAGGGAAGTCATACCAAAGAGGAAGAATGTAATTGTCCATGTAAATGTGCTGCAGTCGAGAGGCTGTTCGGTAAACACATTTGGGCACTGATGCTGCTTGTATTTATGTGGGGAGTGGCTGCATTCACAGTCTTGTTGTGTAACAAGGCTGTTGGCAGCAGTAGCCTTGGAGATGCTCAGTACATTTTAGCTGCCGTTTTTGCTGTTTGGTAAAACAAATAATTAAATGATTGAACTTCACAGCCAGGGGTCAGAAAAGGAAGAAATAACAATATGCTTTCAGCAAGATGAGGGTATGAAGTACTGATTTATGTTTAACGATATGCAAGCTATCGGTAATACAGCCTCTATAACGCGGTATTATAAACAGGAGGTAACTTATTACCTATAAAGACGGAACCTTTGGTGTGTTTATACAGAAGTAAAAATCAAGTGAGAATTCAGTTCTTTAGCTGCTTCCAGTCAAGGTGAATATACTTTTCCATCCATATCTGTAAAACATACAGTGGAACGAAATGGCATTTTTCAGGAACTGTGTGAAACCAAACAGATAACACAACACAAAAATCCAGCGGTTTCAAAGAAAAATGCAATACTCATAAACTGCAAAAAAAAAAAAAAAAATACAATGAAAGAATCAATTGGTTAAATCAGGTCGCCGTGGTATTGCGCAGTGCTGAAGAGATATCAGTTACAGGTGGAGCATGTGTGTCAATGCACAGTGATATGAGGAAATTTCACTCAGTGGCTACTGCAGACAGATAAATATGGAGATATTTTCTCACAGAGAGTGAACACTATTGTTTGGTCACTGGTGAAGGCTATATGATGGAGCAGCATTTTTCTTTTAACATAGAATAATACGAATCCTCGAATAATTGTGTGTGTGCACTCATGCAGTTTCCCCTCCTGATAAGAAAAGATGGAAAAAGACAAGCTGGGGAGTTGTGTGGAGAGTTAATGTGCTCCACTTACTTTTTCTGGCTGTACACAAGGAACTATTGCAGAGCGATATGGAGATCATCAGTTTTTCATCCCACCAAACAGCAGTTTACATTTAAAGTTTTCTTTTTTTTTGAACATATTTTTTATTGAGCACTCATATCACAGGAGTTGTACATGATACAACATTCACAAAAAAGCTGTAGACCAATGCTCACCTCATTTTGTATGAATTATTATTTATTTTCTCTAACTGTATGAACTGCATTAGGTCATTAAACCACAGAGACACACTAGGTGGATTTTTAGATTTCCAATGTAATAAAATTCTTCTACGTGCCAGCAGTGTTGTAAAAGCAATGATGTTTTTATATCTTTTCCTTATTGTACAGTATCATCTATCAGTAGTACCAAATATGGCCATTACTGCACTGGTCTGTAGATCAATATCAGGAGCCTCTGACAGTGTTTTAAAGATTGCAAACCAATAGGATGTTAAGGCTGAGCACGACCAAAACATATGGGTTAAGTCGGCAGGAGTATTTCGACACCTGTCGCAGCTTGCATCCGTGTTAGGGTATATTTTAGCAAGTCTGGCTTTGGAGTAGTGGATGCGATGTAAGATCTTAAACTGTATTATGCTTAATCTGGCACATGAAGAGCTGTCATTCACTCTTAGTAAAGCGCTGTCCCAAGTGTCTTCTTCCAAGTCCTCTCCCAGCTCATCTACCCAAGCTGCCTTGATCTTTGCAAGAGTTGTATTTTTAAAAGAGGATATACAGTTATTGATTCTTGAAATAAGTCATTTAAAGCTGAAGGTAGTTTCTAACAGATCATCTAAACCAGAAGGTGATGGTAAATATGGAAAGTTGGGGTCATGATGTTGAAGGAAGTGGCGGACTTGGAAATAACGAAACAGGCTAGACCGAGGGAGGCCAAATTTATGTGATAAGTCATCAAAGCTAGCAAAAATACTTTTTATATACATATCTTTAAATTTGTAAATGCCTTGTCTTTGCCATAGAGTAAATTCGGAGTCTAATCTAGCGGGAAGGAAAAGATGATTATTGTGTATGGGACTTATATGGAGAAGATTATTAAGCCCGAAGCTATGTCTAAGTTGAAACCATATTTTGAGGGTATTTATGACTACTGGATTGTTGGTGTATTGCTCTGAGAGAGGTTGAAGTGCAAGATGCAGCTTCACAATAGCACCAGGCCGTATCAGGAGTGTGGAGCCAGTGCATGATTTTTTGAACATTTGAGGCCCAATAATAATGACAAAGATTTGGGAGACATTTAAAGTTTTCTATTTTCTGTTCAAACTCTGTGGCTCTTTTAGCTGAGCAGATTGATCGCCGTGTTTCCCCTGGACTATGGAACACCTGGTACTCAGTGAAGGTCAGAGTTTTGATTAGAGAAGGGTTTGATTTGTTTGTGGCTGCAGGGATTCACGCCTTTGTGATATTGGCCAGCTGTGGCCAGGACCTGATGTCAGAACAGATTCTCGTGTCAGGTACAGCCCACAAACCACACGTTTACATGGATCTGAATATCCCACAGGAGGTGCTCAACCAGGTCGTCTCTTAAACTCAGGAGTGTACATTTCATTTGAAACGTGGTGGGGATACAAATATCATAGATTTTTGTCATTGATCTTGTTTGTCATAATAAAAAATATGTGAGACTATTTCCATGCTATTCATGATTTTTAGAAAGGAACATAAAGGCACCTTAAGAGATCTGATGGACGACAGCAGTGAAGGGGCAGAACATTCCTAGATGATTTAGTAAACTCTTGTCCAGCTGCTTTCCTGAGTAGTGGGAGAGGGGGGGCAGCATACTTTCATGCTCTTAAAGAATCATTTTTTTAATCCTAGCATGGCAGGGGAAACCATCCATACTCACAATATCGCACTTCTTCTCCTTCTCCTTCTCAAACCCAAATTATACTTCTCACGTCTGTTTTGCAGTGAGGGTCTGCATAAATTTCACCATCTGCACATGCATGGAACTTATCTGTGCACACACACAGAAGTCTGAGCTCATCCACCGTTAACCTCGCTGTTATTGTTCCTGTCTGTTTTGGGATGCATCATAGCTTCCTGTGAGCATTTGGAAAAAGAGTTTTCCCTTTGAGACAACTAATTACTGGAAGAAATAATGAGGCCATGGTGATTTGAGTTCTGTATTTTCAACAGATGACAAAGTGGTGCCATATACAGTGTGTAGAAGACAACGATTAGATGTCAAGAGAGTTTTTGGTGATAAGGTTGGACACCAATGCTGTAAACAAAAAAACATTATTCTGCAGCAGAATTAACCCGTTATATCCTGTCTCTGCCGACTGCTCCATCCCTCACCTGAACCCTCCAGAGGATTTCTTGCTGTTTCGAATGGGTCTGGGCTGAGAATCTCCCGCTGCATTGTGTATGTGTGAAAGGCGTACTCTGGAGAAAGTCCAGACCCAATTTCCCCCACAGGGTCTCTTAAGTATGTGAAATATTGTGCAGCTTGAGTGAATTTAAGAGGTATGTTGTTCCTCAGTGGAGGTATGTGCCATTCTAGTTATATGTGTGAACATGCCAAATTTTCATGTATACATATATTTGAATATTGAAATCAAAAAATATAGTATTAATATAATAATAATAATAATATTCTTAATTTCAAAACATGTTATCTGGACCTGCATGGGATATAATCCATATGCAAAGATTCTAAGTGTGCCCTGCACTATGTTGTAACCTCTGTCTCTGGATACACATGCAAGTCTGATCATGTGTTTTTACATCATTCCCAAAATCTTTCAGCACAGCTGCATCCAGTTAGAGGGACATTGTGTGAGAGAAATGCAGTCAACAGCAGAAAGCTCCTTACTGGTGTCCTCAAATATATCCTCGTCCAGCAGGGGGTGTTGAATCTCAACAGCATAAATTCTCAAGATTGAATCATACTAACTGAAGTAATAATGTCCTTCTGTCATCCGTCATACTGACAATGTAGTACTTTGGATGGCTGATTCACAGGATGAGGGAGCGACATTCACAGCCTTCATAGAGTGTGAGTGAGAGAAACAGATAGAGACAACAGAGGCATGAGTCAGACAGAGTGAGGAGAGAAGTTAAGAGGCGACAGAGGAAAGGAAAAGAGAGGGAGGGAAGAGGAGAAGGAGGGAGGGAGAGAGCAGAGCTGGAGTCTGGTAGGAGGCTGCCTCTGTGGCCAGATGTGAAGTTTAGCAGGCAGCTTCGCCTCTCCTCTGTGGTGTTTCCCCTGGATTTTAACCTTCTGCTCAGTAAATCTGCTCTGGATATTTAAAGGAAAATGTACGAACGACACAAGCGGAGGTACAGTCTCTGTGCCAAAGGAGAAAGAGCTGTAGACGTGGTTTTGATAAAGGTAGGCTTCCGATCTGCACTTGAAACAAAGTTGTTTAGTAAATGTAATGTCATGCTGCTGCTACAGTAATAACAGTCATTCGGAGAGAAGCGTAAAAAACAGTTGCTAAGTGCTTAAAACTAATAAAAAAGTAAAGGCAAAAGCAAAAACGGCGAGGTAAGAAGTTTAAAAGCAGGACTGAAATCTTATAAGTTGACCAGAAATGGAAGGTCAAAGATGATTCATGAATTAATGAAAGTGAATTTCATGAAGTGATTTAGCAGAGCAAGCAGAATGACTCTTATTCATAAAAAGCTGTCTGGAAAATAGTTCTTTCTTAGTTAAAACATAATCATAACTTTTCACAAAGTGCTTCAATGTGCTTTAGTTGTCGACTTCCACTTGTGTAGTGACTGGTTTTTGCTGTGTTGCTCCACTATCAACAGAAATGATTGCATGGTTGTTGATAGTGGCCCTCCAGACACAGGGTGCTGATTATTTTGGGGTGGAGTGTGGTTTTGTGCCTCTGTATGGGTCAGTTGTAAGTAACACCACGACAGATGCCTCCACCTGATCCATCTCTGTGGAATAACTGTGTATGGAACTAAACAAGGCTCAGACAGTTTCAGGTCTTTCAGGCATATTTTGGTCAGGACAGTGAGCACGTCTGACAAACTATAGAATTAAAAGAGTGGTTCTGTTTCTCTGAAAAGTTCTGTCAGTGTACCATAAAGTTCCATGTCAAACCACGTGAACTGGGTGTTTGATGAGTGCTTTCTAAATGGGATCTTTATAGCCAAAAAGTTGAAAAAAAAGTTGCGCTATTTAAAGACCAAGTGGCAGTTTCCCTGCTCCCAACATAGAACCTCTCAAAACACCACGTGCATAGCGGAATTTCCTTTTGGTTTTACAGGACAGTAGTTAGTTCTGTTGGTGTTTAAGTATAAATCATAAAGCCATCTGCACCAAGCCAGATATTCACTTGGACAAGTGATTTCATTTTCATATGAACTACAAAGGTGACAAAACTAAGTTTCAGCCAACAGCCATCAAACAAAAAAGCTATAGCCCACACTACCAGGTGGGATTCAGGAATCAGGGGGCCACAATTTACACAGAGGGGCCAATTAAATGGCCAATATCTGTAAACAATTCCACTTCAGGAGCCAATCAGATTTCGGATAGGGCCAGTGCCCCCGCCCCTGGATCCGCCCCTGCTCTGTGTCTTTTCTGTCCCCATTCTTTCCCTCCATGTCATGCTTGAACTGTTTTGTCAATAGGAGCAAAATGCCCCAACAAGTTTTTAAACTACTAAACAAGTCTGGTTAGATTTTTATTTAAACTAAGGTAATAACTCAAATCTTCAATATTTCCTCTTGTTTGATGACTCTTAACTATGAGTCGTCATCATAATGCACAAACTAAACTATGTCCTACGTCATTTGGACCATCAAACTGTCTGCTGAATGTGACATCTACCCTTAGATCAAGGCAGAGTTGGAGGTACTGAGAGGAAAATATGCATGAAGTGGATTTCACTCTTTTATGTAACACCTCTCCTTGTCTTTTGTCACTTTCCAAACTTGTTCTTGATGTCAGCTCTTCCTAATAAATAGCAAGGATGAGAGAAAATGTGTGTTCATGTGTGTGTATGTGAGTGAAAGAGAGAGGAAGAGGGACAGGGAGAGAGATGGGATGGTGTGGGAAAGAGGCAGTGCCGGGCTAACGGTTTCCTCTAGCCTCAGATGGAAACAGGCGTTCGGCCAAATGACTTCATTCCAACCAGCGTTTCACATCCCAGCATCTCTGCTGGCCTTGAGTCACAAAACACATCATTACTCCACTTACTTAGAACAGTAACTGTGAATACGCCTTTACACTAAATAGCATAGTATTACTGTATATACAGGCTCATGTGGTTTTAGCACATGGGTCGCATATAGGCAGGAAACCAAACTGCTCCAAATCTACTTGTGCTTTATTGGACTTTTGTTTGCCTCTTTAGCACATTTTTAATATTCTCGATCATTTTATGTCAAAGGAAAAGTCAAAGAAATTCTTTCGAACTCAGAGGTTGTTATTCTGAATAAAACAATTCCAAGTTTTCTGGTGTTTAGAACAACCAGAGGACTGAGATTCAATTTTCCTTTACCCTGAAATGTTCTTAAGCAAAACTTCCTATTAGTTCAGCTTCAGCACTGTTCTGTAGTTGCCTGTGACCTTTGACCTCCCCTTTGGGGGACAGTGAGAGGGAAGGATTTCAGTAGAAGCAGCACTTCGGAAGTGGTCTTAAAAAACTAATTCAGACTTCACAGCAAAAACCTTCAGCAGTTGGGTCATTTTTAAGGGGCTGATGTGTCGTTTATACTGTTTTAAGTGTTTGGTTGCTTGAATTTCGAGCACTTCCAGTGTGCAACAGAGAATTGCTCTGTCCTCACGTCTGAAACCAGCCGCCCTCAGGGATCAAACTGGGTTTACATACCTGGCTAGAAACAGTCACTCAGTCCGCCATGGCATCCTTCAGCCCTGCGGAACCTCTCTGGCCGCCTGCCTGTTTAGAAACAAGGCACCCGCCCAAGTCCCCTCTGCCCATGCGCACACTCACACTAGTCTGCCTTTTTATTTTTAAACCAGATGTGTTTTTACTGGGTACAGTTTGGATTCCCCCGACACTACAAATATGCACTGGGCTGTTCTGAATTCAAGTTACCAGTTTGCCGGGGGGGCGGGGCGGTTCCTCGCTCACAGGCTGGATGACTTGCTGGAACGCTCGCTCGAGGAATTTGTGGCTCACACTCTATTCCTCTTGGTTTTTGTATTTAATAAAATGTTTTTACAACCACATTGATCTCACTACATTTTTTTTCTTTTATGTCCTCTGGGCTTCTCTCCGGAAAATATGCTTTCTCAAGTTCACATTTCCTTAAGATAATCACTTTTGTAGCAGCGTCAGGGCTGCTCTGTAATCATCCGAGCTGAACTAAGTGAGGAGAAGTTGTTGCTTGGAAATTTGAGAAGCTTCAGTTTTTTTATAGACTGATCGGTTTTCTTTCATTCTTCAGTCCTTTGGTCCCCATTCATCCCTTCACTATTTTATATAATCTTTAAGAGTGGAGATGTCTATTGTCACAGTTATACCAGTACAACAATATGAAAACCTTTCATTCAAGAAATAAAGTAGCTAAAGTTTCAGTGTGTAAGATTGAGAGCTAACCAGTCTATTGGCAGAAATTGTGATGTTAGTGCTCCATCTAAATTGTAAAAATTGTTGTTTTCTTTACCCTTGAATGGGTGTTTGTATCAAAATACTTTATATTTACATCAGGAGTGGGTCTTGTTTACGGAGGCCGCCATGTTTTTTTACAGTGTCCAAACTGGACAAAATAAACACCTTATGACAACTGAAGGCTACACCAGGTTCTCCTTCATGTTTGGAAAGGAAGGTAGAGGCGAGGGGTGTTCAGCTGCAACATGCAACTTTACCACTAGATATCACTAAATTCTACACACTGAACCTTTATAGGGACAGTTCACAGAAAAATGAAAATTCATTCATTATCTACTCACCTCTATGCCGATGGAGGGGTGGGTGAAGTGTTTGAGTCCACAAAACACTTCTGGAGTCTCAGGGGTAAACAGTGTGGCAGCAGAATCCAATACAATTGAAGTAAATGGTGATCTTGTTCAGCCGTAATCAAACAACATAAAAAAAACATGCCTCCATACTGCTTGTGTGGTGTCATCCAAGTGTCTGCAAGCCCTAACATTCCTATTCAACTTGAAATGGCATCATTTACACTGTTTTAAAGCTTAAAGTCCACTGCCGGAAGTGGCGATGCTAGCGGACGTAGCCACCCGAACGCGCACCCATTATGCATAACCTTTCTTAAAAACAAAGCAACCAACCAACACATATAGACAGAGTGAAAATGTAACCTCCATGGTGGAGGTAAAAACAGAATAAAATGTGTAGAAAATAAAATATACAATCACAAAAATAAGAAGACAGTTTAAGATATAATGCACTTATTGGAAGTTGCTTTGGAAAAAAGCGTCAGCTAAATGATAATGATGTAATGTAATATGAACAAATACATTTGGAAGTAAAAGACTGAATTTCTGTAAAATGTTGCAGTTATTGTATTTGCACTTGAAGTGTGTGTGTTTTATACAGTTGTTGAATACAAATAAAATATGTTAGTAAATCCTATAGCAGGTACTTCCACACATAGAACCTCCACTCTCTAGTATCAACTTCATATCCCATCATGCCTAAGAGTTCAGTCCATTGTATAATCAGTACCAACACAAACTGGAGCTGTTCTGATGGTTCATAGTGTGGAAACTGTCAGAAGAGAAAATACTTTGAGCTGCTGTTTCCTTAACTTTGGCTTCAGCCTGCGTTTCATGCAGGTTCCCTTGTTTCTGTTTGAAGTTCTGCTGTCACTGCTCTCTGCTTTTAGCCTTTTGTCATTTGTAGCAATCACTGGCAATCTTTTCTCTTTTGAGCCTGTGTGTGTGTGTGTGTGTGTGTGTGTGTGTGTGTGTGTGTGTGTGTGTGTGTGTGTGTGTGTGTGTGTGTGTGTGTGTGTGTGTGTGTGTTAGTCTGCTGTGTACTTGCGCCCTCTGTGACCAGCTAATCTTTCCTCGTCAGTTTGTTTGTTTTCTCTCAGTGGGCTCTGTTTGATATCTGAACACAGCTGTGAGAAAAGAAAAAAAAAAAAGCTTGTGTGTACTTTCTGTGCGTTCAACTGTGTGTGGGATTTCTACTGTGGGGTGCACGTGACGCTTGATGAGTGAAATAAAGGAGCACAAGTGAGTCTGTGATACATGTGTGTGAGTGGATGCTGACTGATGGGGGAGCATGTACACGGTGCCAGTTGGTATGTAAGAAGTTGTGTGGGAATGCATAAGTGTATGATCACAGTGGTTGCTTTGAGACACACACACATGTGCACGTGCATACACACACGCACACGCACACGCACACGCACATGCACACATGCACACACCACTCCCCAGCCAGGACAACTGAGCTCAGTGTTCCTCTGGCTCTCTGCAGGCTTGTCAGTAATCTCCACTGGGACAGTTGAGAGTTAGCTGTTTAGAAACTATGCTCAGCCCCCTCACCCCCAAAGCATTCTGGGAGTGTCAACCTTGCCCGTTGGTTGGGAATCACTCATCCCTTTCTCTGTTAGTGATTTGATTTTATTAATTTTCTGACTTCTCTCCTTTTATTTCGGCCTCTTTTCTCTCTTCTTCAATAACTGCTGTGCATGTCATCCACTTTAGACGTCTTTCTCTCCAGCTCTCTGTTTTTGTGAAACTGTCCCATAAGGCGTAGGTGGGCAATTTTAATCCCACATGGAAATGGTGAACTTTTACAATGAGAAGGCAACTACAGAATGTAAACACATTTTGAGGCTGTTGCCGACCATGAATTTGTATGCACGGCTTGACCTGATGAAAATCCTAATTATAGCTTTAAAGCACATATCAAGCAGAAATACTAAACACTTTCTGGTTCCAGCTTCTCAGATGTGAGGATTTGCTGCTTTTATCTGTTTTCATGTAAATGATAATTGAATATATTTGGATCTTGGACTGACGTTATGTAAAAAAAAACATTAGATCTTTCTGCGCTCAGGGAAATGATACAAGTTAAACAAACAAGATAAATCATTTTAATCAGTGAGTTTTAAAGGAGCAGATGGTCACTGTTTCTCTTTGCTTCTAGTCTTTCAGCTCAGCTAAGCTGCTGTCTCCTGCATTGTGTTTAGCAAACAGATTTGAGAGTGGTATCAAGTAGGGCAGGACGATGAAAAATAATTATTACGATATCATTTTCATTAGATTTATAAAATGTTTTAATGATCGATATCAACAGATGTGAACAGTTTGATCTTGAAGGTCAGATCGACAATTTGTTTCTGAAACATGTTTAATCATATTTGTTCAAATCCTTCTCACATCCCAACAGCATAAATAAATAAGTTTCTTAAGAAAGTAAGACAGCCGGTGTCTGTGGATCTTGCAGAAATGTAATAAACATGACCCATCTTTGCTGGCGTACCTGTCTGTCACTTACTGACGTGACTAAGTGCACGCCTTTGCTCTCACTCCGCTCTATGATAGACCGAAGTTAGTGAGTGAGTCACAGGAAAGTGGGCTTCTCGCAGTTGTCAGGCAGTGCATGTTTGTGTTTCGGGTTGATGGGTGCGTTGGGATGTATTGTTTGCATTTTGCACAAGTGTAGCAGGCTCTTGATTGCTTTTTCAGGATAACCAACCCTAGCTTTAACCAAGTTTTTAGCCATATCGCCCAGCTCTATAATATCAGGCCAGTGTGACGCTCTCTGGAAAATGTAAAAACGCATATTTCCCAAAATATCAGAGTAATCCTTTAAAAACCATTTGCTGCACCACTGTTTTGTTATCCTTATATTGTCTTACCTTAGCTCCTTTGCTCCCTTTTCTCATTTAGGAAACTCAACACTGACTTACATCTTAGTAAATCTTATTACATTTTGACATTACATTATTGGTTTTGTATGACAACTTCTCTGCATAACTTGAATGAATTTGAGGAATGTTCACACCCAACTACCTGATAAATGTCATTTTGGAATCCATATGTGTGTGAAACTCAAAGCTGAGTCGGTGGCCCATGGTGGAAGTGCATATTTTGCTCCCCTGATTCACACAAGGTTGTGACCTTTAGATTAGTGACTTATTTATACTTTGTCTGGAGGTTCCTTCGTACACAGCGAGGTTTAAAGGGCTACGCTAAAGCCTGTTGATCTGAGCTGGGCTTAACCTGGGTTTACTGGGGTTCAGAGTTAAATGGGAAGAATTAAGGAGGGGTGTAACGAGCTACTGTAGCAACATAGAAAAAAGGAAAACCATTGATGGAGTACAGACCATAAACATCTCTAAAGGAAGAAGTATCAATTCTCCACTACAGTCGCTTTAGCTGCAGTTCAGAAATCACAAAAAACAAAGCCATGTTTTCAGCCAGTAGGGTTTTTGTAACAGGGGTCTCTCTTGAAGAGCTTGGTCTGGGCATTCTGGTTTTGTTAATAGATTATTAATTTGTTTTCAGTTCACTTGGTTTGTATGAGAGACACATTCAAAGTCAAAGCTCATCATCTTTATCTGCGTCTCGTTGATGGAGCTCATTAAAACACAATGAGCTCCTCTGAGTCTGTAAGCTTCACATTCAGAGCTGTCAGTCACGTCTGCACAGCTTCGGCCAAACTGTCGAAGCTTTTGTCTTTCCTGCGAAGTGGGGGGGGGGGGCTGCCTGTGGCTTTTGTAGCTAAATCCTGCTCCTCACTCACTGACACACACACGCACACACACATGCACGCACGCACGCACACATACACACACACACAGCTGTTTTATAGACATTCAGACCACAGAGGAAGCAGAGCCCCAGTGTGTGTGTGTACAGCCAACCACAGATCTCTGACAGGCAGTGTGTGTGTGTGTGTGTGAGTGAGTGGGTGTGTGTCAGTGTGTTTGACTTGGTGTCAGTGTGACTGTTAGTTCTGAAGGCTAAAAACAGGCCAAAGTCAGATCTTTGCAAACAGTTCCTCTAGGAGATGGAACCGGAGTGTAGCTGCTAAATCCTATGAGTCTTCTTAAGCCCGCGTTTATAAAGAGTGCCTTATCGTTGCCTACCATCCTGTGTGCGAGCAACACTTCCTAACAGACGCATCAGTCTGCATCATAATTTCTTTGTGGGTGACAATCACATGTTGCTGAGGCTGATTCAGTGTCTTCCTGTTTCTCTGTAGATCCACCGAGACAGAGAGGCGTCGTTCCATCAGCCCTGCAACACTCAGCACTCAGGTAAGAGTCCTCGCTCACCACTATTTGTCCACATTTTCTGGTCTCAAAGGTGTTATGTATTTAACCATCCTTTTTGTACATTGTTCTGGGCTTTGCTTTTTCAATTTAAAATGATTTGTGTCTGTTGCTGTAAGCTCTACCGCGAGGTTACTTTCCCATCAGTGACAAATGTGTCATGCTGGGTCAGTCATGCATTAATGTTTATGGAAGATGTTTATATCCCTTGTCTCACGGAGCCCATTTGTTTGATGCGATGGCAAATTTATGTTTGGCCCGGTGACTCCTCAAGCAGTCTGGTTGAATGTCGCTGACACAAGGCAAAGACACTTGTATCGTTTGAGCTTCTGTGTTTTGACAACAGCCTTTTTTTGTTATATTCAATACTGTAGCTCAACAGCCGATGTCTGCCTCTTTTTTTCTACTCAAAAGAAAATGTGTGAAATACTGAATTAAGACTTTGACAGGATGAGGTTTGGATGTTAAATGTTTGTGTTTTTTGGAGCCTGATAACCTCTTATTTTGCTTCTCTGCTGTCATTAAATATCTTTTACGGTTTGGCCTGACTCGAGCCAAAGAATTTCAAGTACACCCAAATTTACAAAGGTGACAATTATAATCAGCTCTGCTTCTCTCTGTGTAACCTTTAGCCTTTTGTCTACCGACAGTTGAGTTGTTGTTTGGACGGTAAATCTGCCGATACATTTATTAACCATGACCTGTGGCTAAGCTGCCTTACGCTGGACTCACACGTATGAGTTGGAAATTTTGACAGAAATGTTGCTGATTCACTTTGCATGTAGTGACCGCATGTGTTAAGAACTCTATTGTGGTTCATCTGCTTGTGGTCATCAGGTCATTTTCCTTGTAATTCTCATATTGTGTGTACATTTACTTCTCGTAATCTAGCATTGAGAAATAACCATAAAAAGCCAACTATGTTGTGTGTTTCTCGAGCATGATCGATGTCATTATCAAGATTGTGCCAGCACCAGGGTTAAGGCACGCCCATCGTCAAGCGTTAACATAATGTATATGTGTGAGTCCTGTGTTGGTGACGTAATGTCATTGGGATAACTGACTTTTCACAAAGTTATGAACTGATAGTTGGTGATTATTTTACTGAGCAGAATGGGGCTAGGGAATTGGATCAATAAGAGTATGTGTCAGTAGCCAGTATCTCGTAGCCAGGGTCATCTGTGTATCTAAACAACATTGGCATTGTAAGGTAAAGTTTTGATGAGCTGCACAGTATGTATTTGTATCTCATGCTCAGACAGTATGTGCACAAGGATGTGGATGAACGCCATTCGCATTTCAATCATTTGATACATATTTTTGCCAACAGCTCAGGGTGGATAAGTTAGTGTTGTTCCAGTTGACCCTCGAGTGTTTGGAAGAGACCTAGTCCATGTAACAGAGCTAATTAATGTTGATACCAGTGGTGGTGAAGAGAAACAGTAGTATGGACAGTAGAAATCCTGCAGTCAGATATGTGAGCTTAGCCCTGCAGTAGTTTTCTGCAAGTTTCTCATAGTTGAAAATATAGATACATTGACTTGACTTTTTATGTGTTTCATACAAGCAAATCGTCTTTATCTCAATTTTATTTAAATCCCAGTTCACTTATATTCAAATTTTAATGAATGTTTTTCAATTGGTAACAAGAATTTTCTTACAAATTATTTGCCCTTTGAGGCGGTGAAGCAGTCAACTAAATGCTTAGGTAAGCATGCTAACAAGCTTATAATGAAAATGATACCATGGTCACTTTAGCATGTTAGCATACCACTCTAATTAGCATAAAAGACACAACAGAGACTGATGCATGTTTTGCAAGTCTTCAGTTATAAAACAAAGTATTGCATGGATTTGAAGTTTGACCAAGTTGTGATCATGGTGATAACAATTGTGCTGACAGGGTCTCACAAAAGTTTTTACATTTTATTCTGGGGACCATGAATTTGTGTACATTTCATAGCTATCCACTCTATTTGTCAAGAGGTTTCACTCTGGACCAAATTACGTGACAAGATGTTGAGGTCCCCTTGAGCTTCTCTGCCTTTCTGGCTAAAAACAACGTGTCATTAAAGCAAACAGCTGATTGTTGCCTCTGCAGCTGTGACTTTATTTCAGTCAGTATATGGGGAACGACTTGAAGAGGAAACTCAATCTGAGAAATTTTAGATGTTGACACATATATGTCTGCCTGCGGAAGAGCTATGGCAAAGATAAGAAAAAAGTGATTGTTTGACCTCCATAAGATGAGTCTGTCAACAGAGACCAGTCTCAATAAAAAAAAGGGCAACAGATCGATGAACTGGATCAGACTGAGAACAAACTGTGTTTTATGTACGTGGAAAACAGTTGAAACACCCGTCCTCCAGATGGAGAAGTAGAGGAAAAAATAGGTTGGAAAGGACAAGATGAAGAGGAATAGTGGGGAAATAAAGGTGAAAAGAGAGGGATAAAGAAAGAAAAAAACAGGAGTGCTAGACGGAAGTTAAATGTAAGGGTGGGATTTCCTGTGCAGCAACTGGAACAAGTCAACATCACTTCCTTTCTGGTGGAAATATACCGCTCTCTCTTAACCCACCCAACTCCATCAAACTCTTTCTTTATCTCTGTGTTTCTGTCTTTGGTTCTCTCCAGCTGTGTCTCTCTTTCTGGTTATTTATGGAGGATAGCAACAGAACGTAACCACAGCAGGCTGCTTGTAAATCTCTCATCTACTGTTCACTCAGAAGAGCCGAAGACAGTATAGTACAAGAAACACTACATTTTTAAAGTTGTATCTGAAATCAGTGCCTGATTTACTTAAAGTGACAGTAGACAGCCTTCCCACCTATAGTGCATCCAAGTGTTATTAATGTTCACCAAACTTAATTGGTGACACCTAATTAAGTTTATTTTTTCAGAATAAATTCTTAATATTTTGAGAATTAAGTGGTAATTCAGAAGCAAATTATAATACTTATTATAATGTTGTGCTGATGACATAGCTCAAAACCCTCACAGTCAAGACCCTAGATGAGACTTGGTTAGAGAACAGTCAACCATATGGTGAGGGAGGGAGTTGTGGGAATTGAGCCTCGGCTGTCAAAGGTCATTGTAAATGGGCTGACTCAAACCGGAAACATGACTCGCAAGTAAAGGTCAAGATTAAAATCACAACAGCGACCACAGTGATGCTCTGCTTGTGTGTTATCTGTCAGTGTGTGACCGTTTTACGTTGCCAAGACTTCTTTCTGTATTTGTTAATATCAAAAGCAGATCATACTGTACAGATATGGAGTAGGATCAGATCAAAAACATGACTCAAGAGCACTTGGTTTGTCATATCCAGAACAGACTAAATACAGGATTTCAACGTGTGCAGATCCTAGTTTGTGATTTAGGATGGAGCTGGACCAGCTTCACATGGTTAATGTGTTGTTGGAAGGCCGCAGCTTGCCCGGCTGCCTGTGGTTCACTAGGCTGTGTTCAGAGTCAGGCTTCTGCTGCTGCACACTGCTGTTTGTTATGTTGAATATTACATTTATCATGGGTGAAGCTAAACTCAATTCAGTACCCTTCATTTATGAAGAAGGAGACTAGTTGGGTGTGCCTTGCGTTCAATGCAAAAATAATACAGTGAGTAGACAAAGATTTGGGAGTAAAAGGTGGTTTTGACATGTATAAAAGTGAAGGTTGAAATTACATTTTGGTTAAGCGCACTTTTTCAAATGTGTACGAGGAAGGAGAGATTTATATATAAGTGAAAATGAGAAGCTCTTTTCATTAGGTATTTAAATTCTTTAATACATTTAATGAAACAAGTTCCTTGAAAAAAATCTCAAACAGCTTTATATACAAACATTTTGTTGGTGCATTTAAATAAGTGGAAAGATGTAGACATATGACAGGATTTACATATTTCATTCACCCCAAATTCTTTGGTTAAGTTAACTAGGTACAGTATAACAGCCGTCTTTGGGTCCATTGGTCATATGT
This sequence comes from Paralichthys olivaceus, assembly GCF_024713975.1. Lineage (NCBI taxonomy): Eukaryota > Metazoa > Chordata > Actinopteri > Pleuronectiformes > Paralichthyidae > Paralichthys > Paralichthys olivaceus. Next base: position 7,517,499 of record NC_091093.1, on the reverse strand, counting down.
TAGTAAGTGAGATTTAGGTTATTTGTAATAATGTAATAGGCTATTAAAATAAGAGTCCTTAGTATATACAATGTATCCTTCTCCAATACAACAATTCAACTGTTATATAATTTTGTGAATCAGTCCATCTACTGCATAGGACCTGCTCTGTTCCCTCAGACTTGAACACTAAAAAAGGAGCTGGTGCAGCCCGACCTGTGTGTGCTGGGTCCCTCGTGGTTTCTCTGCTTTGTAGAATGACAGACTGGGTGCTGTCCCCGTCTGCAAACAGCCAGCCCAGTCGCACAAAGACATACATTTAATCTGCCATGTTCTCAGAAAATACAGGACAAGGAAATGTAAGGGTAAAAGGGAAGAAAAGCGTGTAATTGCTGATATTATCTGCACTGAGGGGAAACAGTTAAGGTAGCCTCAGTGGTGACTTATCTGGACTAACAGTAGGAAAATGTAGGGATGAGTGTTTTGAGACAGGGAGGCCTCTTAGATACTTTATCTTGTATGTTATTTATCACCACATCTCATTGCTATGAATTGATTTTTTTGCATCATAGCGACTTTTCAGTTTTTCCTCTGCTGCTTTCATCTAACAACAAACATTTCTCTTGCTCAGTTGTGCTTGGCTTCCTTTTTCTTTACCAAACATCGCATTGAAAACACCAACAGCAGTAACTGTTGTTTTGACCTGAGTAGGTTCCGCATTGACAGCGTCTCCTGAGCTATGAAAAAAGCTTATGTGTTTCAAAATGAAGATATGTTTCTTTTATAGCTTTTTTAGCTGTTGGTCGTTTTCCCCTGAGATCTAGAAATTGTATCTTGTTCTTGGGTTGACCCACTGTTTTCTCCAAATGAAAGTCAAATAAATGATATATAAATAAATGTGTTAAGATAATGTCTCCAGTTGTGTGAACTAATTTACATTAACTAACAATGACAACCACCCACTAAGTCATCAGAGAGCTTTACACCTGTTCTCACTGTGTGTGTGTGTGTGTGTGTGTGTGTGTGTGTGTGTGTGTGTGTGTGTGTGTGTGTGTGTGTGTGTGTGTGTGTGTGTGTGTGTGTGTGTGTGGGTGTGTGTGGGTGTGTGTTAGAAAGAGAGGGGGGGAGGGAGACAGCTGACAAAACTTACAGTCCCCTGCTAGTTTTGGTGGACAGGTGTGAGGTGGTGGATAAAGAAAAACTCCCATCATCCACCACGGTCACCAGCCAACACACACATTCATAGAGGAACAGAGAGCAGATGAAGAACTAAAGGTTAAATGGTTTTACATTAACTTCCACAACCACCTTGTGGAAGTTAATGCTCCACTGTCTGCAGCACTTACAGTCAAAGGTCAGTGTAGTTTCCGTGTTTGGACTTATTCAACATAATTTACAGGAAACCTGTTTTTAATGAAGCCATGAGGTAACAGACTATTTAATAAAACAACATAATACACAGGGCCCTGTGAAAACAGTGTTCAGTGATTATTTGATGGGCAGAACTGCAGCAATTAAACTTGCAACCTTTCTACTGCAGAATTTTCTTATATACTTGTCCTTAGGGAAAACAACAAAAATAATCCTCTGCATGTCACAATGTGGCCAATAGAGTCACAAACCTCTACAGTGTTGGATGTAGATAGAGAGACGTTAATTTCCATAATAAGATTTGAATGGCTGAGACCTCTGAAGACTAAATTCAGATTCAGAATTTAATATAATGTCCTTTCATGGTTTTGTCAAACTCTGTAATTAATTGATTAGTGTTTTATATCATCAGTTCAAAAATATAACATAGTACTATTGAGATGCACAATTTTAATTCTGCTCAATTATGAAAACAGCTGATAAGCTGATTCAGGTAATTTACTCTAGGACCTGCTCTGCTTCTTCAGACTTAAACACACACATTTTGTTGTGCAGCACAACGTTTGTGTTTGCGGCTACATCCACATCCGTTTTTATCCCTGTCCATGCTAACACACCTGAAAACACATATTACATGACCACGTTGTACTCATGCACGTATTGGTGTCCACAGGAAGCATTTGGTTGTTTGTTGCAGAAACAGCTAAGCTACAATCGAGAAGCAGAAATGTTGAGCCATGACGGTCAGCAACGCTTGTAGATGATTATCCATGTTGGCTTCTACACTGGTAGCTGAGGGTAATGCAGGTTGTTTTCCTCTGGAAGGGGGTAATGGGATAAGAGGCTGAAGAATCAGCGAAAGCTATGTCATGACCATAAAGACAAAATCACTAAGCGGTTGTGAGTGTCTAGGTTATCGTTTCCAAACATCTCAGTTTCAGTTAAGGCTTTCAGTGGCGACTTATGACGACTAACAGTATGAACAGGAAGAGTGTCTAGTTTTCTGTTTTTGAATTTGTCTAACAACAAGTATTTCTCCTCCTGAGTTCCACTTGGCCTCGTCTTTCTTCATAAAACACATTCAAATCACCAACAACAGTAACTATTTGACTGCAACCTTTGAGCTGGTTCATCAAGTGTGGAAACCTGCTGCCATCTTTCTTCATCTCTCATGATCACTCACATTAGATTTTTGCAGTTGATAGAAACTTTCATAATCCCTTAACTTGGCAATATATTGACATTTTTAGTTTTCTCTACTCAGGATGTTTTTGGTGGGAGTGCACACCTTTCCGAGGACACTCATATACCTCTTTTACACCAACATTTGCGGGTATAGGCATGTTTTTTTAACTGCTGGCAAATCCACTAAATAAAGGTGATTGACTCCTTGCCAATTGCCAAAAGCAGTTTGCATTTATGAATTTTTTTGTCTTGTGGGTCTTGTTCGATGTCGCAATCATTTCTGAGCAGCTCTCTCACCTTGGTGTCTTGCCAGCGTGGCATCTTGCACGATATGAAGTAAAAAGTAGCTGTTGCACATTGTTCCCAAAATGTAGAAAGCAATAAGTACACAAACGTAAAGGGCTATTTATCTGCCAATGCCCAGAAGTTCAATCAGCGCCATGACACTGCGCAGAAAAGTGCAGGAACAGTGTCTAGACTGCCAAAGTAAAGAGGAAGAAGAAGAAATGAGTGTGTTCGCCTGAGTGTCACATTTTCATCACTGCCAATCAGAGCTGATAAAACCTGTGTCTCCTGCAGAGTCATTTGACTTGGGAGTTAATGCTGATTGTATCCATCCCATTGCAGACAAAAGCCAGATTTTAGTGGGTGGTTTGACTAGTGGAAGAGGGGCTACATTGTATGGCCACATATACAGGACACGCATGTGCACAGATGGAACTTCCTCCTGCTCACATGACTGCAGGGGACAATAAATATTCCTGAGGGATAAAGAACGACTTCCTCTTTTCAGGAGAAAATAGACATGAGAAATGATGCAAAATAACAAACCCTGGTGAATGATCTCATCCAGTTGTTCTTGGCAGCTAGCTAAAGTCAGCCTGCTGGTTTACGTTTGTGGCTGCAGGGAACAAACTTCCTCTTTTAGTTTGCTGTGGGATACTTATCTCTACATGTCCTTACATGTACAGAAAAATTGCAGCTGCAAAACCCCATTGCATCAGAAGTGTTGTTCTGTGTGCAGACTTGAGGATGGATTGCTTATTGCCGGGTAAGGGGGCTTTTTAAAAAAAGAATCTCTGAAATAGTGTGCCCAAACTTAGAAATGGCTCCTGGTGCGTTGCTAGTGCATAGCTGCTGTGGTTAAGAAACATAAGGTCTTGCTCAGAAGCAGCGACCTGGGACTTCAGGCTAAAAGTTTACTACGAGACAATTCTGTTAAAGCTGCTTTTGTGTCTAGAAGATATTAAATGTAATACATCGCTGGCTGTGGTTCAGGTGGAAAAGTGACCTACTTAAGTGCACATCAGTGTAGCTGATGTTTGCAGACTTCAAACTTGCCTGCATGATATTTCTCATTCCTCCTCAGCAAACAACTGTTTACTAAGAGTAAATTACTTCTAACGTCAGGGTGCAGTTGGCCTCAGGGTGACTAATGGTATATGTGATGCTGCGCTGTCATAAAAAACTGTTTTTGCTGCACTCTCCGTGGCATCAATAGCATTTTAAGTTTCAGCGATTTTTCTCCAAGTGAGATTTTCAGTTCTGCCCTTAGACCTTTTGGAACACACAAATAGTAATTGTTTGCCTTTGCAGTCAGCACAGACGGCTTTAGTGAGGACAGTTGGCCATTGATCCATGCAGGCTTTTCACACCTTCTCAAATTCCTGCATTGATGTTTAACAGACCTGCTTGTGTTTAAGAGCAGGGAATGAAAACATATTATTTTGGAAACATGGGGTTTAACAGCTGAGTGTTCTCACTGAGAAAATATTGACATGGAATTTAAGTTAAATCCCACAAAGATAATTTTTTCTTGAACAAAATGTCAAGATTTCTCCTCTAATTTCAAATATGTATTGTTAACATTCCTTCTTTTCTCTCCTCCTGTCAACCTCTGCCATTTAGTTGTTAAAAGATTATTATTGTGTCTTTCAGGATCTTCACAGTCTTCAGCGTTTCCCAGTTTGCCCAGTAGGACCGACAGCACCACCAGTTGTCCCTCCACAGCTCACAAAGACTCCAGCAGCGACATAGAGAGCTTCCTAAACATAGAACCTGGATATGACAGCGTCTTCAGAAAGGTCGGACACACTGCTGATGAATTTTCTTTTCATAGCCAGGGTTGGGTGGGAAAGTGCCACCTCCATGACAAACAAGGTGGACTGGTTTACCAATTACATTGATTTTACCAGCAGGGGAGATGACAGTCCACTCCCTGAAAATCAGTGTTGTCTTAAACATTTGAGATAAATTCTAATAGTGTTTATCTGAGGTTCAAATCCTTAGTAATATAAACTGTGTTGCTGTATGAGTTTGAACCAGTTTGTTTCAGAGCCCAGTAAATGTAAAAATATAATATAAATATAAAAACAAAATTTGCTGCGGTGTTCACCTTTAATGGCTCCAGTCCAAACATACAGTACATTCAGTCAGAAAACATTTTGTGTTTGCCCCTGCAACTTGTCCTATAGGGATTATAGGCTGTATATAAAGCTATTTTGTCAGTCTGTGCTCAGCTACTTTATATATCAGCACCCAAGGCTGAGATGCCAAACATCTGCTAAGCATCTTTTTTAGCCCAGCAGCTCCGCACTGCTGCTGCCAGGGAGGTGCAAGCCTGGGTCCCTACTGTCACTCGGCTCTGCTATTGAAAGTCTGTTTGAAGTCGGGCACCCTTTGGTTAAAGTTGAAATACTGGTATTTTTCAATTTCTGCTGTGCTGAGCACTTGAAACATGCTTATGGTAAGTAAAACCGCATGTCCCTTTTTGTTGTAAACAACAATGGGAAGAGTCAGTGCAAGGAATCAGCTGCCTGGGAGTTTACAGTATGATGCTGAGAGGGGTAGAGCTCTGCAGAGAGACAATGACGGGTGAAATGTGCCATGAAGTCCACAAGCTTTGATCCCAAACAAAGACTTCAGCCACTGAATTCAGAGGATTGATGTCTCTCTGTAGGGAAATTGTCTTTCTCTTACATAATGCAGGACTGTAAATGTCAGTTTTATTGTAACTTTACATGCTCATTAATTATAATGTGAGAGGATGTGAGCAAATAAATAATCAAGTCTAAAACTTGAGCTGAATCCTCCTCTGAAGCGAAAGTCACACAAACACATAAACATACACTGCAGACACATGCAGACTGAACGCACGCACGCACGCACGCACACACACACGCACGCACGCGCGCACGCACGCACACACACAGACACACACACAAATAAACTCATGCGTCCTCTCTCCCAAAGGAAGTTGTGTGTGCAGCATAAAGCAGATCTTTCATCCCCACCCTCCCAACAGAGGCAGCTCTATGCTCTGCTCTCACACTGCAGCTGGCTGCACAATAGTCCCAGTTAAAGCTCACACCTACAGATTAGCTCTAAAGGGACTGTCCCAAACCTGTGTGCGCACACAGGAGCTGGTTCCCACCAGAGTCAGGCCATATTGCAATTACAGTAATATTTCCTTTCATAGTTATACTCATTACCTGTCACAGAGCTGTCAGGCAGGTAAAACTGGCCCTATCCACCATACATTTTGGAATGTATTATTCGCAAAGATGCATATTAGTTGACGAATATCGTATCACAATGACAGCCTTTCAAACAGGCATGTATAAACCTAGAAAAGACAGTTCAGAAACGTAAAAACATTTCCTGGAAAATAACATTTGTTTTCACATGGTAGCCATTATTTATTGGTGCTTGTTTTAATGTCAGTGTTGCTATAAATTGGCTCTGGCTCATTATCCCTCAGCCTTGCCATTTGGTCCTAATTATATGCCATTCCTGTGGGTTAAATAGCTCTTCCAACCTTCTCCTAATTCATCTCATGCGTCAGTGAAGAAATGCAAAGGCTACAGTGTGATAGGCTATTCTTTTCTTTACTGTTCTATTCTATTCTATTCTGCCCCTATGTGTCTGACAGAATTGAAACTTTATTGAAGTCCAATAAGTTATTTTCTTGTTCAGGGTTAAATGTTTCTGTTCTGCTGTGTCTGAGCAGAGCATGAATCTAACGCTGCCAATTATAGTTCTCTCTCCACAAAGGCACTCCTTGATTAAATGAGCGATGTAAGTGAGTGCTTAAAAAACACTACTTGTACACATGTCTGGTCCCTGAAATAATAAATCAATAAACATTTTGTTGGAGTTTAAGTCAGCCAATTTTGAAGTAGTGAAGCTATTCTTGCGGCTCATGGTAAACCATCACTTTTCTTTTACTTTGACAGTTCCCTGTCTGTACACAATGCAGGGCAGTAGGAATGTTAAGAATATAAATATATTGCTTATATTATTATTTTATTCTATTTTATTATTATTATACTAATATACAGTATAAAGGGTTTTATATATATATATTTATATCTTTGTTATGTCTGCAGAATGATGAACCAGTGACAGGAGGAGACAGTGCCAGCGAGGTGTCCATCTCCTGTTCCTCCACAGACGACACCGCCAGCGTCGGCCCGTCCAGCTCCAGTCCTGAAGGCAGCCAGCACCTGGGCTGCAGCTGGAGCCCAGAGGACAGTGTTCAGACAGGGGCTGCTACCTCTGCAGTTCTGGACGGAGGTGGAGGTGGAGGAGCGGGAGAAGCTGAAGAAGAGGCCAAAGACAGAGTGACAGAGGTGCCGCGGCGCTCTTGTCTCCTCCGGAACAGCATCCGCTCCCTGTCGCCTCTCCGCCGCCACAGCTGGGGTCCTGGAAAGAACAACGGGGGAGACGCGGAGATGAATCAACGGAGGTGAGATTGTGAAGAGATTTAGAATAAAATCCATTCATTGAGATGAATGATTTCTTATTACATTGTGGACAAAGGTTAACTGATTTGGAGAGAGCAATGTTAGTTCTCTGTCCCAGACATTAGCAGCTTGTGTTACTCTGGTGTTTGTCAGAAGACGTCAGCAGACCTGATGATGGCAGATGTATTATTAGGACGTGCTGATGTCACTCCCTCTGTGCCATGTTGAGTTATTCATCCTGCTGTGACCAGCTGTGTTGCCATTTGTCTGATGTTGGTAGGGAGCTGCCGAATTTGTACACACACAGATGCAGGCGCACAAAGCGACAAGAGATACACACCTCAACTTGAACACACACTTAAAGCCACACACTTCTTCACACGCTCAGCATCACGTACAGTAGTCATCAGTTAACACATACCGCTTCACACATGTTGACACATCAACAATGTCAGAGCAGCAGCCTGTCGATGAAAGTCTGCAGAGTAGTTGCCTGGCAATAAAAGGCCTGTGACACGATGTTGGAGTGAAAATAGAAAAGCAACTGTTGTAGTCTCCTTAACAGCTGCTATTTTTACAACATTCAGGTTCAGCAGAAACAGCCATTGTCACCAAGCTTTCGTCTGCAGTCATCACTTTTATCATCAAACTCGTGGCAAACAAGCAAACCAGTGTGTTTCTCAAAATCATATTAATTAATGATTAAATCTATTAGGATTGTTACTCTGGATAAATGTGATGTGTTACGACTCTTGCAACATGGTGGCGTGTGCCTCAGAGCTACATCCTTAGAATATTTATAGACCCATCATCAGTAAAATAGATTGTTCATTTATTGATTATGCTCTTAATGAACTGCCATCCCCTCATATCCTGACTCATTCCACACATCATCCACCACTTCCTGTCTCTGTCTCATTGATCACCTGCAGTTCCATCCGTAGTCCTGGTGAGGGGAAGCCGACCTTTCACAGGAGAAGGTACCAATAAATCACATCAATCAGTTAAACGCCGACTTGTTGCTAGGTGACATGTAATGACAGTTTTCATGTAGGTGTAACCTGTGTGTGTGTGTGTGTGTACGTCTGTGTGTGTGGATCTCCCACTTTGTTTTTAATGTATGCTGGCTGAACTTCTGCTGCACTGTGCTCTATCCCTGCAGGCTACCGCTCTGAAAAATGTTGCTCTTTTCACTCGCTGGAATGTGCACACTGTACTGTGGCAAATCTATGGTTGAGACACACTGGTGTTTTGTATTGCAGTGGCAATAACAAGCAGCCACACAGAAAGAGGGTAGTTTAGCTCTGGAGGCTCACAGGACTGTGTTGGCCAGAGACTGACAATAGAGAATTTTTTTTGGTGTACCAACATTCTGTAGGGAATTTTTTTAAACTGTGAAGACATCAGTGGAGTTTCGAGTTTAACATGGAGGAGGCGGTGTGCCACTGCAGTAAAAACAAGATTTAAGTTTTGCTGCTGGTGTGCAGAATGGTTAGATGCGAGAAAACTGCACTAAAGTCAAGCAGGAAAGGGAGAGAACGCAGCAATGAGGAAGGAGTCAGTGTCATCGCCCCCTGTTCAATTGCTGTTCATGTGGAACCCTTCTCCATTTCAGCCTTCAAAGTTTTGATAGTTAAGATCTGCACCTGCGGTGGCACCACACCGGCCTGTGCTTAAGGCTTGTGTATGCACCACAGCTGGTGACTGTTCTTCTTTAGGCTGAGCCAAACTATTGACCTAGACTTGTCGATGGTTATTGAAGATGGAGACAGTTTTGTTCCTGTAATTGGCCAAAGCATCCACACTTAAGGCTGATCGATAGATAGATAGATAGATAGATAGATAGATAGATAGATAGATAGATAGATAGATAGATAGAAATACTTTATTCATCCCCGAGGGGAAATTCTTGTTTTTTGTTTTGTTTTGTTTTTTAAGATAGATGATAGATGAGAACAGACCCAAGTGTAGTGCGGTGTCAGTGTAGTCTAGTTCTTTGGTAAAGGGAATTATGCAACATATCATTTTTAGGTTTCAGCCATCTGCTATGAGCGCAGTCAATCCTTACATATGTTAGAAATCCTGCATGTGATTGTGCAGAATCTGTAGGTGATGGACACGATTTTGGGCCCGAAAGCTTTCTGGTTTTTGTTTTTAGCTTGACCAATCACGATTGAGCAGGCTTTTGTATGCTCCGCAGGTAAACAGTCAGTTGGAGAGAAAAAAAAGCAGAACACACTGAAAGTATTACTAGGGACTTTTTAATTGATCTGCATTCATATACAGATATCTGTTAATAGAGATTAGCCAAAATGACCTACAAAAGGTATCACTGTTTGTATTTTGTCATCTACTGTACTCTGTATCAGTGGTTTCCATTTGTTGTAGAATGAGCCAATGGAAGAGATTAGGTCAGACATGGCCTTAGAGGTCAGATATGGGAGTCGCAGATTTTTAAAATATTCTTATCTTGACCTAAAATATTCAGTTTCTTTTCAATAACTTCTTATTCAGAGCTTTGTTAGCATCACTGTTAGAGCCCGCGTATTGTGGATTACGTGCATTCTGATAAGCATCAACATAAAATAGAGCTTATTGTTGCTTCTTTAACTTTTACTCTACGTGCTGTGAATCCAGCTGACATACTGCAAGTGCGACTGTGAAAAGAAAATGATGAGCACTAATATCAGCCTGTCAGGTTATAATTGTGACGTGACTGTTACTGTCAGAGCCCACTGCTCTCTGGAAGTTATCTTTCACGTTCAGAATGAAATAACACTGGTCACCGCAGCAGTGGCTTCAACGATGTCATCAGTAGACCCACATCTTGCACAAAAACATTTACATTGTGTGTGTGTGTGTGTGTGTGTGTGTGTGTGTGTGTGTGTGTGTGTGTGTGTGTGTGTGTGTGTGTGTGTGTGTGTGTGTGTGTGTGTGTGTGTGTGTGTGTGTGTGTGTGATGGTGTGACATTGTCAACTGTATGCTACGCTCTGAGCAGTAGTCCTGTGATGGTAGAACATCCTCACTCTCCTCCAACGTCCCCGCAACTCCTCACATCCACCTCTATCTGCATCATTATTATTACTCTGCCATACTCACTTATCCACCTTCCCATCTCTCCTGTCCACCTCCATTCTTCTGCTGACTAACCGCTCCACTTAACACTCTGTCAGCATCAGCTGGTGCCCTCCCGATGTTCCTCACACTCACGTTATGGAAATAGTTAGATCCCTCAGGTACAGTGTGTGTGTGTTGTGAGTTTGCTGTGTGTTTTTCTTTCTTTGACTTGCAAAGAGCACATGACCTACTTTGAATTGGTCATATTTAAATGATGCTAGATTTGAATTTGCCGTTGCTGTGTGTGTATATACCCATGTGAATGTATGACTGCCCTAGTCAGTCAGTCAGTCAGACAGACAGTCAGTCTAGAAAGTCAATCAGCCAATCTGTCAGTCAGTCAGTCACTTCCTGCAGCTGCTGGTATTATTTATGTGTCGATGCCGGGGACCTTCTGGCTCTGTAGGCTCGTATGTAATAATACTGGCAGCTTGGAGACCTTAATATGACAAATGTAGTCATCTGCATTCACAGCCCTGAGGTTCGGTGAGTGCTGCTCCATCGCTGGTCACTGATAATCACCAAGTCATGATTCTCTCGGTCCAGTTTAGGTTACTGATGGTTGAATGTGCTGGACTGATGATTTGCTGGATAATGGAGTGCCATATAGAGCCACGGGCTGCAGATAGCAGAGATTTACTGCCGCAGCTTTAACTATCACCGAATCTGTCCTGAAGCGAATAGAGCTGCAGCCGGAGCCGTAGCATAGCTCATCCTGAAATGTAGCTGTAGTTTACTTCTCCATAATCATTGTATTGGATTCTTCAAGGCCTCTTATTTCCAGTCATAGATCGATGTAATTGGGTTTGTAAATCACAGCTCTCTATGTTGATGCTGATGTTGAGAATCATTTGCACCTGCTTCTGTTATAAATCTGCTGCAGAGCCCGGTGATAACTCAGCTGGCTAAACGCTACCAAGGACCAGCTCTGTGTGATGTGTGCGTGTATGTGCGGGTGTGTCCATCAACAGGTGCATGTGTGCATGTCTGTTTTTGTTCGATGCAGCACAGTAGTTTTGTGTAACCAGTAAACCTTGACAAGATTACAAGAGTGTATATTGAGGTCACCTCTGCCTGTTGCTTGTCCACACAGCTACAGCTTGGAGGGGCTCAGTGGGGTGCAAGAAGAACTTAGGGGCCCTACCCCCCAGGGGCCCCGAATCCTGGAGCCACTAAGGATGGCCCGACAAGACAGCGACGACAGAGGCTCACTGGTTTCTCTGACAGAGGAGCAGGAGGAGCTGGGGGATCATGGAAGACTACACGATGCGGTCAGCTAACAAACACACACACACACACACACACACACACACACACACACACACACACACACACACACACACACACATACACCTATTGTTGTATATCTTAGTGAGGACACTTATAGGCATAATGCATTTGCCAGCCCCTTACCTTAACCATAACCTAATTCTAAGCCTAACCCTAAAGCCAAGTCTTGACCCTTAAACGAGCCTTTGAGAAAGTGAGAACAGGCCAAAATGTGCTCACTCAGTAAGATCATGCTCAAAATAGTCTCCACAAATATATAAGTACAAATACACACACAAACCCATTAGATTTGTCCTTTAGATGTCATATCTTCACGCTGTCACACAGTCGGCCCAGAGGGATCTTCAAAAAAAACTTGCTTAGCCTAATTCATAGGAGAGGAGAAATGGATGTGGAAAGCTCGCACATAAACAAGACTCATAAACAGTTCGGGGGAAATTTCAGACTTTTCAGTTCGGGGATTAGTAAGATTTTAATAAACATTACTTTCCTCAGGGAGCATCACTCCGCTCTCATTGAATTTAGAACAAATTGTCAAAACAACGTCACAAACCATTTGTCTAGTTTCCCCTTTGAGTTCATCGTTCCTGTTTCCCATGAAGCGACTGGTGATGTTTTGTTCCATATCTGTCATATCTGCCAGCTTTACTGTCCTTATTTGACACTTTGTCATGTGACCTAAACACTAAACTTTGTGTCTCTTCCTGCAGAAATCGAGGCGATATCGGCCTCTGCGAAACAGCTGTTCTCCCATGACCCTGCCCCTCACTAAGTCTGTATCCATGCTCGCCATCAGCCAGAGAGACATCGATGGTGAGTGACACGCTGTGAGGCTGTGATCCAGATCACGGCCAATACTTGTAACATTCAGCCCCATCAATAGATTCCTTTCGTTTATACTTCCTGATTTAATGAGGTGGTTAATAGATAAAGGATTTCAAATGTGTTTTTCAAAGAGACTTTCATATGGTCATCGTACTGTCTTGCTTTACCATATTTGATCAGTCATTTTAAAACAAAGAGAAATCATTGTTTCCTAGCTCGATAAAAATGTTTTAATTTAAATATGTGAGTAAAATCGAAAGGTTCCTGTTTAATTGATAGATTATCTACTAGATCATTTGGTCAGTACACCATTTCAGAAATGTAGGTTTTTCCCCATCTTGATTATTCTACCTCATATCCTCCGTCATTCTTCACTGCTTCCATGAAGTTACTATATTTTCCTAAGTGAATTCATCCTGCTCTGGTTCTTTCCTCCTGCTCAGCAGTGGGACACCTGAGACGTAAGAGGCGAATTTCCTTCTCTTTCAACCTTTCCCCAATCCTCACCAAATCTAAGTCTCAGTTCATTTATGGGGATTCTTCATCTAGTGACGATGAGGATAACTTAAGTGAGTACTGTAAATGCACAGTAGCTGCAGTAGGAAGTAGCTGTGATGTTGGAATCCAAACACTAGTTGTGTTCACATGTCCACCCTTTGTGCAGCAATAGTTTACTAGGTAGATAGCTCCAGTGGTAATTCTCTCTTTTTCCCTTTCTGTGGTGGTCAGCACTATCGCCCCACAGCAAGAAGGTTCCCAGTTTGAATCCCAGCTTGACTTTGTGTGGAGTGTGCATGTTCTCTCTGTGGGTACATCCATAATATTACATTTTCATTTGAAAATGCATCAGCTCTGCTACGGATAAGCCAGGTGTCTGCACTCCTCCAGATTTTTAGAGCTGCTTAAACAGAGAAGTTTGAGAATGCTGCTGATCCCATTTTAGTCACAGTCTGGATGGGTAGAAACTCAGATGTTTGGATATGATGAAATAGACATTCACAACCAATTGGTGATTGGGTCTTTTGTCATGGCGTAGCTTTCACTCATTCGTCCGGCTTCTATCACATGATCCCCCTCTAGAAGAAAACATCCTGCATTCGCCTTGACTACCAGTGTGGAACGTAACATGGATAATCAATTACATTTTGTTTACTTCTGCCCACAATCTAAAGACATGTAGATAAGAGTTAGGTCGACTCTATATTGACAACTGGTGTGAATGTAAGTGTGAATTGTTGTTTGCCTCTGTATGTTGTTGTGACCTGTCCAGAGTGTACCCCACCCCAAATCAGTTGGGATTGGCTCCAGCTCCACCCTCAAATAATTAGCATAGTAGGATGGTCACCGATGAGTGGAAGTGTTGTCTTAATGCATCAAAACTATTTCTGTAACCACTCAGATTAGAGGTAGACAAGGTCGACTGAAGGAAATCTGCCATACTGAAAAAATAAATCTTAACATTCAATCACAAAATACAATTAATGGATTATATTACATATTGTTAGAGAGTATGCAGAAATATACAGCCTAAACTTTGCTGCGACCTTTCAGTTTGAACACTTTTGTAAAGGGTGAGTGCTCTCTGTAGGATTTATGCCTCCTCAACAGACTTGCACTCCGGCTCCAACACAGCTCGATGCAGAAGGCAGATGAAGCCCAAAAGTTCAGATGCAGCAAACTTTTCACAAGGAAACCCCTAATTACTGCCCATATTAAGCTGCTTGTGAATGTGCAATTAGTTTCTAGCAAAGCCACTGGTGTAGAAAACTACCTATCACATAGGCAGCAGGCTTTGTGTTAATAATTCCAGTTGACAACATTAAATAAGACCATGCCGTCTCTTGTCCCCCTACCTGGCCCTGTTTTTAGCTGACCTTTTACCAAGATTAGTCTTTGGATTTGTCTCTTTGCAAAAATTTAAACACAATCAGCAGAGAAAGAGGAAAGGAATGGTTGTAAACAGTGCAGGTGAAGTGAAGAAGCTCTCCATTCCCTGCAGATAAATGTGAGCCTGTCACCTTTAGTCAAAGTCGCTGAGCCATTCCTTCCCCTTTCTTATCTGTGAGATATTTCCATTAGTGTTCTCCGTCTCCTTGACTATGTTGCTAGCAACACAGGAAGGCCAAGACTTTGCCCTCATTATCCGGTTCTGGAGTTTGACTTTCTGATGCAGAGCAGGGCGAGCAATGCTTTGCATATTTCTGTTTTACAGAATATTTGGTATAAATGTTGCTGTTCAGAAGGAGGCAGATAAGTTCCTTGATCAGCTGATGCCAACTGAGACTTTTTTTTGGTCTCTGTTTTAATTATTATTTTATTAATTATTTTTAAAATGTATTTTATTTGTCCATATATTCCATAATCAGAATAAACAGTGACAGTTAAGTGTTGTTTCCATTAATTATCTAGACTGTGCCATATTCCTACCATACCCTACCATATTCTAAATTGTCCCACCACAGTTTGTCACACCAGACATTTTTTACACTTCTCATAATAACACAAGATTATGTACAAGATAATGTGGCGTGTAGAGCGTTGCTGCACTATTTGCCAGATACTTGCTTGCACTCTGTTACTGCTATAGAATTAATCCTTTGCGAAACTCTGCAGTTACTAGAGTTAGATCATCCGTAGGGGACTGTGGGTGGAGCTCGGGTCAGACAATGTAGTGGCAGCCAGCATGTCTTTGACAGAATGACCATCATTTACTGTGGGAAAAAATGACTTTGTATTTTCAGAGTTCATTGGTGTTTGGCAGCCAGAGACTTTTCTGAGCCAATATCTAGCAGCCATTAATGGCACTGGATCTAAAGGCAGAACTGGCTTCAGCTTTTGGCCTTTATTTTTCTTGCCACTCTCGTCTGTGCCAGAGCCATTTTGTTGTCAGCTTCCACACAGGCTGGCCGAGGGTACCTAAAGGTGAAGTGCATTGCTCATGGGCATTATTGTGTTCCTCGTCCAGCTCTTGTAACCAGGACATGAACTGAGAGGCTTCTGGACTAAAGACTGTTTTTTTTAACTATCAGGTCTGTACGGTTGTTCAGTTACCTCAGGGGAAACCAGGACGGCACAGTGGAAAGTGTGTTCAACCCCTAAACAGAGATTTTCACTGCCCAAAATAGACAGAGGAATCATTTCCTTCTTAGATACAGCAAATTAAAAAAAAAACCTGTCCTGTTTATACCAGCTCCTGAATCTTTGTTCTACTGCTTACATCCTTTCCTGTTTCTTTCCAGGTATGAGGTCTTTTTCCAGCACCTCTGGGTCACTAGCATACAGGTCAGTCCTGCAAATACACATCACCATAAAAAAACAGTTTGTTAGTTTTTTACTGTAGCAAGGATGATTATAGTCCTATATAGAGGCTGTATGGGACAAAATTCCATTCCAAAAAACAACCATTTTCAGAATGAGAGAACAGGTATGCATTGTAAGTGCTGCTGTTTAAAGATAATGTGTGTGTGTGTGTCTGTTTGTTTGTTTCAGTATATCAGAGGAGGAGCCTGGGCCTCTGCGGAGCGACACTGAAGGGAAGAGTGTGACAAAAGTCAGCCGGACTTTCAGCTACCTCAAGAACAAGATGTACAAAAAAACCAGGGTGAGAGAACATGGAGTTTCATTTAGTTCTCCTTAATAGAACTGCAGCAGGACTTTGAATGTAGCTTATATTTACTTAACTCACTTTAACTCTATATACTCTTTAATGCACTGTTCCTCAGTGCTGAGTCTTCATGTCTGCACTTTGTTTGGTCAAACTTCTCTGTCCTCTCCTGGCCTCCTCCTCCTAAAACATTTATTTGTTCAAGCAAGGATGACTGAACACCTGGCTGCCTCTCAGCCTCACACTGCTCCACATTCGTATGTGTGCACACATTCACATTGAAAGCTGACCTGTGCATCTTCCTCTGCTGGTCTCTGAGCAGCTCCTGTTGTGTCACTGGGGGTTATATGTCTTGCTAGGGCAAGTCTGTGTTTCTTCTAATGTCCCGACATTCACATTTCCCCAGTGGGTTTGTTTTTGAGACCACAACATTTTTCTTATCACAGACCTGAATCTCAGGTGGAAGATGTGGTCACAGTCATCTTTCTTTTACATACAGAACCAAAGCATGTAAGGGGATTTACCTTAATGTAATTTATCTGTAAGACTTAAGAAATTGCATTATGAGTGATGATAATCCTAAACCCCGTTTAAATTGCACTGATAGCAGGATATCTGCAGGTCATTACAAATCTTAAAAACACTTGAATTCAGTTTCTTTAAAAGTCTTAAATAGAATTTTCTAAAGTAAAACATATTTCCTCTTGCCCACAACAGGTTGTAATGTTATAAAATGTTTTTGTATCGACCTGCAGGCTGTCAGGAGACATTTCATGGCTGTAAGCTAAAAGTGGGACTGTTGTGACAGGACGTTGTGTGCAAAGAAAGCTGTGCAGTCTTTCAGCGTTTCAGTAATCACCATTAGACCTTTAGCAGGAAAATGCGTCTGCCCTTGCAAACAGACACTTAGGGGGAACAGGAAGTAAAACAGGAAGATGAAGGTGGTTTTGGTTTTCTAAACTTGGCTGCTGCTTTGCTTTTAAAGAAACAGGCTTATGACGGAACACACTTACAGCTGCTCGCTTCACATCAAAGTTCAATGATTATTAAACACGTCCTTTAGAATCCAAGACAATTAGCAAATGGTGATGTCCTTATTGAGGTTGTTGAGATTCATCCATAATTGACTAATGTATTTAGTGACAGTTAAAGAGGCCCCTCAGCAACCATAGTCATACATCACATTAAACATGTTTTTTCTTGACTGAATTATGTGAATAAGAAAAGCAGAATTAAACACATTAAAATAATGACTGACTACTGTTCTGGTTTTGAACACTACCCAGATAAGTTTGAGCACAGAATCAAAAGTGTAACTGTTCTTGGGGAACTAGTTTGAGCTGTGTTGTCATAGTGTCTAGTTGTGTGTTTGCTAGACCGAAGGGTCATTGCAGAAATAGCACCTCCTGTCGCCATGCAGTCATTTCCTCATTTCGGTGTTCCTGACGTAGCCTTGGCACTGGTTGTAGCTTCAGCCGCTCGACCACATCCAGAGATGTTATACAGGAGATTCACAGGGAGCCATAGCTTCTCAATGAGATGGAAAAGTTGGCTGGAGGTAGGCTAACAGAACAGAAAGCTCTGGTTTCCCCTTTTAAAATTGCAAAGAGAAAGACTGTCACAATATTGTGTTAAAAGTGACCGTTGTTCCTTTCTGGGCTCAAGTGTTATTCCACTGAAGCCAAGCAAGTTGCGTTAGATTTCACTTTTTTGTTTAAATCTCTGGTTTAGATGTCACAAGGGATTACTTCTCCCATTATGTTAGCTTGTAGAAAATGTGCTGAGAATCGTCCTTTGCTTCCTATGTTATACTAATAAGTGGAATTGTTTTGGGGTTTTTGTTTCTAGCTACTTTATTAAGTTTCAAGTTCATTCATAGATGTTTTTTCAGTGTGTTCCACCACTGGTTAAAAAGCAGTTTTACAGACAAATGACACAAAAGTGTTGTAATGGCTATAAACACATAGGTTTGCTGTCATCCAGTCTGTCTTATGGCATCCCGACTCATCTGAACCAAACCAGCTCCAGTGTGTCAGAGCTTTGTGGTGCCCTCAAACCAAGAGGCCCAGGGCTGGTCATTAAAAGGAGCTGGAAACTCCATTTTCCCATTTCCTCTGGGTTTGGGTGGAGGCTCTGTGATGTAAATCCAAGAGAACAAGAGCTCTGTTCTTCTCGGCATCACTTCATGGGATTGTGATTCAGCTCAGTGTCAGATATGACCAACAGCCGAGGATGACCTTGTCCAACGATGCCAAGGCAGCAGAAAGACCGCCCTGTTGTAGAAAAGGTCAAAGGTTTGATTCCCAGACAGCGTGTCTCCGACAGTAGTCATGCATCCGACAGGAGCGTCTTATACGATGGTTTGAATAGAGCTTTGCAGCAGCTGAGAAAACATGTAATGTGGATATTAATATGGTAATATGTTAACTGTTTGTGCTGTTTACCAACGTCTCCAACATTATAAACATCTACATGTTATCCTGTAAAATGTATCAAATAAGTCGGTGTTAGAGAGACCATAAAAAACCTCCTGTAACAAAACATGCAACATTTAAAACAGTCCCTTAATGAGACAGTTTGTTGTCAGCATAAATAATGCATCACTTAATATGCAAAGCCCCCCTGCTGTGTAGTACATCAAAGTAATAATGTTGCTCTGCTGGATTCAGATTAGAATTTAACATAAGCAACTGGTCCAATGCTGAGACATTTTCTTGATGTCTGGTAAATTAGTGTAATCTTAATTACAGTGTTATTTTTATCTAAACTTCTAATTGGCTGGAGAAAAAAAAGTTTAAGTAATTATTGAGAAAGTTCGTAGTGGGTGTGTGTTGTAACTGTGATGATTCTGTGTTTGCAGGAGAAGGAGCGAGACAAGAGGGAGAAAGACAAGGAAGGCAAAGAGAAGGACAAGAAGACAGTGAACGGTCACCTGTTCACAGCAGTTGGCTCGGGCCACGCCTCTCATTGTTCCCAGTGCAGCAGAGCTATCACCAGCAAAGAGGCATTCCATTGCACACGTAAGAACCTTTGTTCGTTGTTTTAATTTTTTATTCTCCTTTGTTAGTTCCTGTTGTTTTATGTCTGTTTAAAGCCCATAAAATCCTCTGATCCTTTATTAAAAGTATTCATTTCATCACAAATTAATTTCTTATCTGAAAACAAGGCCTAGTTCTCTGCACTGTTAGAAACACAATGAGGAGAAACACAGAAGAAGACACAGTGGAGAAGAAAACATCCTCAGTGAACTCACTGCACTGTACATCACTAGGCATGAATAATGCTGCAGGGGAGATCAACTCACTCTGGAGGCTCAGTCACTACATTTGGACCCTGCAATTATTGTAACATTAATATTCTTATATAGCCTACCAGTCAAAAGTTAAACTTACAGATAAATAAAATTATTATTATTTTGTTTGGTCGTTGATCATCTACTTACAAAGTCTCACATTTCTCAAGAACCATTCATCTTATCGATTTCACACTTAACTATGGAACGCCATACTTAATGTGTATTTTTAATGGCCCGAGGAAATGCAGTGATTGATTTAGACACAGGATATACGCTCAATATAAATAAACTTTGAAAATAGGTCAGCAGTTTCCGCTGGATTCACCACTAGTGAGTGTGTGTGTGTGAAATATCCTCCAGTGAAAAACGACAAGACACCAATGACATCAAGAGGGTTTGTGGTGATAAGAACTGATGACACTGTTGGGGCACTATAAACATGATCACGTGATCTCTGCAGTGGAGTTAATGCACCACTCCCTGCCTCTGCTGCATTAGGCGGTTCCACCTCTCACTTGATTAATGCCGAGGATTTGATGCTGGTGTGAACACGTCTGTGCATAGCCAATTCTCCGGATTTTACCCGTAGGCCATGTCTGAAAACGCTTCTATTGTCGTTCATGATAATGGCGCTTCCACAATAACAACTATTGATTCTCCAGTTCAGGGTTCAGTGTACTAAGTCGAGCATCACTGAACTTTGAATAAACAGGTGAACAGTTTTTTTGTCCATCAGCGAACCACGTCAAGATTGTGTGGACTGAGTCCAGCAGTAGGTCTTAACTTGCTGTGGCTGGATTACTGCGGGTCACTTTTACAGTTTCAGAAAGAAAGCTGCAACCAGCATCACCAAGTAAACAACACATTCCATACAGGACGATTTAGAACAGCCACTGCTCTAGTAAATAAAATTGCCGGCCTGTTTACAAGGTTTACACCTTTGTTAGAAAACACTTAAAATGTTCATTCATTTATATTAAGAGTACCTCTCAATACATTGTATGGCTTGAATAGTGACTACTGTCTGTAAATGGCTCATACTAGTCTGCACCACCCTCATGATCAGTATGAAGTAGTCGAAATGCCTAAAGGCCCACTTCTAATCTCCCAGTCAGGCTTTCATTACAGACAGCAAAACCTCTTCTGCATTGTTTTCCATTGAAGCAGCAGCTCTGAAGAGGATGTAGTTTATTGCACAAGATTTTGGCGGAACCCCAGAGAGAGAAAAAGAGAAACTAGTTCTGCAATAAACAACAGCAACACAGCGACCCTCTTGATGGCCACAATCTGCTTCTGATACTTCAGACGGCCAGATACAGCTCTTGTTGTGTTCAGGCGTTCTAGTTCGGATCGTTGGAGCCACAGACATGTCTGTGGGTGTTTTCTGGAGGCTTGTGCTTGCAGATGTCTGGCTGGTGTCCATTCAGCAGACAAGTACAGTGATCCTTTGTCTCAGATTAGCTGGAATTAGCGGTGCAACACACAGGAAAATGCCTCAAAAAAGACCATTTTAAGAAAAAAACACTGCAGGAATATATATGTATACAATACATAATATACTAGGTAGATACTTTTATCCAGATGTTTTTTTTTCACTGTAACAAGGTCATATTTTTCAGGTTATGGGGGAAATGAAAAAGTGACTGTGGCACTGTCTTTGCATACTTTTCTCACCCTCGCTCTGAGCTGTGTTGATGTAATCCCAAGAGCGGAAGTGCACTATGCATTTGAACATGTTCGACTATGTATTCAGTGAATTTATGGGTTTACTTCTGTGAAGTGTGTTTAAAAAAAACTTCTCTCTCTTCAAAAAATGTATCTGTGAAAATTAGTGTAAACTTGGGGAAGCTCTGCAAAGATTTTTTGAAAAATCTGAGATAGTCCTCTTGCTTTCACTTCCTGATCTGGTCTTTCAGTTGTTCAGTTGTATGAACAATCGACAGTTTTCTGCTTTTACACTGCGACTGTAAAAAAAAAAAGTGCAGAAACTTCTAATGCAAAACAGACGACTAGACGGGATCAGATTACAGAGCAGATCTTATTTTAGTGCTCTTGCATGATGACCCTTGTTCCAAAATGGTGATTTGGGAATGTTTACATAATTGAAACGTTCCCATGCAATTCAGTTTTTATGCTCATGTGTCATTCCACAGCCTCATCTCTTTTTTTTCCCCCTCGTCCATGCAAAGTATTACATCTCGATTGCATCACATGCGCTGCTCCAGTCTGGCTTTCATTAGTGGGCTGGTGGAGTTTCCTGGCCGCCGATGAAACCCAGTCAGAATTTCTAGCCCCCACCTTTCCACAAAACCCTCAGCACCCCCCACCCCCGGCAGCAGGATCGCTAGTATTCACTGAGCGTTCTGCCTCTTTTCTTTCCAGACTGTAATGCTTCCGTCCACAAGGGCTGCAGGGACAGCCTGCCTGTTTGTGCCAAGGTGAAGATGAAGGTAAATGTTCCCTCACACTTACTCCACCACCGACTCTATAGTGTTCTGTTGTCTTGCCGCCAATATTGATTTGAGCTCATCATTTATGCTTTTATGCTGTTTCTCTGGCCAGTTGCCCAAGCAGCAGTTTGCTGTCCCAGATTCAAGCTCCTTTTCTACAGTCACCATGAGGAACAAATGTGAGTGCCAACACAAAGTTTGATTCCATATGTCGTCATGTTCTGTAACCATTAATGGAACTTTTTAACAGTCATTTGAGCCAAATTTACCAAAAACGATAGTTTCTGTAGGTAAAACTCAGTAAACAAGTTGTTCCATTGGGGCTGTAGTGAGATTTAGGGATCCTTACTGGAAAGTATACAATCTCTTGTGCTATAATATAAGTCACAGTAAACAGAACTTGTCTTTGTAGGATTCCTTACCTCTGTTTTGTGAAAATACCAGTGTTTCCAATTATAGTAAATTCTGTGTTTTTTGATCAGTACTGAACAGATCCACCAGCCTTGACTCAGGAAGCTTTTCAAAACATACTGGATAATTTCAAAACTGGTTTGTTAATTAGCTAAACTAAAATCTTATTAAAAGTTGTTATTTTGGAGATGCAGGATTGAACTTTTTCATGAAATACAACTGTAGCAAAAACAACAGGCAGTATAAGGGGCTTCCTTTAAGGATGATTGTAGGTTTAAGAGGTTCCTGCTAACTGCACTGTGTGTCTGTCTCTGGTCCAGCTGGTGGGACAAGGGAGCGCCCGTGGTCGGTCATCTTGTCCCCTGAAGATCACTCCTCTCTGATGATCCCATCGTCTAGGAGACCAACCAGTATCATGAATTTCCACAGCAACAACCTGTCCAAGAGTTTGTCCATAAGCAACATCGCTGGGTGAGCTGGCATATGTGTGTTTGTGTATCTGTGTGAATATTTGAGTGCATCTAGACAAAGTTGGATGAGGAGACTCTGAAGTTCCTATTTCCACTTATATGAAATTAAGTTAAATACAATTGTTTCAGTTTATGGTGTTAGTTTGCTTTATTTTTATTTGACCACTGCATCCACAGTGGGTTTTTTTTTTAAGCATCTCCATGTGTATCTGTGGTCATGACTGGTCATGAAACAACACTGTTAATTCAACTTATTATTATTATTATTTCCCCACTCAGTCCGGTGTTTGATGAGATGCCCATTAAAGGTCTGCGGTATCTCTCTCAGTCCACTGACTCCCTCAACAGAACCAACCAGGTCACAGAGTCCATGGAATCACTCACTGATGAAGGTCAGTACACACACACACACACACACACACACACACACACACACACACACACACACGTGCACACACGTGCACCCATCAGAAAGAGTCAACTTCTTTATTTTTATCTGAAATTTAGTGTAATTCAATGTCAGAATAATTGGGGAAAAATTGTATCCAAACATTTTAGTCTTTTAACAGTGCTTGCAAACAACTAGTTTAAGTGAAATGAAGCGTCAGAAGCTGTTTAATGCATTTGATATGATCCACTCAATATAAAATCAGCTTCAGATTGCAACATTCAAAGTGCAATGTGTGTTGTTGACTCAGGGACGGAGATGATGGATGGGCAGCTGATGGGTGAGTTTGAGGCCGAGGCAAAGGAGCTAGAAGCTGATTCGTGGAGTTTGGGTGTGGAGCAGCAGTACCTGCAGCAGCTGGACAAAGAGCTGGTGAAGAGACAAGATGTCATCTACGGTACAGTTAACTACACAACACTATGATTGAAGAAAACGTGGAAAAAAGGACCATTTGATAAGGTTATTCAGTAAAGTTGCCCACACAAGCTTAGCTTTTGATTAGCATCTAATTGTGTCAAATACATTTAGATGTAATGATTCTGAGTGGCTCTTGCCTGGCAATATAAAACATGTGGTAACATCTTGTCAAGAATACAATTAAACTCTTTATAGTTTTCTGAGAAAGAAAGAGGCCAATACATAGTGCACATCTGTGGAAGCATTTAAAACAGCATTTTATGCCATTGTGTGACTAAGTCTCATTTCTTGGTATTTTCTCCAGAGCTGATGCAGACGGAGATGCATCACATCCGGACGTTGCGCATTATGTCAGAAGTGTTCAGTAAAGGCCTTCAGAAGGAGGCACAGCTGGAGCTCCAGACAGTGGAGAAGCTGTTCCCTGCTCTAGACGAGCTCCTGGAGCTCCACACGCAGCACCTCCTGCGCCTCCTGGAGAGGAAGAGAGAGTGTCAGCTAGAAGGTGGAAACGTGGATGCAGGATTCATCATCAACAGGATAGGAGACATCCTGGTCAACCAGGTCAGAGGAGGGATGGAGTGGGTGGATGGGGATCTTGTGCATGCCTGTGTGTATATGTGAGTGTGGGCGTGTGTGTGTGTGTATGCGCAAGTGTGTTTGTACTACCTCTTGGGACCTTTTCCAGTTTAGAAGTATACCAGGTACTCGTAGTCCTCATAGTTGCTTCATATATGTCCATGTTTTTTATTAAAAATTCTTTAGGTATTCAATACTGCCTAAACTTTCTTTATATTTCTCCTAGCTTATTGTTAAAGTTTTGAAACAAAACAATTCAGTTCAAATCAGAAAATGCCCTAATACACAGAGTTTTAGCTTTCCACCTTAGCGTTTACTTGTGGCGTTTATGTTGCAAATTGAAGTTTCTCATTTTCTGCTCTAGTTCTCTGGCTACAACGGTGAAAGTATGAGGAGGATTTACGGAAGATTCTGCAGTCGCCACAACGAAGCAGTCAACTTGTACAAGGACCTGCTGACCAAAGACAAACGCTTCAAAGCCTTCATTAAAGTAAGGCCTCCATCTCAGACCTTGATGTGTTTATCATACATTTATTGTATGGTAGTGTTACCATTTGGAGTCTGCACACTAGGTGATTCTTAGATAAACTAATTTATTTTATTTTACCGAAACTTTACCATCTGGGAAGTAAAATAAGTCTATGGGAGCATCAATTGGTGTATGGACATTCTGGTCTCTAGATATTAGTCACTTCTGTCCAGCATGTATAGTTTATCAAATTTTAATGTGCATGCTTTTGTATGCTCACTGTTTAGAGAAGTGTCATCTGCGTGCATTGTTCTGCTTTTGTGAATGACAGGTCTAACTTCTGTTTTACAATGCGTTTTAATATTGAGAGCAGGGAGCTTCTCCTATCTCTGTCTTGCTTCTTATTCTTTTGCATACACAGTACATTTCATTCGATGAAACATGCATGTTTGAATATAAAAGCTTGTATAAACATTTGTAATATTTTATTATATTTTCTCATTGGTTATTTGAAACCATGTCTTGTTTTGAGCCACCTGTTGTGTGGGCATGTTTTGCTAAGGCACCTTTTGTTGGTTCTTCCAGAAAAAGATGAGCAGCAGCATTGTGCGGAGGCTTGGTATCCCAGAATGCATCCTGCTGGTGACCCAGAGGATAACAAAGTACCCGGTGTTGATTCAGAGGATGCTACAGCACACTAAAGGTTAGCTTCACGTCAATGTGTTCATCCATTTTTTACAGTGTGCACAAGATGATTTTGGCTTAAAGGTTCAGTGAGTAGAATTTAGGGACATCTAGTGGTGAAGTTGTATGTTGCAGCTGAATACCCCCCACCTCATCCTCTCCTTCCATACACAAAAGAGAACCTGTGGTAGCCTTCAGTTGTCATAAAAACTCAAAAGGTGTTAAGTTTGTCCAGTCTGGACTAATGTTAAAAACATGCCGGCCTCCGTAGAGAGGACCCCCCCTCCTGATGGAAATAGGGCTCATTCTACAGTAAAGAAAACACCAATTTTTGCAATTTAGGTGATTATGCATTAGTGAAACCATCACTGGGATTATTTTGTATTCAATTTCTACCAATAGATCCCTTTCAGTTAAATCTTACACTCTACCTTTAAACTGTAAAGAACCTCAATAACCACAGATTTGATGGACCCATTATTGAACTTTTTTTAAGTTGTCAAGATGTAAGAGGGTCACAAATTCATCCTGGTGATTTAACTCCATTTGATCTCCTGCTAATTCTTTGAACCAAATAGAATAAGAATACAGATTAGACTCAGTGTGCTGGTTTCTCTGCCTTTCTGTGTATGATTTTTATTTGATTGCAGATTAAAAAATGCATAGGGAGAGTGCAGACTTGGTGTGCAAAGACACAGGTACAGTCAGTGCAGTACTTGATGCAGTACCTACTTGTCACAAACCTGTAGTTTTACTCACCCAATTTATTGTGAAATAAATAGAAAGGCAAGTAGATGAGTGAAAAGTACTGTATGGCACTCTTGCCACTTGTCAACGCAGAACAAATGAGTGCATTTACAGTCATAGATATAAAGGCTGTAAAGTATTCTGTCGTATTCTTTAAGATAGTTTTTTGTCTTTAAATTGAACCCCTCTCTTTGTGAGCTGCATTAATTATGCTCTCATCTAAAGGATTTTTCCATTAACCAGTGACAGAGAATAAGACAGAATAAGTCCAATTAATGCATGAGGATCTGGAAAATGTTGCAGCTTGATAGATCATTAGAGTAGCAAGTTGATTTGCAGATTAAAGCACATCTAAACACTTTAGATGTGGTCTGAGCAGTTAAAGTCGCAATGCTGCAATGCAACTCCAAAGTGTCACTTGTTTTAGGAAACAAATATTTCACACCATATTTATATCTGATTTAAAGCAGCTCTCGTCAGTTGGCCTCCCACTGTGTACATTCTCTGTAATCCTTCCCCAAAGCCTGTTTATAGTTCCATGTGGGATGAGCTCTGACTTAATCCCTAAGGTGCTTCAAGAAGACTCTCTTGCCAACTGTAATATATTCTTTACTCTATATTCTTTTTTATACATATAAAACACAGTACAGTTGGTGCTGTAGAGGACAGACATACAGCAGCCTCAAGGGGAAAATATTTTTCTTTGGAAGGAAATGTTTCATGTAGAGTCCAAAACTCAAATATAGAGGGTAAGTATAAGTTAAGACATTGACTCTGCAGCTGATTCGTTCATGAGACTATTGATAAAATTGATAAAATGATATCAATAATTGTAGCAACAACATTTTCATAAATAGCATTGCAACAAAAATCCAATATATATAAATATATATCGATATATTGCTTATCCATTGTAAATCCATCCTAAATAAAAAAGCAACATTTATCGTGACACAGGCAGTGATAAGAGATTTGACGTATAGAGAAATTCAAATCCTTCTTTTTGCTGAAACTTTGATAGTAGACTGATATTTATCTTCTCTTTAGCTTTTCAGATAAAGCAGCCAGAGCCAAGTTAGCTTAGCTTAGAGTCACACGTATATCATCTATCAAATTCAATATATTTTTATATTCATTTTATTTGTATAGCCCATATTCACAAATTACAATTTGTCTCATAGGGCTGAGCAGGTGTGACATCTTCTGTCCTCAACCCTGAACAAGAGTAAAAACTACCAATAAAACCCTATTCCTGAATATACAACCCTTATTTCTTACTGGCAATAATTCTGCTGCATTTTATTTAAGGACATCAGCTGCATCAAGTTAACAACCTGTTGGTGGTATTCTACTCAAACTGCACGGAGAAAAATAATAAATATATGTTGGTTTACATTCTGGATTCTGGAAAACCATACATTATCTATCATCCCCTTACTTTGGGCTGTGGGTCCCCATTTAGTCATTCATCTCCATAATGTTTTAGAAAATGTTTTCAGGGGGAGACTTTTAGGAGAAAAGTCAGCAGAGAAGTGGCAACACTCATTGACTGACACGTGCAGCACAGCTCTGTAATACTGATCAGCAACAGAAACAATAGGTCAGGTCAGGTCCAAAATAAATCAAATTAATAAAATGTTCTATTTGTCTAGTGTAACACATTATTCTCAGACCATAATACACTTCAAAATATCCATATGGCATAAACTGCAATCAGTGATATAGGTAATCATCAGCTTGCATTGTTAAACTCTACATCTTAAAATCCCATTAATTGTATGGTGGGAAGTCGTTTTTTGAACACTTGAAGGAGATATTTTCAGAATATCTGTATTATAATTAAGCAGAAGAGCAGAAACTGTTCAGTCAGAGAAACTGCCAGCAGCGTTGCATACCAATGATTTGGACTGACATTTAAGATAACTGTATATTTTTGAGATGCAGTTATTTTGCTAACGGAAACTTCACAGGGAACTCTTGCCCCTTTGTCAAGGAAGAGGGATGTGGGCGAGCCAAACAAATATTCAGAAATCTGGTGACCTCAAGGGCAATGTTGGCACAGCTCAATCTCAACTGAGTTTCATTTTTGGTTTGTGCTGCAAAATATGCAGGTGTGAGAAACAGATCAGAATGAAAAAGGCAAAAGTCACAAGGAAGAAGGTTAGACGACTTAATAGATGTGTGTGTCTAACTCCATCATCTGACACCAGAAAAGTTTTCATCTCTCTCTGCGAGCGAGTGGAAAAGGAGACACAGTTAAATGCCAAATGGGTACCAAAGTTTCACTGCACCTTCTGCTGTGCATAAACTCATAAACGCAGCCCATCTGGATATAGTGTGTTAGTCTGCCGACATTAAATTACAAAATGGATTTGACGAACAGTTTTACCTGCATTTCAGTCTGTGCTTGATTTGCACTAATAAATAAACCTTTCAAGTCTTCATTTATCTCATAAAACAAGTGAATCAAATTGATGGTGAGCTTTGATTTTACTAAATCAATGTGCTGTATATAAATGAGGTATGGGGTTAAGTGTTTAACGGTCTAGTTGTAGTCTGACCTGAGGCTACACCTCTTTATATACAGTCTATGGGCTACACACTCTAACTTCTCTCTTCAACACAGAGGGTGAGGAAGAATACGATGACCTGACTGATGCTGTGCGGCTTGTGAAGGAGGTGATCGCAGCGGTGGACAGCAAGGTGAATGAGCACGAGAAAAGGCGGCGTCTGAAGGAGTTCCATGGTCGCATGGACAGCAAATCCATCATGATGACAAAGAGCGGTCAGATCTTCGCGAGGGAGGATCTGCTGAGGAGGAGGCTGATCCACGATGGACCTCTGCAGCTGAAGAACAGCCAGGGAAGGTTAAAGGGTGAGCATGCTTCAGTAGTTTTCAGACATCAACTCTGGAGAATGTCCGCACATTTGGGTCTGGGAATTTCTCCGGCGTTTGTGTTTTACATATGAACAATGTAGCAGGAGATTCTCTGCTAAGTCGCCTTCACAACAATTTAGTAATCCTCTGGAGCATTCATGTGAGGGGTGATGTAGTAGATCGAGGCTGGGTGTAATGTATTCTGCTGCAGAGATCCCATGTTTTTGCTAAAAGCACATCAACATTTTTTTTCCATTTTGTTTTTTTCATTTTTGCGTCTCTCGCATGTTAGCAACACATCCACTAATGTGCGGTGAATGTTGCGGACTTTGACATGGGATCATACAGACATTGTCCAGAGTTTTTACAAGGGGGCTGGCTGGAGAAACACTGGGGAAAGTCCGGAGCCTGTCACTCGGACATTTGCCCCTCAGTGTATGTCTGTAAGCAGCTTTTTACTGTATGTCCCTACCGACTGTCTCTTTCTCTATTTAAGTAAGTGAAATATGTCATTGTATTTAAACTTTTTTCTTATACACATGTGTCGATTTTTCTCCCAATGATTCTCCAGATGTTCAAGCTCTTCTCCTGTCAGACGTCTTTGTCTTCGTCCAAGAAAAAGACCAGAAATATGTCTTCGCCATGCTGGTAAGATCCTGTCGTCATCTTTCTCTCTCTCTCTTTCTCTCTCTCGCTCTTTCTTTCTCACTCTCTCTCTCTGTCTCTCTCTCTCTCCTCCTCCCCCCACTCCTTCCTTCTTCTTCTTTTTCTGTCTCTCTTCTCTCCTTCCTTTATTGTTGCTCTCCCTCCCCTCAATATAAAGATCTTGTGAGCACTGCCAGAGATGTTGTCATATTTTCCTATTCCACTTTTGTTGCTTTTCACATTAGCTGCCATTTGCTCGGCATTCCCATCATCTTAAGCTTGCTAGCTGAACCTAATAAAGCTGATTCGGCCCCAGGCAACTGACCCAATGAGATAAATCATATAGGTTTGACTAATTTTTTCCATTTTTACAGGATTCACAGTTTAATGGCATTGTGAACCCACATTTGCTCTCCGTCGCCCTCTCTCACACACACACACACACACATTTTTGTGTCAGGAGGATAAAAACAGAGGCAGGCCTGTGGCATAATAATCACATCCATCATTAAAAAAAGGCTCTGAGTGTTTGAGTTGTGGCTGTTGACATTGAACAAGCGGAAAACGTGTTTCTTTATAGAAGGCAGCCACGTGACCCTGACTGAGTTTTGGGGAGGGGTTAGCTTCACTTCTGAGGTTTACCAACAGACGTCACATCACCCAGACAGGAGATATGATATGTTTCTGTTAGGCTGTGGTCAATAATATGAAGCTTCAGGAGCCTGAATAAGCCAAATCAGAGGCATCATCCAAGGTTATGGCCTTTTTTAGTGTCAATTCCATCTTGCCACAGACAGGGTTTCTTGCTGAGCTGCAGTGGAAAGATAGTCTGACAAAAAGAGTTTTGTATTGAAAATGTCTGTAACTTGAACTCTGAACTTTAAAAATACATCTCTGCCCAGATATTTATTTCTTTAAACCTCAGACGAGAGATACCAGGAAAAATGTGAGGATGTGGTTACGTTTTCTGAGTTTTACTGGACAGAACAGACACAGCGGTTTGTGGTGTTACTGCACTAAAAAGTGATTCAGTTGATGCTATTAGACAGCAGAATCTAATGTTGATGATAACCAGAACCTTATTCTGTCTTCCTTACCCTTTATTCTACATCTTTTTCATTTTATAATACCCCTTTTTTCTGACTGCCCTTCCATCTGTCTCTCTGTCTTCACTGCCATCCTTTTCCTTTCCACTAATTATCCCTTTCTTCATCTCTCCCTTCTTTTTCTCTCCCAACCCCTCATCCTGTCTTCACCATCCTCTCCCCTCCGTCACCATATGTTCCCTCCCCCTTTCCTCCTCGACCCTCCCACTGTCATCTTTTCTTGTTCCTTTCCCTCTCCTGCCTCTCCACCAATCCTCCCCCATCCTTCTCCACCTTCCTCTCCCTGCAGGACCAGCGCTCCACGGTCATCTCCCTCCAGAAGCTGATCATCAGGGAGGTCGCTAACGAAGAGCGCGGCCTGTTCCTCATCACGACGGGCATCGAGAAGCCAGAGATGATGGAGGTCCTGGCCAGCTCCAAAGATGAACGCAACACCTGGATGCAGCTCATCCAGGACGCCATGCAGTCCATGTAAGTAGAGTATATTTAGGGTTTATTATATGAAAACATCTGGAGGTTAAATATGCACAGACTTGTTTTATGTATTGAGTATTTTGTTATCCCAATTTTTGAATCCAAACATAGACACTGACCTGACCCACCCCATTCACTCTAACCCATAATCATGATTGCAAAACAAATTTCATAGTGCTTTTCATTCATGTTTGGCCTTTTAGAGTTCACCAGCAGTACATTTGTGTTGTAACCCAGGAGTTAGACCGAGCCAGAGTCTCTAGATAGTAATATACGGTAAGCTGCAGCAGAGCACTGTGCTGTCAGGAGGATTAGCACTACTCTACCTGGGGATGGGATGTACTCAGGGACAGTCTAATGCTGGATTGGCTTCAAGGGCAGCTCTCTATAAGCAGAGGATTATTCCACTACAGCCAGCGGGAAGGAGAGAGATTTAATACTTGGTTCCTGTCGCTCCCTGTCTGACTTCCATCAAAATATAAAACTGAGATCAGGCTATTGGCAGGAATACGAGATTAAAAAAAAAAGTTTTCCCACTGATAGTCGGACGGTCTTTTCCCCCAAAAACATAATACCTATCACATTTTCGGGAACTCTCATCTTTTTCTAATTTGTTTTCCTGTTATATCAATGTTGGACATAATGATTGATCATAGATTGGCCTCAAGCTAGAAATTATATAATTAGACTGGCTCAGTTCATAAAATGTGAATAATGCATTTTTGCCTCACAAACTTTAATTAATTATCAAATACCTGAGGCATTGATATTTATGATACTATAAATAAAACTGACTTATTAGTTTATTTATTTATATTTATACTAACTAATATCAGCATTGTTATAGAT
Organism: Paralichthys olivaceus; assembly: GCF_024713975.1. Classification (NCBI taxonomy): domain Eukaryota; kingdom Metazoa; phylum Chordata; class Actinopteri; order Pleuronectiformes; family Paralichthyidae; genus Paralichthys; species Paralichthys olivaceus. The sequence goes on along the minus strand of NC_091093.1, from coordinate 7,485,463 downwards.
GTTTTTATCGGTATAAATAAAAATATACATATTTTGAATAGTGTAGATTTTGCCCAATTTAAATGATTGCAGAATTCTTTCCAGTGTTGTTTAAGGATATAGATCTAATACATCATATTTAATTTTCTCGGTTTGACAGGGACAGAGATGAGGATGAAGGGATTCCCAGTGAGACAGAAGATGACAAGAGACAACTAGAGACTAAAGCCAAGGAGATGAGAGGTGAGAGAATGAAAACTGGGATGAATTTGCCTAATGTCACAAAACATTTTCCTCACCATCTTCCTCTCTTTTCCCGTCCACTTGTCTCTGCTGGTCAGATCTGCTGAGGCAGAAAGACACAGAGATCATGTCCCTGTTGGAGGAGAAGGTGCGGCTCTTCAGGGGCATGTGGGAGGGATTAAATCCAGCCATGGAGGCCTGCCAGCAGGTCGAGCCTTTCTTCAGATCAGCCTGCAGCCTGGAGCCCCCCAGGGGGGCGTCCATCATGAAGGATGCCCTGCAGGAAGGTAAGAGAGAAAGGGAGTCTTTATCATATATGGGCTTTTAGCTGCATCTTGAGTCCTCTATTTTCAGCCTCTATTTGACTACATTTTGGCAAATTGGCACCATAAAATTGTAAATAATGTGAAATAAGCGTTCAATGCCATGACTAAGCAAACAAATTCAGTCAAGAAAATACCAGTCTGGAAAAATTCTTAAGATTCAACCAGCCAGAGTTTGTGACGTCACCAACCTCGGAGAACATCCTGTCCACTTGCAAGTGGAGCTCAGTAGCTAGAAAAGGAGAGACGAGGAGCAGGGGTAGATCCCAGTCACGAAATGAGGAAGGGGAAGGAAGGTGTAGAGTTATACTTGAGCCATTTTAACACCATGAAGGGATTTTATTCATGACAAATGCTTTGAATATGTAATTTTGGGGAACAAAGACAAGTTTAAAGATGTAATAAGTTACTGGAGTGGGACATTAACAGCATCTCGATTATTCACAGTCACTGGATTATTTTGATAAATGGGAATTTTAAAAGTTTAAATTCTTAAAAAGAGTAACAGAAGTTGTTATTCTTTTTATCTAAGTGAAATCATTGTCATATGGAGATATATTAAGTGGCACTGAATTAAAAAATATGCATATCATGTTAGTGTTACTCCAAGATGGAGAATTTGCATTGTAAATCATGGGCAAGTCAGCAAAACCCTTGAATGACAGCAGCCATCTGTCCCTTTCCCCTCGTGTGGTCTTTCCTCAAGGCTTAAAGCGCTGTCTGGGAGATATCATATATCATTCATTAATTGATAGGTAAATGAACTGTAACATAGCAACAAACTTAACACCACTCTGTAGTTTTTCAAGCTAATTCGCTTCTCTTAACATTTCTGTCGAAAGGTTGCACTGCACTATTTGTTTTTGTGTCTGCATGAAAGTTCCATTTGGACCAACCTGTGGAGGGCCAGATGACCACCTGTTAGTTTAAATAAAAACTGGTTACTAGCTGAAATCCATTAGCTTAAGCGTACTTCATAGTTCACCTTTTTTGCGATATTTGAAAAGCAATCTGTGTGGTAGTTGGATCTCAACAGAGGTGGAGGGAGCAGAAGTTTGAGTAAGATGGTGTTTGTGTTTTGGGATGATTTAAAGAGAGTGTATAGAAAGCATATAAGGAGCCAGAGTGTGTTTAAGGATTTCATTACAGCTCTGCTTGGTGCTTTGGCAGCCCCTGTTCATCAAATGTGTATGAGAAGAAAGCAGCGTGAGCTGAGAAGTGAACGGAGAGAGATTCTTTATTTTGTGACAAAGAGAGAATGAAATGTGGAGAAAAGAAGCTGGCTGCATTCTCTGCATATGAAATTGACTTTAAATTCAAATAAGCAGGTCTTGAAAAGTAAAACTTCTGCAAAAATACCTATATACCGAGTATTTCAAGCCAGAGAGTGTCAGAAAGTATCCTTAAAACATTTTATCAGGTTGAATCATGAAGAAACTTATCCCACTAGTATTCAAGACAGTTTGACTTCTACACTTAATGAAAGACTTTTTTTGTCTTCATCATTAATGAAAAGCTGCAGAAAAAACTAGTGTCGTAAGTCAGTGTCATTTGCAGTGCAGTGCTGTGTAATCATAAATCATACATCTCCCGGCATATTAGATGTACCAAGAGCTACCTTGTGTTCTGTGCTTTTGCATTTTAAATAATATACACTCACTAAAGCTGGGCTCAGACCACAGGAGTTCCAGGCTGAATTAACCCTGATTCTGTCCCACCAAGAGTCAGAAAAATCTTAGTCAGCGTTGATGTTAGTCCCAGATTATTTGGTAGTGCGAGGAGTTAGAAAGCCATTCTGAAGCCCCGTGAGCTGCCCACAGAATCACTGCAGCCACTTTGATAATTATCACACGTGTTTGATATTTAGGATTTAAAATGCAGATGATTACGTGAATACTGCCACAACAGCCATTGAGAGAGACAGAGATTGGATAACATTCTGAGGCTGACATCCGCTAGCATGTTACTGTTGAAAGCTACTGTATAATAATCTCACCGGAGGAATAGATAACTCGTGCTGACCTCGTCTCCCCGACCGTTTTCTCATCCACACTCATTTAGCCTTCTGCTTTTTATTAACATTAGGGCAAGTTGCTAATCTTGTGTGGACATGATTAAGATTGTTGAGGAGAATATCTGATTCTCTTTATTTTTGTGATGGAACTTGATTTCAAAATCACTCAGGTTTTTAAAACTCCTGCCAAGCTTGAAATTCAACTCTCAAACTGTCACCTGAGAGAGTTGAATTACTCTAAATCGCGATGGGCTGGTTGAGAAAGGGCACATAAATGCGTCTCTTACACTAGTGATGTCTAAATACTGCCGCAGGAAAAGACAGTTTGCAGGTTTGGTAACTGTGACATTTTGTGTGCAGCTCTAATGCAGGAAACATTTATGAACAAGAAGTTGTGAAATGGTTTTCAGCAGAAGGTTTAGCTACAGTATTACAGAATGTATTTTTCGCCTCCTCCCTCCTAAGCCTGGGGCAGTAATTGTCCTTATTTGATATGTGAATTGGCAGCAGTAATGTCATTTCTTACGCTTTTTCTGCTTCCACATCCACCATCAACAGCTTTGTTTCTCCTTATTTTCACTGGGGAATTCAGAGTCCTGCACGCTGCATATGGATACTGCATATGTATATCAAGAATATATATTATCTCTGAAGGAAAGGATGTTTAAACTTTTAGTAAAAGAGCTCTCTGGTTCAAACAGATTGCCAATAGTTGCTTAGCAACTGGAGCCTATGCCAGGTTGAGTGCCTGGTGGGATTCATGAGTGCAGAGCTGAAGTGTAACACAGTTAGCCAGGATAATTCACTTACTGACCTGCACATTGTGTGTGTTTGTGTGTTTGCGTGCGTGTGTGTGTGTGTGTGACAGTGGAGACGTTACAGGCACTGGTGAACGGCAGTCTGGGCGGAGCGATGGCCAATATCCAGGAAGGAGGAGGGGTGGGGCCGGTGTGTCTGCCGCGTCGCGCCGAGACTTTCGGAGGCTTCGACAGTCACCAGATGCACAGCAGTAAGAGTAAGTCTGTTGATGTTGTGTCCACTGAAACTGCACCTTTGAACCCTGTAACAGTCAACTCACCTGCTGATCCGGACAACTGTACAGGCCTAATGACTTGACTGCAATTGCCCCAAGTCCAGCACGGGTAGAAAAGTTAAATATTTCAGTTTTTCTCCACTGCACCTGGCACTTCCCTCAATACCCCTGTTAAGTGCAGTTAGATAAAACATTTGAGACAGAGCCTAAGACAGTAGAGCTGAAGTTTCCAAAGGGAGTCATAGCCTGGGGCGATACCTCTGAGCTCTGGTTGCAAACTCAGAGTGGGGCTCTACTGACAGTGTGGCAGATATTTAGCTGTAAGATGTCCACACTTATAAATCAGTACACAATAATACATAGCTTTTTTACCAGCGAAACACTACATTTACGCATTATTTTGTTCAAGAAGCAGAGATTTTATAAAAATCAGATGATATTAATAGATACAATTCCAATGAACTGCATTAGTAATTGTATTAAAGGAGGGTTTAGCAGTGAAGAGATTTGTGTGAGTGTGGAGGGATGTAAATGAAAAGGCAAAGGAGAAACAAAATGTGTATAATAGTATTATAATAAATAAATGAGTATAAGAACAGGCCAAGCATCATTTACAGAAGACATATATCATTTAACATTAAGACAAACAGGGCAGAAATTTAGGTCAGCAGTTCTTCATGATGTATTATTGACAAAAATAAAGAATTAGAGTGTAGCCCTGTGTTTCTGTCCGAGCCAAAGAGGAAACTAAGCCCAACACAAACCTGTTCGTCTACCCTACCCTAATGTTTTTCCAGAGTACTGGCACATGAAGTGTAGAAACTCAAGTAGGTAACCCATTCAGTATTACTAAACCAATTTTTGTCCAAACCTTGAGGGCTCGGTTCAAGAATCTACACTCTACAATGAACCACTTGGTACAATAATGAACAAGCAGATCTTAATCTTCAGAGAAAGATGAGTTGGTTGATTGTCACCACCGTTGGTGCAGACTGTATAGGTTCATAGAAAAGTCCACTGTCTGTCTCCTGATAGCCTGCTCATTTTATCCGTGAGTCTGATGAGGCTCCCACTCTGCTGTAGAGACACAGAATGTTGAATGTAGAATGAAGACATTTTAACTTTCAAATGTTTTTTCAGCACGGAAAGCCTAGGCTGTGAATGAAGAGCATGTAATATCAGAAAGATGAATAACTTAAATTATCTGTACCTTATCTGTTTTAGATAAAAGTACATATTCACTATTGTCAGCTTGCACAAATTATACATAGATATTACACATTTCCGGTGTGATTTTTTTTTTTTAGCTTTCCCTGATGATAGAGGTTTTTATCCTTGTGGAGGTTGTCAACATGTGTGTGATCAGCAAGGGACTTACATTCACATACCTCTTTATTCATTTATATGATTCTTTTTATAACTCTCATTTTTTAATGACGCTCTTCCTCTTAAAAAATACTATTTTCTTTAATTATTTTCCAGCTCTAATCTACCAGCCTCTGGTATACTCTTTTATAGAACCATATAGAACCACCTTTGACATTGATCTGTGAATTTGTTGCACATCTGCAGTCACAATTGTGTTGAACACCTATTGACGTTATTCTGAATATAATCATCTCTTTACATGGTCTCAGAATGTGAGATGATTATTTGTTTTTCCCGCATCTGTTCTCATATTCTCTTGCAGTAAACCTGCCTCTGAATGTGGATTTTTTTTCACCTGCCTCATCTTTTTTCCTGTGGTTTCAGGTGGAGACAGAGATGAGGGTGAGGATACAGCGGGAGATCTGCGCAGGACGGAGTCTGACAGCGTTTTGAAGAAGGTCAGTTTCTCACTGGCCAATTATTCTTGACTATGAAGCCACTAAACCCCCACACCTCAATGAGAACTTGAGGCTGTGTGTGGGGGTGCGTTTGTCTACATTATTAACAATAAATTAAGATAAATTTAGCCGCTTCTGCTCTTTCAGTGAATTAGCCTCTTGACTTATCCTGCCAGGTCCCGTTGCTCATGGCAACATCAGTTGTGTAACAATTCAATAGTGAATGGAAATGAATGAGCCACCTTTAGCCTCTTCCACTGTGGCTCTGCACTGGATGTTTGTTTTTGTTGCCATTTATCCTGCATATATCCAGCCGCTGGACTGCACATAATTGTTTTCTGAATCTTTTAGTAGAACCAAGCTTCAGCAGTGTGCTGCTTAACAAATGCACTTTTCTTGTCTCTGAGCTCACACATCAGGACAGCTTGATCTCATCCTGGTCTAAAGAGTTAAAGCACTTAAAGAAGGGACTGTGTGCAGAAGTCCCACAATCATCATTAAAAATACAATGCAGAGCTAATCTAAGCATTTTTCTATATCTACATATTTAACTTTTTTCTTTAAAAAATAAGGGATTCAACATATTGTAACAGCTGCAGCACTGCTGTGTTACTGTACAACTGTTCATCATCATCATCATCATCATAGTCATCATCATCATAGCCGGATACAGATTACAATTTACAGCACACCCACATGTGCAGCTATAATCACATTCCGATTCATACTGTACAGTATGCATCCTCACACACACTCAGAGATGTGCATTACTGTGTTCTAGCTGTACTCAGTGTGTGTTTGTGTTTATGCGCAGGGAGGAAATGCCAACCTGCTGCTGCTGCTGAAGAGGAACAGTGAGGTAACATGGACTTCCTGCCTCTTTAATTCAATCAGAACTCTGCAGCAACAACATTGTTTGCAGCATCGATAAAAGGAGGCTATAACAGCAGTGGTTGTAGTTGCAATACTATAGAGTGTTCGAATCAGTAGCATTACATTTTCAAATGCAAGAAGAGACAGATAAACACACTAAAGGGTGAAAGAGAAGTTCTCGTGTGAGAGAGAGAACTGAATAATTGTAGCTCAAACTATGAGGTTCGACTGTCAATGAAGAATGTTAAAATGTTATGGACGGCAAATAGCGCTGCACACAACTATACAATGCAGCAATGGTGCACAACATGAAGAGATGTCTTATATTATGAGACGTGCAAAAATATTTTTCTGTTCATTATGACAGGATGGTTTAGATCAGATACAGATTCTGTAACAAGTAAAAAAAAAAAAAACATAATGTGAAAAAGGTTGCACTTAATCTGCGTATGTATGTTAAAATAAATCACATTTTGTAAAAAGTTGTGGGGAAAAAATACACAAAATCATTTATTCATATTAAACCCAAAACAAAAGAAAGGTCAAGGAAAAATCCAATAAACAAGAAGCTACAGGGTGTAATTATGAAATATTAACCAGCAATAGATACTGGATTTATACAACTTGATAATAATTTTCTTGTGCAGATGGGCTGGTTAATAAATGTTTGTCTGTGCAGTTCCGAGCGGACATTTATTGGAGAATGTTGTGTCCTGATAAACACTGAAAGCAGCTGAACGCTCGGCGGCCTTGTCTCTTTGTCATTGTTTGAATGGAGAAAAGGTCACACATCATTTTAAAGTTGTTTAAATGCTGGATTAGTCTTGCACTATTAAATTCACATTACATGAAATCCACTGTTATTACTGATAAAATGAAAAAGGCCGTGTTTTGAATGGAGTGCAGCTACCACTCATGGCATTTTTTAACAAGCGGAGTCCAGTGCAGCAGTAAGCAAAGCAACATTAAAACAGTTTCCTCCAAATACAGCTGAATAGCATTTTTCTGCCATGTAAAAATAACGATAAGAAAAATGTTTTGAGGTTCTGTGATAGTCAGTGTCTCTGTTTTCCAACAGCAGGTCCTTCACAGTGTCTCCAATCTGCATCTGCTGCTCAGCACCTTGCAGGTAAGATGTAACCAACGCGCTCCACATCACATGTGAAATGATGCAACTCTGTGCAGCCTTTAGCTGATTGTGTGAATTTAAAAACTGAACTGTCGACCCTCAGAGTCTGCAATGCTCCCAATATGGTGCATTCAGAGAAAATATGAATGTCTCTAATACTTCGCCAAACACCAGGCAATAGCGTGAGTGATGTGTCCCACTCTAATCTCTGTTGGTTGTGAATCTTGTCCTGTTGAATCCAGGCGGTGGTGGTCCAGCAGGACAGCTTCATAGAGGACCAGCGGCAGGCCCTGAGTGAGCGCTCCTCCTCCTGCACGTCTTTGACGCGGCCATCCTCGCGGCCCAGCTCCCTGATTGAGCAGGAGAAGCAGCGCAGCCTAGAGAAGCAGCGGCAGGAGTTGGCGTCTCTTCAGAGACAGCAGGCAGCTCATGCTGAGGAGAAGAGGAGGAGGGAGAAGGAGTGGGACATCAGAGAACAGCAGCTGACTGAAAAAGAGCTGCTGGTGCACATACAGGTAACAATACATTACTTTCTGCTTGTCCTGTGTGTTGTTATTTATGTGTGTTTCTAAGCAGCTGTAATTAACTCCATCGAGGAGGTTATGTTTTCAGCCCTGGCCTCTTGTTTATTGGTTGGTTTGTTTGCTTATACACAAAAACTATAGAATGGATTACCATGAAACTTGAAGAGGTATAGATTAGGCAAGGTCCCATTAAATCAGGGGACGGATCCAGGAGTTCTTTAAAACTAAATGTTGTGAGATTTTTTAGACATTATCACTTATTCCCTAGAGTCTAATTCGTGATTCATGATTCTTGATGAAAGAATCAGGTATTTGTAGAGAACTAAGGGAGTATGGAGCTGTGAAGGTATCCGTTCTACTGTGTGCAATTCTAGTTGGTTTATTTATTGTTTTTTGGTTTGTTTGGCTTGATAAATTCTTACTGATCAACACAAAATGCTGATAATAGCAGCTCGTAGCAGTGGAAATGTGGTAGTGAGGAAGGAATGGCCTTTTTTTTCTTTCTGATACCTTCATAATGTTGACAGTAAACAAAGGTGTCAGCTTCAGTTCTGTAAACTCTGGTTTAATGTTCCAGTTAATTTACAGCTTCGCATTGATACTGATCACTGTAATTTTAATGATTAAACTTACAATTAACTGAAAAAACAGAAAATTAAGTGAGGTATTTAAATATGGATGGAAAGGTAGATGTTCACCATTCGTTATTTTTATATATATATATGTATATAACATAATTTACATCATTGACATAAACTAGGGGTGGGGGGTTGGTGGTGAGGAGTATAGGAAAAGTTGGGGGGTGAGAGGGGGCATCTGGAAGGAGGGAGGAATGGGGAGTGGGTGTGGTAAGGAGGGTTGAAGGAGGTTTCAGGACAAACGTCCACTCATTCCTCTCTTCATTGGAGAGTGATTTGTCTCCTGGTTCAGGAGTTTATCTTCGTCCTCCAGCTGCTCCACCTTTCCCCTCCACTTCCTCTCAACCTTCTCCAGCTCGTTCTCCATCTCACGCTTGTCCAGGCAGGTGAGGTACGATTCGGTAGAAGCTTGTCTTTTCCTGACTTCTTTCGTTTTCAGCTCCTTATGTCGGACCTCCAACTCGAGCTTTATCCGCTCACTTTTTAGGTTGTGAACGTGCTCCTTGAGAGACTCATTTTCAGTTTTGACAGCCTCCACCTTTCCGCTGCTCATACCCTCAGTGGGAGACGTCTCCAGCCTCTCACAGTCTGCCTGACTCTGCTTCAGCTCCATCTCTTGGAGCATGAGCACAGCCAAGCAGTGAATGTAGGCGTAGGTGCGAGTGCGCCTTCTCTCTGTTTCACTTTTGATGAGCTTGTTTTTGGTTTTGAGCTCATCTTCAAGCCTCCTCTGTCCCATCTTGAGCACAGCAACCTGCTCCTTAAAAGGCTGTTTTTTCAAATCCACCTCCACTTCGCTGCTCTAGCTTTTTTCAGGCTGAGCCGGGTCCTGTTGCAGACTTGCCTCCAGACTCTCACACGACTTGGTCTTACACTCAGTGAGCTCGACCAAGCAGTCCATGTAGGTTTTGCTGCCAGCCTGACGTTTCTTGGTCTCTTTATGTAATAGATCATCCTTTTCTTTTAGCTGGTCCTTGAGCTGCTCCACTTGCTCCGTCAGAGACGTGTTTCCTTCTTTTAGAGCCTTAATTTCAGTGACAGCTCTGACGAGTTCTGCTCTGAGTCACTTCTCGATGTCTCGTTGCACCATGGTTGAGAAGAAAGAGCAGATCTACTTCTTTATGAAGATTTGAGGAAACGTGCTCAAGTGAAAACAGTTGATGCACAGATTTAATATATAGTAATAATTATTAATACTATTAACTGGTGCTGCTATTAATAACATCATTACACATATAAATATCACTCTTATTATTGTCACTATTCCAACCAGTCTGAAGGTTACACTTCTGTTCCTGGGCTCTCTTTTTTTCCTGCTTGAATTTTGTCAGTGTAAGGAATGTGTTATAGCAATTTTCTTAGTTGGGTACTTCTCTTTTAACCTGCTATCACGGTTTGAGGAGAGAAACAGCAGAGGTTATTTCTGTTTTACGCTGCAGTACCAAACAGTCAAATAATTGGCTTGGATTCACAAAAACTCAAAGAGGAGGCAGAGACTGGCCAGAGAAATGGAAGAGGGATGATCTGCTATTAAACAGTTGAAGATCTGCTGTGATACTTCAGATTTCAAGGAAGATTAATGTAAACCACAGGAAGCTATGACTAAACACTACAGCTTATGGGCTTTTTAGTAGCTTGAAAACTGAACACGACTCATTCTTTTTTTCCCTAAAGGGACGTTTTTGTGGAAACTTATGTTGTGTTTGCTATTGTGTGTCTTCCTTTTTATTTCTGAGAATGTCAGATTGTTTCCTCTGGAATGATAGGTCACTTCTGTGGGCCCATAAATAGATAGTTCACCCACAAATGATGCGTTACAGGGGCAAACAGTGTTGCAGCCAAATTCAGAAGTATGGAAGCATTTTATGTTTTTTGTCTGTTTATTTCAATTGGATTGGATTTGGTGGCAACGCTGTTTACCCCTGATACTCCTAAAGTGTTTTGTGTATTTAACACTTCTCTCACCCCTCCATCACCACCCCTCCACTATCCTTTTGATAAGACACTTGCCAATTTTGAAGCCAGAGATTATGATTCTTGTGGAATCTCAGGAAGTCCTTGAGGAAACTCACCTTATATTTCTGAAACTTGACTGGTTGGTAGGGTGGTGGTAAAGGTGATAACACTAGTTGATACCTATATTAACTTACAGAACTGATTCTTGCAGAGACCATTTTCCCTTTATTTCTTTAAAACAGATGCAAAAACTTCCTTTTCAGTCTGAACCATGCTGTGTCCTGCATAATTTAAATATATCTATCAATGCACCGCTCTGCCATTGCAGGAGGAGGAGGTGCAGAAGCAGCACAAGAAGGTGGAGGACGAGAGGAGGGAGCTGCAGAGAAAGAAGGAGGAGTACCAAAAAGACCTGGAGAGGCTGAGGGACGCACAGAGGAAGCTGGAGAGGGACAGGGAGGCTGTGCAGCGGCATGTCGACAAGATGGAGGAGCTCCGTCTGGCTGAAGTAAGCAAGGACACTTTGGAAATCATAACAATAATAATAATAGTATGATTTGTTGCTCCATGCAGCAGAACTGCCTCTTCTGTTGCCCCCTCTGCTGCAGAGGATCACTTACTGAACTGAGCCGGGAAGGATTCAGTGACTCAGTGGCACTTCAGCTGTTTGTTTATGGATGCCAATATGGGAGGCTTGAAAAGTTAAATTTAAGCACTCTTGGCATGGCAAACAGCAGAGTACAATTTCTAGGTTTTTATGCCAAAACTTGAGCTCATATCTTTATCAAGATAGACTTGCACAAACATTAAAACTAGCTTCTCTCTCCCATATTCATTTGCAGATATAAACAACAACTGTTCATCTGTCTAATCTCCTTCTTTTACCTCCAGAGGACTCCCTCTACGACGTCTGATGAATCCCAGTTCCCCAGCAGCTCCCAGTCTCTGGAGTCGGACTCACTGGAGCTCTCCTCCTCCTCCTCCTGCTCCCTGCCCAGGCTGCAGCCCCAGCAGTCCAAACCCAAGGGAAAAGGCCTCAATCCCTTCACCTTATCCTCCACCAACACCAACCTCAAGGGGGGCGAAGCGAACAACCAGATCTCGAAGAGCCTTCTGCAGCTGGCCAAGAGCAAGAGCAAAGAGGGGAAGGACAAGAAGAAGAAGAAGGGCAAAGGAGGGAGTGCACAGACGGCAGGTAGAGAATGAAACAGAGTGATGGTTAGGATGGATTTACATTTAGTGTTCAGTGTCTTACCTTGAGTGAGCAGTGTGGAGTAACAAAAGAAGTAGGAAATAAGCAGCCAAAATAGTGGGTGATGGCTTTGACTTTGATTTGTGGCAAAAAGCCTAAAATTCAGTAAGTATCTTGTTCTGAAACTTGCCTTAAAAAGTTTTATGAAATTAAATTTAGTCTCACACAGGTGCATTAACAGAAAATAAATAAAGAGTGACAACACGACTAAAAAGCCAAACAACACTAGCACAACCACAACAGAGCTGAGTGACAATGGATGTTGACTGAAACGAGTAGAGTCAAGGGAGCTGTCGTTTGAGAAAACACAGTCAGGTCAGTTGAAGCTTAAAATCTGATGCGTATCTTTATGAGTTGTTACGATGCAGGTGCTCAGAAGAACACAAACTTTCTTCCTTCTTGTGTGATCTGTACCGTCACACCTCAAATAGACAAGCATCACATTCTAAGCAGCCATGGATTTATCCAGGTTCTTACAAACGGTGGCTCACTTGACCACAGTAAGTAACCGTGCTCATTGATTAGATTGAACCATCAAACGTCTGGTTAGTGGACGACTCGCTCTACTCTAAAGTTTAATGTGTCTGGATTTTTTATTTCTGCTTAACTACGCGTGACACCTATAAAATCATCAGCATTACACTTTCAATAAAGCATCTGTATCAAATCCACATGACACAGAGAAATATGACTTCACCGACCGTTGAACACTTAAATCGTTGGTAGTACAAATCACAGCTTGTGCAGCTTCTCATGGGCGTTCAGTCTGCTCATGTATTTGAAGGAAACAGCTTTGTCCTCTTTATCTCATTGTAAATGTTACCACAGCCCACGCTGCTGCACAGTTACAGCACTAACTTAGGGCTTAACTTTCTGTTATTGCGAAGCTGGTTCATTTTTATCCAGGGTAAATCACCACGGTAACCTCTGCTGCATTACTGACATCAGAGGATGATATTAGAACCTGTCAACAGCCCAACTACTGACCGATGAATCATTTAGAATAATGATGAATGTCCACTTTTAGAGCAACTCTGGTCGCTGAAGTGAATTTATTCCATTGATGTTTCAGAAAATCTTTATAAAAACAGTTTATGGAACCAGGCCGACCAGCTACAAAATGAATTGTGACCATAAAACATTTGATTTGGAGCAAAAAGAAAATGGCAAAGGTGCAAGACTTTGTACATAGTTATTTTAAGAGTGAAGGACATACACCCTTTATCCCATAAACCATTGCAAAACCACAAGCTGTCCCTCACTTACACTGTATTTCAATACATGACCTGTGATTTTCACCTATAAACTCTTTTCCTCATCTCTAAAAAACACAGCACAGAAATTCACGGTTGCTCTGTGATAAAAGTAATGTAACGCTGAAACATCCGATTGTAGCTGATATGTTTTTCATGGTTGTGGTAAACATTTCCATGGTAACGGCAAGCTCCATGAATCAGAGCAATTACTCCTGAGGATTAGTGTAGGACTTCTCCTTGACATCGCTAATAAAACATGTTTCTTCTCAAAACGCACTTGATATATATAGACTTGTGGCTTCTATAGGAGGACATAATATTGTTTCACAATACCGTAGCTTGTGGTAAGTATACATTGGATGGTTAACAATTGGATGGCTGATAACCTAAACCTCTTTTTGGAAGATGAGTGGGATTTTTACTTCCAGAACCACGCTGTTGAACTGTTAAGAAAATAGGGAAATAAGAATTGAAATTAAGGTGACAAAAACTAAAATGATGTTCTGGTTTGAAAATAGAGTTTTGAATAAAAAGAGGGAGAGTTAGTTCCAATAAATACATTTTAAATCCATAGATTTGAGTTCAAGATTATTTTACTAGTTAGTTTTGATGCTTTTCCCATTCTTACTCTTTACTCTTCCCATGATTACTGCAGCTCAGAGTGACATGAGGAGACTTTGTGCTGATCATTAGAAATAAAGACGAACCCCCCCTGATGTCCTTATATAAAAGCAATGACCCACACACTTACTTCCTACCACTACTACTCTCCTCCTCTCTCCTGTCTGGAGTCTGGCAGTAATATCTTATAAGCTTTTTGCATCAGCAGACAAAACAAACAGTTGATTTTATTTACTTGAGTGTTTCTGCATCTCTTTCACCACCATGCACAAGTATTTTTCTTCTTTTCCTGATTTGAGTCACTTGTTTATTGTCATGGTGATTTCCATCATAGAGAAAATATTGTGGATCAACAGCAGCAGTTTTTATTTGTTTTGATTAAATCTTAAATAAATATGAAAGAATAAATACAGTTGTGGATATGAGACTCTGGCTCTCATATGAGCAGTGAGAACAGCTCCATTGAGCTGCTCACTGAGGCGGCTTCTGTCAATTCTTTAATGGAGCTCGATGATGGCGCAGCCCGCTCTGCTTAGGGTTTGATCAATATGAAGCAGGTTGATGCTGCTCACTAAACACCCCCATAGAATAAACATTACAACAGAACCCACTCTCTGGGAGAATCGTCTCTTATGCCAATGACACTGACTGTACTCTTCTCCTCCTGACAGACGCCCAGCACCGCCCCGAGCCTCCTCTCGATGGAGAGATCTTCTTCTGCTGAGAGAAGCGGTACCTCATCATCATCATCATCATCAACCCATCATTCCATTCTGACATCCAGAGGAACATGTTCTTGCAGTAGTAACACAAAATGCTGCAGTGTACTACCAGGCTTTTCAGCACCTTTGAATTTACATTAAAAAGACTCATTGGTTACTTTTCCCTATTAGATCATATAAGAGATTAACGTCACAGGAAAAGGTTTTTAAATCAAACACCACATTTTTTCGTTTCTGGAAAGAAGAATATTTTTGGGATTCTGTTATCGTAGGAGAATAGGCCCACATACACTCACAGCTTATTCAAATAGGAAGCATGGATTAGCTGTGCACATTTAGATAGTCTTTGTCCAAAAACCCTGTTTCCTTTTCCAAAGAAGTCATTATGATTTTGAAGAAAAAAATGTTTTTTAATGACAACTCACAGTGAAACGTCTCACAGTGGGTTGCCTCCACATCTCCACCAACTATCCTGACTGCCTTGTCATCACTCTCAACTCCTCAGCCTTTTTTCAGCAGTCCGTCCTGGCAACGACCGCAAATCACTGTTGATATAAGTTGGAGAATCATGGGGATTTCACCTCTCATAAACAGATGCAGACACATCTAAGTGCAAGTTGAAACAGATGAATGTAAACGTTGCAGTGGAAAACGCCTCTGTCCTGATCACCTTCATTAATCACAGAGGGCTGAAACCACATCTGCCGAAACTCTGTGTCCTAGCAACATTTGCCCATGTTTGTTCCAGTGATTCTTTCCAAAGTGCTTCTGTATAAATCCTCACTGAAGAAAGAAAGAAAAATGGAGCCTGACATTCCTTTACATGCAATTTGAAAAGCAGATGTGATTAGGGGCTCTAACTTTGTCTCCAGTTTTCTGAGCGATGATAACTTCAGCACTCGTTGACAATGATTTGATGCCATCAGTCACGATCCTCTATGAGGTTTGAATGTATTCAAATTGTTGATATCTCCAGTCTGGAGTGAAACCCTTCAGATGTTCGTGTCTGTTTTTCCCAGACTTAAC
The DNA here is from genome assembly GCF_024713975.1 of Paralichthys olivaceus. Lineage (NCBI taxonomy): Eukaryota > Metazoa > Chordata > Actinopteri > Pleuronectiformes > Paralichthyidae > Paralichthys > Paralichthys olivaceus. Next base: position 7,470,048 of record NC_091093.1, on the reverse strand, counting down.
AGCAATGAAAGGATTGAGCCATATCTGCCTGTGTCTAATGGCTCAATTCATATCTTTTAGTGTGTTGTAGAGCCTTGGACGGATATTAGCTTGATCCTCGTTTTATCTGCCTGTCAATGGGCTTTTATGCAGCCCTCATCTTTCATCTGAGTGCAGACAAGTGCAGGGTTTTCTTCATGTTTTTTAATTGCATGTGACTCTGCAGGTAGCATACTGATGGCCTCTGTCTGTTAAATAGTTTAACTTTCTCTTTCAGTAAACCCGGTAGATGCACACATCTGATAGTTCTAGGAACTGGAGGCCACAGCTGGTTAGCGTAAATGAGAAGAGACATGTTACCGGTTCCTGTTCAATGACAAAAATCATTTCAAATGAGTCAACACACATCAGTGTTGTTAAGCACTTTGGTCCTAACATGTTGATACATTTAGTTTTTTATCAGTATGAAAGATCTGCATTGTATAGTATGGAGTATAGTAGAGCGCTCTGACGCTCATGAAAAGCAACAATGATCCAAAGTGAGATAATTTGTTAAAATACATTAAGGATGATGCAGTTAGTGTAGAATTGAAAATGGGGCTTGTAGCTTTTATTTAATGTTTCCAAGGTGACCTGGGAAACATTTTACGCCTGTGTTTAAGCCCCACTGAGCCCGTAGTGGGCCACACAACTACCTGCTGGACAGGTAGCAAATAAAAACTGAACATGATTGGGGGAAAAAACGACTCTCTCTGTGGAATTACAGAGCAGCATCAATGATCTGCTTCTTTACTGCCTCTTTTGTCTCATGTTTAAGTGCTTGATTGTTAACTCGCTGTCCGTGCTGAGGATTTGACTTCATGTCCAGGCAGTTTATTATAGTGTGTCTTCTAAGAGGCTTACAGGGCCAGCCAATTAGTTGCTTCATGTCTTTTGTTTATGGCTTTGGTGTAATCCTTACAAAGAAACAGAGAGGAATGGGCTTCTTTCTTCCTCTGTAGCTTTAGGTGTCATTTGACCACTAGGGAGCACTGCACCTATGACTAAATGAGACCCATCTCTTACACAACAATAACAACTAAAAGTGTGGGGTTTTTTTTCTTTTTCCTTTTTTTTTTATATTCTCCCTACTATGCAAAATTGACATATTTTTCTCAGCGGGTCATTGCCATACAGAGATAATGTGATGAGCGTGGGCTCTCACACTCTGACATTTTCCCCACGGCATTTATAATTGACTGCAGAAACAAATAAGTTGTCAGAGATTGTAATTGGTTATTCAGTGAAACCAGTCAGCAGCAGCTTTAATGTGGAGGGGGGAAAAGAAGAACTAACGGTTGGAGGGAGCGACCGGGCGGAACCACAAACCTCTCTCTGTAAGGGACAATCAGTAGACGCGAGTCAGGAAAATGAACTCCTTCCCCGATGATGATAGGCCTGTCCATGAGATGAGTGTGTCCATCAGGTGAACCCTGCGTAGCCTTAAATCTTAACAATAAAATGCACTAGAGTAGAAACTAGCATCTTCTCAGGAGAGAGGAGAGCTTTTATACCTCGGCTTTGAAACGAAGGAAATGTTTGTACTATAAAAATAAAGTGGTACATAACTGTTTTATTCTCAACATTGTAAAAAAAAAAAAAAAAAAAGGGCAAATGTGTAAATATGATTTCTGTATAAAACAAATCAAATGTAAAAAAAATGAATTGTTCCATTTGTGATTTAATGCAACATTTTGTAAGAATGTTTTATTTATGTTTTATTCTCACCGTTTGGGTGATAAACAATGTAAAGTCACATTTCACTCATAATAAAAAAAATAATAATGAACATTTTAAATGGTGGCTGTGTCATCATTTGTCTCAGTAATCTACTAATACTTGATAGATTGTAATCAAAATGTTATTACGTTACAATGGTAAATGGTCTGATTTAAATAGAGCTTTTCTAGTCTTGATGGCCTCAAAGTGCTTCACAGTACAGTTTATTGTCATTCACCCATTCACACACACTTTCATACATGGGAGGCACTTTTTCCAGGAGGGGCAATTCAATGTTTAGTACTTGGCCAAGAACACTTGGGCATGCAGATGGGGAAGACTAGGATCGAACTGCCGACCTTCTGGGTAGATGACAGCCCCCTCAGCCTCAGCTGCCATTACAATGAGTGCACAATGTTCAGTGCTTCTCATATTCACTTTGTGACATATTACTTACATGCATTATATATGTATAATCTGCTGGTATAAACCTTTGGAGGTTGATTGGGCACCCCCAACTGGGAGGAGACCTCAGGGTAAACCCAGGACTCGCTGGAGGGATTACATATCCCATCAGGCCTGGGAACGCCTCAGGGATCCCCCAGGAAAGAGCTGGAAAGTGTAGCCAGGGAGATGGACGTCTGGGATACCCTATAGCCCGCTACATCAACAACCTGAGCCCAGGATAAGTGGAGGAAGATGAATGAATGGTACTGAGTTTGATTATTCTAATCCCATCAGCCTTCAGTTTCCCTGAGAAAGACGATCAGTGGTTGAAACACTGACATGTGAGATATGTCATGTCTTTATCAAATGCAGTCAATGACTGAAAATACAAGATACTCAGTACTGTATTTGTTCTAGAGTCCATTATTGTTGCCCGGCCTTTACAAAGTGCGTATGGTTGTTTTTTACACATGATTTCTCAATGTCAACTTTATGGTCAGTTTCTTTCCACATGTACAGGACATAGAGGGGATGTCGAACCCACATGATCAGTGAGTAATCTGCTGTATTCCTCTCCTGGAATACTTCATGTCTTCATGCGGTGATGGTCATTAAACACAAACTACAGAGCCTGTAAAGAGCATCCCCTCCCTCTGGTTCCAGCTCATTTGCTTTTAATGTCTTGTGTGATAGTAACCTGATTATCTTCTCTATATCATTATCTTTATCCTTTAGAATTTACAGATGGGCACTTTTTAAACTTTTCCCAAATCTAATGAACCAAAAAATCAAGAATTATTGTCGTGATCATTTTCGATTAAAGAAGATTTATTGCAACTTTTTTAAAACTGAAATGACCCGTTAATTTCAATTAGTAAACATATTTTCACAACATTAATTCCATATAAAATACAAAATGTATGTTTGTGTTGTGATACCTTAACAGAGCATTACGGAGGTAGAGACTTCACCATTTTCCACATCTGGTCATTCCCATTTTTTACAAAATGATGAATAAGCCACATGAGCCACATTTCTTTGCATGTTTTGAGATCTGGACTAAGACTACAGGAAGTCCAACACATCATCACTCATCAACTCGAATAATCACAGTTTTAAAACTGTGTGACAAACCTGGGGTCTGGGGACTTGGGGCAGTTGCGCGAATCTTCAATTAGTGCTGTTATTCTAATTGGTAGTCTACATACGTGTTTTCTGACGTGTTTTTGTTGCCTTATTAAAAAAAACTCTTCTCATAAATCCACTGTTTGTGTTTCAGAACCAATTAAATTGTAATCATTCAATTGTGCTAATGGTTTGATGTCCTGTTCCCATTAGAGGCCGGGCTGCTGTCGGAGCACCGCTGCCAGAGGAGAATGCAGACAGCAGTCTTGATGGATTGACAGCAGTGCGGGCACACAGCAGCATTCGTACCTACTGGTAGATAAAGAAGCAGCTGCACTAATCTCTACGCTCTTCTCAGCCGACAGTGCTCTGCCTGCTCACCCCGCAATGTTTTACCTCTGGAAATCTCCTCTGTTGAGTTTTCACCCCCCCCCCCCCCTTAACTGTAGGATCTTGTACATCACGCCAAATTCATCACTATCCCATCACTCCACACTGCTGTCCAGCTCCAACTTATCATTTGAACCGTGGGATTTCTTTTCAGCCCTTTCAAAGTATTTCTCCATCGTGCTCATTCACCATAAAAAAAAACCCCAGAGACGAAACGTGATAAGACCAAACAAGGAAACAGCAGCTTGATAGGGAGCAGAGTAAACTGTAAAAGTTCCCTTATCTGCTTTTAGATTATTCCCACAAATAGAAGTTGTGTAGTCATAAGTTTATGAGATTCAAAGACAGCAAACTAGATATTCTCATCTGCTCCTGGTTGTCATGGTGATCCTGAGACACACAGGGCAAGCTGATGTTGCAAACAGACAAACAGAGAGTGAGACTGAGAGAATCACAACACGAGTTTCTGCCTGTAATTATTGCAAATTAAAAACCAACACAACATGTCCGAGAAGAATAAAAGACTGTAAGTGCTTCCTCTACTGATTAGTCTGTAATGCTCCAGTCAATAATGATTAACATTTGCAGATTCATATTACACTCAGATTTATTAATTGCCTGCCGTAAGATAAGATTTGATTTTGTTGATCTAATTATTGTTGAATCACAATTGACTAAATCTTTTCAGTTCAGAGCTGGAGAACAGCTCTGAATTAAATGAGGCTGGAAATAGAAACAGGGACTGACACAGTGTTAAAGCTTCAAATCTGCAGTCACAGGGGTCAGAGGTTAGCAGGTCAACAATCTGATGAGAAATACATTTATTAGTCCCACATATCCACTGTACACAAAGACGACATGTATAAATACGTAAACATTGACACACTCGCCCATTATGTTAAAAACAGTTTCTTCTAATCACTGTTGTAAATATTGTTATGTTGCTGATGTTCTCAGTAACACGCAGCATCTGTTGCACTTCTGTCCGTCCTGGGAGAGGGATCCCTCACGTGTGGCTCTCTGTGAGGTTTCTATGTTTCCCCTGTTTATAGTTCTTTGGTAGTTTTTCCTGACTCTTGTTGAGGGTTGAGGACACAGGATGTTGTACCTTGTTAAGGCCTGAGACAAATTGTGATGAGTGAATATGGGCTATACAAATAGTGAAGGCTATGAGGTGCATCACCAGTTTAGATCACTATTCTACTAAAGGCAATAAATACATTCCATCAATAGCAAAGTAGCATAAGATAAGCTGATGTATGTTGATATATTCCATAAGCATTTTGCACAGTGAGGAGGTATAACGCAGTATTCATCTATCTCAGATTTGTCCAATGTTTTGCTCTTCAAGTATTTGTCATTCTCTGCTCTTAGAGTTTAAAACCTTCACTCAGGAACAACAATCATACAAGGAATAATAATAATAATAATAATAATACTGTGATATTGATATTGAGATAGATATCAACCTATACAGCTCTTTCTATACACACAGAAACACTGTTGGAGTCACGCTGCCTGTTGGAGTGACTGTCTGCATGGGCTCTGGGTGTGTTTCCTGTTTTACTTTGAAATGACTGTCCTCCTCTGTCTGTTGTGACTTTGCTTCCTGTCTGCGCTGTGTTTCCCGCCAGTTTTCTGTCGCACCTGTTGGTCATGGTGTCATCACTTCCTCTGTGAGTTGCACACCTGACCCAACATGTGCTCCTGCACAGGAGGTTGTGTGTTCATGCCCGGGTTTGCCACAGGTCGAGAAAGAACTCTTGCTCAGGTGAGACTAGAAATGCTTTCAATGGCCGGCGTTATCTGGCAACTTGTGGCTAGCAGAAAGTAGTTGTTAATAAAACACCAAATCACTTGCAGCACCTTTAACATTAATGCTAACATGCTAAGTGTTGCCTTTTTTAGCAGGTAAGGAGCAGCACTAGCATGTTTCATGGCCAGGTTCTCCATCAACACCCTTTTGGTGGATGGCTCAAACTAAAAACTAGGAAAGTAAACGTTAAGTACATTTTCTTAAAGATGGTTTCTGTCATTTTAAGTAGTCCTTGGCACATTATTAGTCAAAGTGCAAATGTGTCCAGTAAGTTTGGTTTTAATTGCTTATTTGTGATGAAAACAGGGTGAAACTCAGTAACTTTATTTGTGCAGCACTTATCTAAACAAGATAACAAAGTGCTTCACAAATAAATCCATGGCAAAAAGAAGAATGTCTGACAGTGAAGTTGTAGGCACAAACCAAATTGACTGAAAGAAACTGAATTGTCAGTCAAAACAATGTTAAAGGAGAAAAGATGCTGGTTGTGCAGAATGACCCTTTGTTATATTGTTCTTTACACTTTCTTTCTATTGGGTCATTATATTTGTTGCAGCAAATAGCTCCACTGTGATCAGTAGATTTGAAATGGGTCGGTGTCACTGCTGTAGAGCTTGACTGGTTTCACTCATACTGGCTTGTTCAGGTGATATTGTATTTTACCCACTGTTGGCTTTGCATGTAGGGTAATTTGTAACTGCAGCTAAATTGTATTATCTGTTTTTCTAATGCTGTAATGGTAAATTGATGCATGGTCTGAAGTGGGGTTTGACAATTTGGATGTAAACTCAAACACAAAATGGATGCCTGTGGTGTATGACCTCTAGCGCCCCCTGTTGCTGAGTGGCTGGAATAGTTATTTGTGTCAGTCTGGTCAGGCCCTTGTTTTTCTTTTCCGCTGCCCACTTTATTTTCATCTGCTTTGGGAAGGACAGATAATCAGGCTCACTTTCTGAAGCATCCTATGATAAGTTGTTGTTCTTGGTGAAATTTTGTCTCTTTGTCCTCATCTGAGGTCAAAAAGCAAAACCTGGCCATTATTTTCATGGTCTGCAATAGGTGCTCTGTGCTGTGACTATACTGCCATATCCCTGTTAGGGACTTTCATATTAAAGGCAAGGCAAGTTTTAATTATGTAGTGGTGTATACAGAGGCAATTCTGTTCTTCTATAAAAAAAAAACTGAAATACGAGAAGAATAAAAAGTATAAATGCATTTAAAAGAACAGAAACAATAAAATGCACATAAAATACATAATAAAAAACACACTGTTGGTCTTGGGACATGACAGTTGAATCAATTTCAATTTCTTTTTACTATGGTGATTCTATCAATATAGTACTGGCTTAGGTCTGTGGGCACATTTTCTGAGGACTTCTAGTAGACCATCTCAATGTCCCAGATAAAAGTATAAGCAAGTTTTCAATACAAATCCTTGTTTTGAAGTTTAGAACTTTTACCTGCTAAAAGGTTTCATGTGCAGACATGACTGTAGGAGCCTCTTCATGACCCTGAGTAAGAGCCGAGCATGAATAATGAATAACAGCAGAATAGGCTTCTTCACTTCGCTGCTTCCTCTTAAGAATCCTAAGATGAAGTCAAAGAGGGTTAGATGAGCATCAGCAGCAGGGCCTGTATATAGTATCTGTGGCACAGCTGCAATGAACTAGAGTACACTAGTCTTCCACTGGATATTTACAGAATGCTGAGCAGATATTATTCCAGTTGTCCTGGAGGTTTGGGGGAAATCATGTCTGTGAGATGTGTCTGTGCCACAGTGGGGAGAGTGGTTATGGCTGCAGCGAGGATGGAGGGCGGGGAGAGACGATGCCAGGTCCTCCATCTTGCTCAGAGATGTGAGGATGATTTAGGAGGCCTGTCTTTGCCACGGTGTCGAGAGGGAGCGGGGTCGAGCAATCCTATTACTCCTCAGTGACCCTGCCCTAATGCATGTACACACATACACACACTTACTTTTCAAGTGGCTCACACAGCAGCAAGTCAACACGTCCCTACCGCACCTGAAGACCACACAAAAAGCAGCAGGTGAAGTACTTGCACAAACCTGAATACAAGGTTTCCCTACACAAAATATACACACTGGATATAAATTCACTATTGATGATCATTATGTCGATACTTTGTGAAACTGTCAGTCATGCTTTTTAGTGAAAGCACTGTTATACTGTGTAAAGGTTGTCTGATGGAAATACAACATTTGATAAATTCAATGAAATTTGGTACAGATGCTGAGTAGATGCATTGACTTTGGTGATCACATAACCCTTTCTGTAACACCATCATGAGGTTGACATTTGTTGCTTTGAGTGAAATATCAACTGTTGAATGAATTGCCATTACATATATTAAGATATTCATGTGTGTCCCTCTGGTTGAATTGGGGATCACCACCTTTTGATCTAAGACCGGCACCATGTCAAATGTGTCCAGGCCTTTGGTTTATGACCTCTAAATGACATGACATTCTTTTCAGCCTCAGCTGTATTAGTGCTAATCAGCAAATGTTGTCATGTTAATTAATCTAGCAGCAGTTAATGTGTCCGATGTTACATGTTCACTAACATACCGTTTACCTAACTTTCCCACCAGCCCCATTGTTTGTTTAATTTTTTTTACAGACATAGAAACAATTTTTTTAGTGTTTCAGTGTTAGTGTCCACGTTAATCAAATTTAAAAAGATCTGATTTGTAAAATACTACTTATTGAGTACTTAACGTCAAAGGACAGTGAAAATGTTATGGTTGTTTAAGAGACTTGTGTTTTAAGAGAGCATGGGAGTGAGCAGAGGTAAACACACAGCTTTACAATGAAGCAATAGCAGCAAACACCAAGTTATAGATATTGTGTTATTATGAGAAGTGAGCCCCCACCGTTTATTGTTAATGGGAAACACACAGCTTAAGTGCAGCAGAAGAGCGAGGTTGCTTGCAGCAAAATCTGATGTTATAGATCTCAGTGAGCACTCCACAGACACTGAGCAGACACACGTCTTCTTGTAAAAGGTCCTGTGTTATGAGAAACAATGGCACTGGAAAAATGCTCACATTGTAGTATCCCTAATTCTAATAAATGTAAAACCTTTAACTTAGAAATTAGCCTTACCAAAGTGAAGAAGTAAACATGCAGATGTTAGCATGCAGCTCAAAGCACCGCTATGTTTTAGTACAACCTCTGAAATACTATTATTAGTGCTGGAACAAACTATTACCTTTTGAGTTTTCATGACAACTGAAGTTCACCACAGGTTCTCTTTCAGGTTGGAAGGGTGAGATGAGGAGTATTCAGCTGCAACATGTTCACCTCTAGATGTCACTAAATTCTACACACTGAACCTTTAAACTGAAATGACCAAGAATATGATTTGTATTTCAGAAGTGAATATAAAGCCACAACAAATCTTCACGATGGTACTCGGTAGAGCACATCAGCCTCAGCCAAGGCCCACAGGTCCCCATTATGGAACCACATTTAAATTCCCTTGATCTGGATTTTCTTCCACTAACCTACAAGATATCACATGGCATAATGTCTCAAAATATCAGACTCTCTGGAGGACAGTGTAACATAGACGGTATGAGTCTTGTTGATTTAAAATACAGGGTGTTTTCTGGTTTCTGTGATGTTAATAGTCTTCTGCACTACATTTGTTATCACTTTAAACAACAACTACCTAAACATAGCTGGGGAACTATCAATCTGTCATTCCAGTCATGCATTAAAGCTTTCCACAATTATAGGATATGGCTTATCAAATCAGTTTCTTTACTTTTTATTGTTAGTGAATTGGATCACTGTTTACCTCAAGATACCAAGGCAGGATTAAACGGATATGAATATATGAGGCTTTTTCAAAAAGGATGAAGGCAACAGGTGCAGGTGAAGCTGGGGGAGGTGGAGGAAGAGTCACCTCCTGTTGCTGTAGCAGCAGATGAGTCAGGACTCAGGCTGGTGAAGAGGAGGCCTCTTCTGCTCGCTAGTTAGTGGTTCCCAAACGTTTTTGTCACAAGGGACAACACTTATGAAAACACAGTTCGGAGGCTCACATTTACATATGATTATAGCTTTGTGAATTACCATAAATAAAACTAATTCTAAGGAGCACCAGTGTGTGATGGAAGAGACCAACTATGATGCAACACACAGAGAGAGAGAGAGAGAGAACTTGAAAGAGCAACAAGATCTCAAAGATGAAGGGATTAGGGTATATGATATGGTAGATGGATATTATCAGAACACAGAATCCACTGATTACACTGCAGTGAGTAAGAAACAGCAATATAATGCTGATTGATGTACATCTGTTCGGTACTGGCCTGTAGCTACTTTCATTTGGGCTGCTTGTGAGTCCATATGAAATGTCTATTTAGCTCTATGGGATGGAATAGTGCATTAATGAAATGTTCAAATAACAGTATATGTTTCATATACATCTATACATAAGATGTTTATAAATAAAATCAAATAAGAATAGATTTTATATTGGTTGTACTACACTGATTGCATCTTTCTATCATCAGGGGAGAACAGGAGGAGAGAGAGCGGAGGGGATGAAGAGTGCGACAGGCAGATGATGAGGCACCAAAAGAGCTACTGAAGAGGTGAAGTGTCAGACAGACAGATGGTGAGTTAAATGTCCCAGTGCTGTACCGACGTGATTATTCTGGGGGGGTCGTGACTCGAAAAGGTTGAGACTCACTGAACTAGAGCACTGTCACAGACACATGGGGACCATCCCCACCCATTTAGCAGACACACACTCACAAAGCACAGTAGTAAACACACAACCTCAGAGCCACTCATCTAATCCTATAGATGTACAGAGACATGCATGTTGAGGTTGTCTGGGGATCTCATATTTGCCACTTGGTGTAGCGTGTTGCCCTGGTAACAGTTAGCCTGTCTCATTTAAAGAAGGCTCTTGATGACCTTAGAGCTGCTTATCGAGCTGTGATCAACACGTTTGCTTGTGTTACATCAACTCCCCACAGATTTCATCAGACAGAGAAGTCAGGGATGAAAAATATAACCTTTGTTCTTTTTACTCTGCATGGAGCTGGGCGATATGACTTCAAATAAATATCCTGATTATTTCAAACTTTTACCTTGAATAATGAAGAATTATTTTGAGCTGTCTCTCGTTGCGCATAACAGGGGAGTGAGGAGGGACGATATGCAGCATGGTCATGAGGCCCTGTACAAAGTACCAGGGCCGCCACATCAACATGAATGTAGCAGAAACCAGACAGTTAGTGAATGCTCTCATTTGGGAAAGTATTAACGGAAACAAGCCAGATTGGGTCTGTTGGAGCTTATAAATATATATTTTGATCATACATTTTTGGTTAATTACCCAGCCCCAACTGTATATGCATTTGTTTTTCCTTATTAAATTAAGATAAATTCAGTAATAATGAATCCTTTAAGATATTGAACACCCGATTTATTCATGTCAACTGAAAACTGTATTGCACTGATATATTTTTACTTTGAAAACAGAGTAAATTATTGTATGAATTTTCTATCCTGAATTTCAAGATGTGTAAATTCTTAATACACATTCATACGTGTGTGTGTGTGGGTATATATATATATATATATATATATATATATATATATATATATATATATATATATGTGTGTGTGTGTGTGTGTGTGTTTATTGTTCACAGATTGAGTCAGTGACCAACATAAAAACCTTACATGTAAACTGTTCAAAGTCAATAAGCCCTCTCAAATTAGTTGGGCAAAATTCAGACACTAAAATTCACGATATGGAATTTAAAGCTGAACACCTGGGATAGCAAGGTAAGCTGTTCCTGAAGTACACAGTATTGACTAAATTTTACAATGAGGTCTTCAGTGACTTATAAGATTCAAATCTGTATGGCCATTATTTGCCTCTTTACAATTCCACTGTGCTCCATGTTATCCTCCATGACTAGGAGCCTGCCCTTTGCAGTCATCCACCATGAAATGACACCAGAGCAACTAGTGGTTACATCATGGCTTCCTCTGGTTACTTTTTATCTTTTTTTTTTTTTTTTTTGTCCACAGTCCAAAAAGACAAACTGTCTAATAACAGTTTTTAAAAAAACTTTTTTTTTAAAGTTAGAACTGACAGAAGCACAGAGGCTTCCACCCCCAGGAAATGATTGTGCAGATCTGATTGATAAGATGGGGGGTAAATGTCAGCAAGCCTTTCAAAGGGCAGTGATGAGTCTTCTTCCTTAGATCTTCATCATCTCCACAATTATTTCCAACTTTGTCTACCCTTTAACAACAGGAATATGGTAATAATTATCAGGGCTCGATACGAAAGTTGTCATGAGGACGGCAGAAAATATGTTTGGGACGGACAGAGATGTTCTCCTCGAGGTCTCTGGGTCGAAGAGGATTTTTGTATGCTTGTACAATAATCATTTAGTAAGTCACGCACTGACAACAATGGAGCGTCTCTTGCTGTAACAAATATCACTGGCTGACTTTTTGGCGCAAGACCTATGAAGATTTAGACATTTTCCCGGGCTTCTGGTCCATCTACTAGCCCCAGTCACAGACACAAGCCAAGACCAAAGAGGGCACTGCATCACATTCAGTGAGCCAGAGTACGCCCACAAACCTGAGTCTGAGGTAAGGACAATATAAATTGAGAAATGTCTTTCAAAAAAATGGATAAAGCTTTTTATGGTCTTTTTGCTGTGACTTTTTCTATATGGCTAGCAATAATAGAATGCTATAATGATTCATGTGAAATATTTCCACTTGATTGACTGAATCAAACTGATTTATTTTCCACTTCTTTACAGAAGGAGGGCTGTGGCTATGAAACCAAATGTAAAAGAACTTCTGGGATGGGAAAAGTTATATTTATCCCTAGAATAACTGCATAACTTACAGAATGAACTGCAAAACATGCGGGAGCTGTCCTGCTCAGATGTCAAGGAACAGCCTGTTTCACAGGGTCAATGAAGAGAAGGCGAGAGTGAGGACCATCAAAGACCATTCAGTCACAGCTGCACACAGATCAACTGAAGATGCGGTATAAGCAGGAGCTCCCCCAGAAAGATCAGTGCTAATGGCAGCTATTGACAGAATGGATCCAGCAATAAAAGATGGTGAAACTCTTCAACTTAGCCTACTTCATTACTATAGAGGAAGCTGTCCATCACACAAATGGCCTGGACTTCAGCACGACATATGGCAATGACCAAGCAGGCCACATGTTCATCACAGCCATTGGTTCGTGCTTTATTGAGGAGCTTCAGGAAAAGCTGTCTTCAGCCGGGGTCTTTTCTATCTGGTCTGACATTTCAGTTGAATCAGTGAAGGACTAAGAGATAATCTACAGCACCTTCCTCATGAATGGCAAACCAATGAACCAACTCTTTCTCTGGACAATGCCCATAGCTAGGGCATTTTGGATGCCATTCTGGCTGGGCTGTTGAAGGTTGATATATAGTAAAATACAGTTTTATAAATTAACATTTCATTAGTCATTAAACATATACATTTATATTTCAAAATTACATAATTTCATTTTATATTGTGACAGCTCATGTCATGTTTATAGACACACCCTGGCCCAAGGCTACACCAGTTCATGGATGAGGATGAGGTTGGGGCTGGAAAGGACCTGGCAGGGTGTCCAGATCAGTAGGTCCAATGCTGATGACGACTGGAGACCGGTGTTTTGGTGGCAACTTCCACACTTTTTGACCTGTCCAACTGGCCAGAAGACACCACTGATCAAGTCAGAATGGAGGCCCTGCCTGTCAATGTGATGCTCAACTGCCTCCTGTAAATCTCTTTTCATGGCCCTCCTGCACAGGACTATGACCCTGTGAAAGCAGTGACCTAGTGGTGGAGAAGTGGCTTCAGAGCACGAAGACCTCAGTACAAAGACTAGGACATAGATTTGTTTGTACGTTTTTTGTCTAATTTATTATATCTCAGTTAAGTTGATGACAACTGATGTTTTGTCAGTTTGTCTGTCATAATCAGTGTAAAACATGTTTCTTGAATGGCGCAATAAGATTTTTTCTCAACATTTTAATTGTGTTTTTATTATGCCACTAACAAAGTCAAGAAACATCCTTGATTTTAATTCACTTTGAAACAGTTAAAATGTTTTGCAGAGCAGGTTCAGATATGGTACAAAAAAAAAAAAAAAAAAAAGTTTGTCTGGAGCCCTGATTAGCCCCTGTTATTATAAACTAGGGGTTCTTCAAACTGAGAAACTATCATGCAGCAACTAATAAATGTGTTACTTGTAATGTTTTATTTTTGGCCCCTGGGAAAGAAAGCATACACTGGCCAAGTGTCCTGTTAAGGCAATGAGCTTTTTAAGTAAATCATCAGGATAACACAGACATAGCCTCCAACATAATAGTTTCCCTATGACAGTGTGCCTGGGATTCATTGATCTCAAAGTACTTTAGATTTACATGTCCAACTTTTTGGTGCAAGATACAAAACTCATCGTCACTGTCTTTTCACCAGAAATGCTATAGATGCAGTGCAGTCTACTTAAAGCCAACATGTATCTCTACTATATGAGTGTAGACTATTCATAGATGACTTTGAAATAAGATTTTTTAAATCTTTATTTACCTTTTATAGTAATAATATTATGCAGAATCTGTAGGCGAGGGACATGACTCTGGGGCTAAAAGCTTCTCATTTCTCTTTCTGGTTTGACCAATCGTGTTTGAGCAGGCTTTGGCTGCCTCCAGGGAAACAGTCTGTTTGGAGAGCAAAAGAGATGGAACATAGTCACTGAAATGCATCAGCTATCAGCCTTTCAATTCATCTGCTTTCGTATGCAGAGTTAGTTACTTTATGATTCTTCTCTCAATTTGTGCTACTTGTCACTTTGCATTTATCATTTGTATTAGCAAACTATTACTGTCACAAGAATAGTTTTGGCACTGACTGATTGTTGGGGATGAGCAAATTTGTTACTGCATCATAATCAGATTTGAATATTTAACAAAACATTGTGTAATGTAAAATAGGACAAATATAGTACACTGTGGAAATACTACTGTATGCCATTAAGACAGTTAATGTAAAAGACCACCATAGTAATAATCATGGGTGATACATACTCAAGTGATGCCAGATGCCATTGGTATTTTACAATGCAATAGCTGTATGGAAATGTATGTCTGTGACTGCCAAGACAAACTAGTCCCATGCGCTAACAAGTGTTTAGCCTTCCCAGACCTGTGTCCCCTCAGTAATTAGTGTGATCACTTTTTACGTTCACCACCTAATACAACATTGCAGCCAGGACTTGCGGCCCCAAGTGCCAGAGCAGGTCTTAGAAGTTCTCTCATTTTGCCATTAAATGGAGCTAACAAGGTCCCCTGGGATCAAGCTGGCACAGCAATTGATGTCAGTTTAGAATAGTTAAGGAGCACTGATAAGGCTTGTAAGAATTTCCCAGTGGCCCAGTGCACTTGTTTATCCACACTGGAGTTGATAGGGGCGGTACTGGACTCCATAGAGCCACAAGCTTTCTCTTCCACTCTTAAAAGAAAATGGCTTTTAATGAACTTGTGTCCTAAAATCGTTACAGCTTCATCTGCAAATAGATTATCTTTGAAGCCTGCAAGTTATTCTGCAAGCAGATATATCCTTGGTGCAGGTTGTTGTCTTGGCAGACAGTACACATTCTGACTGTTTGCATTAACTTTGCAGTTTTGACTGGTCACCTTAGTATATTATAGAAATTTAAAGGGATGTGAGTGAAAGTATGTTTTTCCTTGTCTAGTTGAGCTTGTCGCATGCACGACATTTGCATGTGATTATGCTTACCTCAGACTTTTGATCTGATCGTGTTCCTTGAAGCTGCAATCCTCTGGGCACATGCAGGCGTGAACTTCCATTTGTCATATTCTTCCCTGAGCTCATTGCCAGGGAAATGGGTCAGCGGCAAAGTTTAATTGAGTTCACTGCATATAAGGTGGTTCTGCCTGGCGGGAGATGGGTATATAGAATGAAATGTTAAAAAAAAAAAAAAAAAAGGCCTTTTGAAATTTCCTGGCCCACTGTCTGCCAAAGTTAAATATTCAAGTAATCCTGGTCTTGAGAAAACACACAGTAGGTTGTGGGCGTTAACTGTGCAATGAGTGCAGATGCACAAGACCCCCATTGTGTGACTGGTTTTAAACTGGAAGTTATTTAACTATTAATTTCATTAGTTGTTACAACATTTCTTTCTCATAATTGAACTGGAAAGGTTTGGGTCAGTTTTGTCAAGTGTGCAGTCAGACTGCCAGTTAGTGGCTGTAGCTGAATAATGTAAGTATATCAATCATTTATGTATTATTTAAGCTTCTTAACATTTTTCCCAGCTCACCCCTTTTACTGTATATGTATAACTTTGCTACCTTGTTCAACTGTTAATCAGTTAGCTGCTAGCCATAGGTGGTGTACGAGTTAAAGGGGACTAAGCTTCGCTGAAATTATTATGTAAATATTATAGTGAAGCTTTTCATGATTAACAAGGTGTGCTGTTTGTTATTAAGATGCAAAAGCTAAAAGGCTGCAATGAGTAGCGTAGTGAGTTTTTCATACCTGCACCCGCCCAGTATGATGATTCAATTTGCACCACCCGCTCAACAGTACTATATACAGGCTGCTTCTTCAAGTCATTGAATCTATGCAGCAGGACATGTTAATTATATTTAATCAATTAATCTGGCCACTCCATTTCTGCTCCCTAATCCTGTGCATCATGAATTCTATTTTTATTCTTGAAATGTCTTAAAATGTTAAAATTGCTGCATAACATATTGAATAATGTTTATAATGTGACAATTGACAACATGAGCATAGTTAAGACTGAAAAAGTATGAGTTTTTAATGGGATCATGTTAACAGCCTTACTTATTAAATTGTTAAAAACAGCAATGTGAAGAGTTTAGTTTCTTCAAGCATAATTTTCTGGTGCCAATGCCGTTAGCTTTTTGTCCTTCACTTTTTTATGGGGTTTTCTGTTTGCTTAGCAAACTGTTTCAATAATTTATCCAATTAATTTTTTGCTTTTTAACAATTGTATTCTAAAATCTGTAGCTAACTTATTGTGTATGCAATTGCTTATTAACCTTACACATTTCCCCCCAATAATTTAAGCCAACTGTGCTGCATATCTATAATATTGTTGAAAGTACTGGAGGAACAGTTAAATAAATCAATGTATTTCAACTGTTCATAGATTACTTTTAGCTGTTTAGACTTAATAAGCTGTATAGACTTAAGACTCAATCATGGCACATAGTCTTCAGGTGTTTCAGCTGACTCAATATGTAGATATATTTTTCTAATAATACACTAATTTCTAGTTTGTCAAATTAGTTGAGCTGCTCCACAATCCTAAGTACCCCATGGCTACTGCTGAAGTACCCCTCAGGTACAAGTACCTCTGATTAGGAACTGCTGTAAAGATTAGTAAAGCACATTTGTAAGTAGTGCAACTGGTGCAAATCCCAGACAACTCAAATAAAGATTTTTTCAGTTTAAGAACTAAACCCCCTTTCCTAAGCAAGGTACATGAACACCTATTTCTGAAGTGAGGCTGCTCTTTGTCTGACAGGTGCAGCCTGTGGACAGGTACCAGCTTGTTGTGAGGAAGTGTGTGAGCATAATGCAGTGTGATGCTGACAAACAGCATGCAGCTCAGCTGACCCTCCCTGAATAATTACAGTCTGCTCTGAATAGGAATGCGAGAGCAAGGCTACTGCAGTGGCTTATGTGTCTCTGTGTCGCCTCAACTCTAAGTGCGCCATCTGTTTCTGCATTGAATCTGGCTGCACTGTGAACTTGAGTCTGAATAAACTTGTGTGATTCTGCTCCCATTCAGCAGGTCATGCTGCTGCTGCTGTGTGCAGACACCTTTTTTCAGCCTCTGGTATGTTACACTAGTGCAACTATTAAACACATACAAAGCACCATGAGTGGCATGGGAATTTAAAATGGCACAGTTAGTACCGAACAACTATATGGTTCAGTTTTGATATCGTAAAAATGTTGCCAGAAAAATATTGTTCTGTAATTGTATCACCATAATGTAACTATAGTCTATATGGAATATTTAGGATATGGCTTAATGGCGCATATAGTCTTCTTTCTTCTGTATTCAAATTGTTGAATATTTTTTGACAAATCGATGAATAGTAAAAAATGAGGACGGGCTATATATTTTGACAGTGATTGTGATAGCTTCTGATTGTATGTGAATAGAACATCAGGTGAAGGGCAGTCGACCTCTCGTCTATGGTCGGTAGTTTTCCTGTGTAATCTCTGTTGAACAAAACTTGCATGACTACTTGTTAAATTAAATATTGAATTACTGATGGCCATTATCAAAAACAAACTTAAAGATGGGGCTGGCAGTGTGGACAGCAGTCTGAGCCTCAGCAGTTCAGCGAATTGACCTTCATGCACATGATCCGGCAGACCTTGATGACAAGGGTGTAAACAGCTGTTATATTAGTTTGTTTAACAGCAATAAATAAACCAACTGAATTACCCTGTTACAGCATGATCAGCTGCACTTTTTATACATGTAGCTAGCTATATATGAGGAAAGTGTGAGCAGCAGATGAAGAATGCTGTTCTTTTGCTAATCCATACTATTACCTTTTTGTCTCCATAGCAGAGCTGATGCGTTTTTTTAAACAAAAAGATATAGCCTTAGTTCCCTGCATAATGAATGTTAGTGAATTGGAAGTTAATGTGAAAAGCACAGGGATGGAAAGCAATCCAACAACATATCCTGCCTTCTGTATAAGGGGGTACATGCAACTGACTGAATACGCCTCCTATCACCCCTCACTTTCAGGGCGTTCACGAGAACTCACAGTGGCCCTCAAGACTTTTGTTTTTGTTCTGTTCTACATTAGAAACATGACGCATCATGCTAGGTTCTGCGGAAGAGGACTCGCTCCTAAGCTTTGGTAACTAAATGCAACGATTCCTAGTTTGAGGTGATTGTACAAGATTGAAAACATAATTATGAAAATTCCATTGCTACCAATACATCCCCTTAGATTATACTCACTGGTCCTTTAAAATATTAATATTCATTGCTGCTCGTTATTGCCACTGAGACCCATTAAACTTCAATTACCTGTCATTTGAATTCCCATGGGGGCCCGTGTGGGTGTTTTTCAACAAAACGAAAATCATTTGCTAGTTGGATTACATTGAGAATAATCTTTGTTTTGTCACCAGGTGAAGTTAATTGCCGAGTTGTAAAGGAAATGGCAACAGATTACTGCAGAGACCTTCTGTTCCCCCCGCAGACTGCAGGGAAGTTGGATGGCGTCCATGTGAACCTGCTGACTGGAACGAGCATAGAGAGCAGAGGCAATGCTCCTCTTTCAGCCAGGGAGGAGGAGATAACTGATAGATGCTGGTAGCTTTGTTGGTTTCACAAGTGTGCTTGCACTGTTGTCAGAAAAAAGAAGTAGTTTAAAGAGCCAATGTGTAGCACAATGTGCAGAGCTGCTCTTTTTTTCTTCAGGCTCTGTACCATTTTTTTCTTCAAGTTATTTGGTTATTTTCAGAGTTATTGTAAAAACAAATTTTAAACCTGATTGATTAAAGATGATAAATAGATCAGTAGTTGTATGTATTTAAAAACTGACCACTTCATACACTTTTCAAACTGTTTATTCCATGTATGAGAATATAAAAAGTTGTACAACCCAGATGAATTCCAAGTTGGAAAATTAAAACTGCACAACCATTTGAAGTATTGCCAGCAAGGACAATAGAATGACATCTATTTCTGATTTATTTAAGGTCAAACAGCTCAGTAGAAGGATTGATCTGTAAAGCAAATGCTTTTATACATTTCTAATCTTTCTCCATGTAGGCTATATTCTTTTTAATGCAACAATATAATCAAATGCCAAACTTGTAAAGTGTGTTGTTAAAATTAAAGGTGTCCATTTAATTTTGACGACAGAAACAGGGTTACAGCTTCTGACAAACTTAACAATCAGTTGATAAATAATGAACCAACACAAGTTAAGTGCCTCGGGCAGGATGTGTGGCTAATGTGTATAAGGCACATAAATAACTATCATATTGTTCGATACATTGTGTACATTTGACTTTGAAGAATTCATAATGGTAGCGTTAGGCTTCTATCACAAGTGCAGTTAGAAATCATGAGGGAATGTGAGGAGCCAGCTAAACTCATTTTATGTTGTGTTGAATAATCAGGTCACTGTCATGGCTGAGAATCTCAATAATCATGCAAACAACAGGACACAATACAGGTCACAACATTGGTATCAACACAGATAAAATGATAACAATATACACCTGTTGGACAAACAAAAGCTGCAGGCTTCTTTATTCATACTTTTTACGCAAAACTTTGCAGCCAGATTTATCATTTAATTGACAGCTTAAAGGGATAGTTCACCCCCCAAAAAAATTCACTACTCACCACTATGCCGATGAAGGGCTGTGTGACTGTTTGAATCCACAACATTTTTTGGGAGTCTCAGGGGTAAACAGTGTTGCAGCCACATCCAATACAATTGAAGTATGTGGTGAACGTTTCTTCAAATTTAACTGAACAGGAAAAAACAAAATGCCTCCATACTGCTCATGTGATCATCTTCTGGAGCCTCAGTCGCACGTGGAACACAGAGGACATTTAGAATAAAAACTTGGTGTTAATGACACAGTTTGAAGGGGGATTTGAATGTCGGGGTTTACGGTCACTTGGATGAAACAACAGGAGCAGTATGGAGGCATTTTCAGGTTTTTTTCACATTTGAAGTGTTTCACCAGTTACTTCAATTGTATTGGATTTGGCTGCCACACTGTTTACCCCTGTAACTCCAGAAGTATTTTGTGGACTCTAACACTTCAGCCACCCCTCCATCAACATAGTGGTGAGTAGATAATGAGTGAATATTCATTTTTTGGTTAAATATCCATAAAATGGAAAAATGAATTGTCACTGTACTTACTTTTCTTTCACTGTTTAAAATTGCAGAGTGCTGTGCCTTGACACAGGCAGGCCCATCCGTTTTTAACTTTTCCTGACATTTATAGAAAAATGTACTTTATTGTGATTGTCAATATCTGCATTTAGAGTACACTATAAATACACAGACAAACTGCCACAGCTGCATGTAGCACCTTTCAAGAAACACAACGCTATATAAATGGAATCAGAAGTGAGATTTAAAAAAAATTGAGTAAAATAGAAAAACATTTCTACATTAATTGACTTAGTTTTTTTTTGGAACCTAGATCGAGTATTCCATTATTTAATATTACTGTAAAAAATGCATTCTGTTTTTAAAAGCAGCTCAACCGTAAGTCAGACAGATATCTGCACAATTAACTGTTTTTTTAATTCACAGTAATGTTTGTGTTTCTAGCATTTCTATTAACCAGTATTCTCCCTCCAATTGGCTGCTATTGCAATGCACACTCTTAACACTTGGTAGCAGTCTGCAAGAGGCAAGGAGCAGATCTCTTGCCCGGGGTTGTTGGCCTGGGTCTGCCATGTTTGTCGAGATAGACTCAAGCATGAACACTGGGAACATATGCTCAGATCAGCCCATATGCCCATTCTGCTGCTGTTGTTTCCCAACAAACATCATTGCTTCAGCACAAGTAGTCTGTTTGTAGTAGTATTGATGTGGACAGTCACTGTGTTACAAACACAGCCTGGGAGGCAGAGGTTAAAGGAGGAATCACCTTAAATCATGATTAACATTGTACAGTAGTTAATGACCCACGACAGTGATGTTATGCTGCACAAGCAGTGCTTGAGATCACAGCATAACAACATTCATTTCACTGCTGGGCTCATGCTCTGTATTTGACTCTGAATTCCTAACCGATTTCTCAAGTTGTGGTTTGAGACAGCCAACACACCCATGTTTTATACAATAGTAGCTTCCAGCTGTGAATCCCAAAATGTCCAGATATCCCACTAAAACCTCATCACAGCTGCTCATTTACAGTTTCCTAACAGTTGTTCATTATTCAGTCTCGATGGATCCGCCTCAGCTTTTTTCTCTGCATGACCTGTAAACAAGGTCTTTTAGCTTTTCAGCTTAATGAATATATTATAAATCTGGTTTAATGCAGGATTGTATTACTAAAATGCAATAACGGAGAACTTGTTGAGCATAGTTTGATAAAGCTGAGTAAAAGAATGTAGTAATACATACATTAGAATATGTAGATTCAGTCTGAAATTGCTTGGGCTATGCTAATACCCTCTTCTCTCCGTTGGTGTGTAAACCTCTGAACCTTTGTGGAGCAAACATGGATACACTCTCGCTCTATTCCTGATCCTCCGCCTGGCATCCTACAAATGCTTTACTTGGGAGGCTGGAGGCTGAATATTTTCCATCTCAGTTGTACACATTCACATCCCACTGTCATGTAAAGCTGTTTTCTATCAAATGCAACCCTGAAATTGAGTATGCATGAGCACTGCACGGACTGCCAAACACTTGGCGGAAAATCCTTTTCATATTTTGAGGGGATGCCATTCTTTGAGTGTCCCATTGCTGTGTGCACAAATGCCCTCCCCTCGCCTTTTTCCTGCTGGATCTGGTACCAAGGGTAGTGCTTTCCCAGGATGTCGATACTCTGTCAGACAGTAGGGGGCACTGTGACTATGTGGCAGCCCTTTGCATCCTGTTGATTTCCTCCTGCAGTGGCTGGGTGGATTGTGGCCTCAACTACATTATATCTGTCTTCTCTCAGGAGCTTTCACAGCTTGGAGAAAATCACTGTGTTTGCTGATGATAATGCAATTAATTAAAGAGCCAATCATTTTAGCCCAGCACGTCTAAATTTGAATGGAACTTGTGACATATTGCTGTGTGTTGTACACACTGATGCTTTGCTGTGTCTCTGCTCATTATCAACAAACTTATTTTTTCGGTGAGTGACCACCATAATGCAAATCGTGTTTTCTTATTAATTTCAACATTCAAGATGCGGCATAACATGGCAGGAGGAGAGACAAACAAAGGCACAATCAGGCCTTCCCATTGTCTTTGTGTGAGCTCCCTTTAAAAGTAATTCTGTTTCCTTTTCTCTGAGTGTATTGTTGCGGCTTAATGTATGCCTCTGTGTGTACCGTAGCTGGGGGGCAGCTCTGTAGATGAGATCCTGTTCCCTTTCCAGATAAAGGCCCCTTCTCGTTAGTGTTGTGGTGGAGTTGGGAGGTTGCTCGCTCAATGCACAGACTTGCCAGTAAGGGCGACTGATGAGGAGGAATACATGCAGAGTGGAAGGCAGGGATTCCAACCAGCATCTGGGCTTTACCATCAGGCTGAGGAAATGAATAAAAACAGTTTGGTCCCAGATCTCCTATAATACCCCCTGCTTTGCACTCTTTGCTCCACTGGGACAACAGGGATGTGGTGTCAAGCATGTGTACACATCACAAGAATGTGAGTGGTCACGTGTCTGTGTATGTGTGTGCATGTGTTGGCGTGATATTCAGTCAGTGAACATTGTTGCATGGCTTTCTGGTGAAGCTGCAATGCTTCTGAAGACACAGAAGAGGAGAGAGAAAGCGAGCGATGGACAGTTTTCTTTTTTTTTTTTGTCTATATTTATTTTACTCGATGAATTATGGCCCTTTTTTCTTTCTCCTGTGTTACTATTGAATTGTATCATCCCTGCTGCTTTGGCAGTATTGTTCACCTGACATTCATGCCAATAAAGCATAGTGAATTGAATTAATCAGACAGCCAGAAAGAGAGTTGGGGGGTGTGGGTGGATGAGGGATTGAAGGGTGATGCTAATATCGTCAACAGGAAATGCTGCTGGGGGTTTTCTATTTTACTTGCCTCCAAGCTACCGGAATGGAAAAAAAAATCATGTTAGGTACTCTTGCACAGCCAAAAATATGAACTTGGTGTGTGCGTGATTTGTCTTTCACCCTGTCCTCAGGGATCTGATTCGCTCTCCACTGAAGCAAAGTGCAGGCTGTTTGTAAACCATGCACACTCAATTCTCCAGACGGACCATGCTACAGTGTAAAAACTGTATAATGTATCTCTGATTTACTGATTATCTACGAGCTTAAAATGCACAGCCTCGTTCACTGTATTCATTCTGAGAAATTACCATTTGCTCCAAAAAACAACACATAATTTGAATTCCCAGGATGTGCAGCAGCTGTAAGCAGATTAGTGAAGGAGCAAAGAATCTTTGCCGATGTGTATAAACACCAGCTACTTCCTGATACTTGGGTTGAGATTGTGGTTCAGCAATCAGAGATCATGGTGCTTGTTGCCCTGGCAACTCTAACATCAGCTCATTTGTACCAAGTCTGTGAGAAGCGTTCAGAGAGGCACTTTACATCAGCTGTGAATATTGACAGCATGAACAAAATGAGGCTGTTAGAGAGAACACACAGGTTCCTGTTGCAAAATAAATAAATAAACATTTTCTCACATGTCAGGCTGATGAAATAGCAAGGCTGCCCCTCTTACACAGCATGACTTCACTAGACACGTCCCAATGTCCCCATGCCCCCAGTTACTTACTAATACAGAGAGAATATTATTATATTTTCAATATTGCAATTATGATATACAATCAACGCTATACCTACCAAAATCAAAATGAAATGTGGGCGTTTATGTCTGGAAGCAGGTGTAAACTGCAGTAGTTGAAGTGTAAACAAAAAAATTCTCCTCATATGATAGTTGGAGGAACTTAAACGAATGGTCACTTGAGTAAATAAAACAAACCACCAGTAAAGAAGTTAAATGGTTGAGCTTGATTCCTGTTAACATGGAATGCTGGGAAAAGATGTGAGATGTAGGTTTTTTTTGCCATTAGGTAATTTTATTATTGCTAATATTCTCATCCGCTGCTCAAAGAATTCTGGGGGAGGGGGTGTATCACTGTCCAAAGTAATAACTGCACTAAACGACTCAACAAAGATGTGTTATGTGATGGCGTATAAGCATCATATCGTACAGATGTTCTGTTATATTCTTGCTGTGACTTGGGGAAAAAAGTGTCTTTCCTCCACTCTCAAAAGAAATAGTTTTGGGGAAAAAAACGTCGAGGTCCACTCCTTCTCAACAAGTTGTCTGTAAATAGTCAAACAAAGCTTAATAAGATTCATCACAGATTTGAGGAAATTGCCTGCAACACAAAGGCTCCAACGAGAACAATTGCTGCTGCTCCATAATGATATAGTGGAAAAAGTAAGTGGAAAAAACAGTCTTGTAACACTTTCCTCCACCGAATTAAGCTAAACATGCCTGCAGCATTCATGCATGTGCAGGAACACGTCTTTTCAATCTGATGTAAGAAATGCGTTTTTTATTGTGGAAATTTCTACTGAGACTAAATGCCTTGAGTATGTTGGATTTGTCGCCTGTCAGTCACCTCACAGGCCAGCAAACACATACAGTGGATAAACAATAGATGCCCTTAAGTACGTTTCAACCAAATAAAACTCATGTATCTCTGAGCCATTTGTTCTCCAGGCTAATGTCACATTGCTTAATAGAGAGGCGAGCTTCTGTTTTACAAACAACCCTCCTGGGGAAATGCAGCACAGCATGCCTTCAACAGAATAGTGTAAGAGCTTTGAACAATAAGTGCAACTCTGTTTTTCTTAACCACATGGGCAGTGTTGTGTTGTTTCCAATCAACATTCATGCCAATAAAATAATTGAATTTGGAATAAAAAAAAAAAAAATTCAGCCAAGATGCAGGTACAGCCAAGGACATGATTATCATTCAGCTTCGTCCAGTGTCCCTGAGGGCAGAAGTTATATTTGCATTGCTGTTATTGTTTGGTTATTCTGTGACCTTCACCTATTTCTCCCCATTCCCTGTCCCCTGCAGAGAGCAGCCTCGGGGTCAGGGGTGGGGAGCCTTTTTTTCCCTATAGAGTATATTATTAAATTATTGGACGCATATATCACACTAACCTCTCGAATGTGATGGAACTGATTCCCTTTGACGATGTGTATGATGTCAAGTGGTAGTGATGATGATCTTAAGTGTCTGCTGAACGACTAAATAATACTTACACATTTCCTGTACTTACCAGAAAACGTGACTTTAGAACTTTGTCTCTGACAGAGTATGGTTAAATAAAAGCTGCTTATTGGACCCCAACTCTGCCAAAGAGTGTTCATTTTATCCAAGAGTATTTGTCCTTGCAACACTTCCAGTGTAGCTGAATGTTTCCAGTAATGAGCTTGAGATCTGCCTTTTTGATCAATGCAACCTCGTCGCTGCAAACTGGACACACTGGCTTTTTACTCAACAAAAAAATAATCGTGTGTGCATTGTTCTTGAAAATGCACACAAGCTTATGTATTGACTTCTCTTTACTTGACAGTCGCCATGATTCTTGTCAGACACCAAACAGCTATGTGTGTGTTTCCTTCACCCTGACTGTAACCTCACAGGCGTTCATCCTTTTTGTATTTCTGTGTTGGGTTTTGAGTATATAATTGTCCTGTTTGATTGAGGGCCTGGAGGCTGAAGGTTCCCTAGCCCTGCTCTGGGCCATGCTTGTTTGCCATCATTACAAGTTGTAAGCTCTCAAATAACCAACAAGCATGCACAAATAGGTGCTTCGCTCTTGATTAAATGGTGCCCATTTTCTCATTTGTTTACACTTCTCCATAATTCAAACAGAAAGGGCTCTGCTCCAAGATTTTTACCATTCTAAAAGCTTACGTAATTGGATTTCAGCAAACAGAAAATAATGTCCAAAAACTGACAGAACAATAGTTTATGCTGTATCTAAGTCATTTCCTCAACAAGACACCACTGAACACATTACCTTATCTACAGGCTTGTGCAGAAATATCACACCTTTGTAAAATGTTGTTTTCACAGAAACTTCTACTCTTCTACTTCTATATCCTATTTGACACCAGAGTACGACTATGGGTCATGAGTTCAGTTTAGTATGCTTGAAATGAAGAAGCCCTGTTTGGGATTGTCTCATCACTGCATGAATGCCAGTTATATGGTCCTACCTTAATATTCAGTCTTAATGTGTTAAGTCTTAGTCCTGTGTCAAATGAGTCTTAGTCCAGTGTTCTTAGCCATAATTGTTTGACAAAAGTTCTGGGCGTGTCTTGATCAAAGAACACCATATATTAGTCAATGAAACATTTGAACAAAACAAATATATATTTTTTAACAACAGATTAAATTGAACATTTCTTTCTATAGTTTATCTAGTCTATTTAGTAAATTTGAACTTTCTCGTAGTGTTTATTCTAACTGTCTGGCTTTTCATAGTAAGTTTCCTGTAGTGCTGTGTCTTCATCACCTTATTGTGGTGCACCGAGTAATAAGATCATTATTGAGACGGCTGGGCAGAAAACACTCTGATGCTTGACGGTTAGTGAAAACCATCAATGTATTGCGTTTTTCCCTAATGGCCACAAGAGGCAACAATGAGTATATTTTGAAAGAACCTTTTTTCTTTTAACAAGTTTAGATGAATAGAACAAATTAAAGGAAGCTGATTTCTACACTGCTGCTAAAAATAGTTGAGTCATTTGTATCAGATCAATACAGGTACACAAGTGCCATTTTTCTCTCATGGGTACATAAACATGTGACCAAGCCCTATTGAGATTAAGAGGTAACGATATATGCGGAAATTTGTAGCAGTAATGCTCTGTGACCCTCCAGAAAATCGCAGCACTACTTACTCGGTGTGAGTGCATTTGCTTTACTTTTCAGCACTCCAGAAATTGCTGTTTCAACTTGGCAACTCCACCTTGTATCTTTTACCTTTGCAAAGCCAGTGGCAGAAATGGCATGTAATTTTCCCCATGAAGACAGCTGGGATTACTTCAAGTCTCTTTTGGACAAAACAATTTTCTATAATAAGGAAGATTGGGCACCTCTCTAATTTAGTACCTCTCTGAAGAGACTGTGCTGGTGGGAAGGTGTGATGCTTTATGTAGACCTCTCTAAATGACTAAAGTGGCTCCATTATAGATCTATACGTCAATGAAGCCCCAGCTCAGCCTTTGACAACACAAATTGGCAAGCCATTTGGCGGCCCCTTTTACCTCATTACATATGTATTTATTTCAGCAGCTTCTCTTTTCATGCTGTCTGCTCCTGTCAGAGGCTGTGCATTGGTGTGCATCAATAACAGGAACATTTCAGACTTGGTGCTCATAGCAATACAGCAACCAGAAGGAGACAGAGATGGACGGACAGATGGACAAGAAAGAACCAAGGTATAGACAGACGGAGAAAGACAGGCAAAGACACTGACGCAGACAGAAGGTGATAAATGAAGAGCGGCATTAATTATTTAATCTATGAGCATATGACAGTTCTTTTCATGCAACTTTTTAAATGTTTGGAACTAATCTGAGACAATTCAAGCACATTTAGTTTGCTGTAGGGAGAAATCTGGCTGGTATCAAGCACACAACGCAGCCAACTGTACAGTACATCATCTCACTCTTATTGTCTACTACACTATGAGAAAGCAGTACCATTGTTAACCTATGTTTCTGAGTGGATTAGCATGTTTATAGCTTTCCTGCTCTGTAGCCATGCCCACGTTCTAATCATGACTGAAAAGCCAATTTCAAGCAGGGGTTTAGACATGAACGCTGTCAGAGACGCAGTCAAATAACAATGACAATATATACGGTGTGCTATAGTAACATAATAGAACATGACTATTATTTCCAGATTAAAGTGCAGACTCTCAGCCATAATTTGAGAGTGCATATATAAGGTAATCAGCGTAGGAATTATAGCCCTGTTCTACTGAAAGACTGAAGGAAGCATGTGATCAGATGAATCACATTGTTTGTATTTACTGTCCTTGGATTCTTGCAAATAATAATGCTCTCTTATTGTAGAGCACTTTTCAAAATCAAGATTACAAAGTGCTTCACAGGGCAATTAAAACAAAATCATCAGATTTATATGGCAATAGTTGCAAATGTTAAAAAGACAGTTCAAAGGAACTAAGATTCAATTAAAGGTAAAAGTATCAAAAACACACTTAAGTGCTTCCTCGGTTAAAAATATGTTAATGCATTTGATTTGAAGCTCTATCTGTTTACCAATGAGCTATAGGCTGAGAATGACAGCACTATCAAAGTTACAAATAACCACTCTCAGCCAAAAATAATTTTTGATCCACAGGGAAGCAGGGATTTGAGTGTAAGGTAATGAGGCTGAAAGACTACCTGCATAATTGATGTTTCATTTCTGTGACTAAAGCTGCTTTCACACATGTTGTGCATCTGTGAACTTTTCTAGACATTACCCGGAGGAGCTGTATGTGTGAACACAAATGTCCCAACTGTTTGAACCAGACATTAAACTGCCTTGACACTGCCAGCTCCTTCGTAAAAAGTTTCTTTAATGTCTTATTAAGCCGTTGTGTGAGCAGAGCATTGTTCACAGACAAGAGCATTGTCATTGAGTGGAGAATTTATTGTGAACGGGCATGTTACTCAGGCACCATCCCTCTCCTCCACCAAACGAATATATCCAGTCTGTGTGAACACATCTCACACAGACCGTCTCCTGTTGTGTACTGCATGTATGAAAGAACAACTCCACCAACCAGAGTTTTTAAGTGAAAATATAATATGAATAAATTGTATCATATGTGAATAAATAATTTTAAGTCGTTTTTCCATAGAAAACTAACTTATACACGGAACCAAAATGTATAAATTTGTGGTTTATTAAATGTTGATGCTTAAAGCAATTGAATATTTTTACGATGATAATGTTTTGCATCATAATAAATTTACAAATTAGAGATTTAGATCATATTTTGCTTTACCATGTTTAATTAAATAACATTTTTACAATTTGCAGAATATATTAGCTAAACACATCTCTCTATTTGCAGTGGAGACCTCTCGTATTGTCTGCAAATTTAAATTTTTTTAATTTCTGCTTCAGGATTTGCATCATTAATCACACTAATTAAGTATTTTTGACTGAACAGTTGTCTTACGAAACAATTCTATTCTTAAATGTTTTTGTTATGTAAAAAGATTACAGATAAAGGCATAAAGCTTATAAAACAAATCAAGAATGTATTATTTGAAGAGCTTTTGACAATTCCAATCGAAGACTTGAATCAGTAGTTCATAATGCAAGTTTAATTGTAAGACTTAAAATAACAATTAGTTATTTCCCAAACCGGTTCATCAGGCCATTACTAAGAGCTGAAGACAAACTAGTTCCAACAGTTAAATGTATTAAACAAACTGAAGAGTTTTAAATTCACAACAAAAAGCACTGAATCCATGGAGGGTGTATGTTGGTAGAGTCAGCAGTGAAGGATGTAGAGGAGAGTGTGTGCACAGACGTTGTTGCAGGAAAGTAAGAAACACGACGGAAAAAAAACCGAACTCAGAATGAAAGCACCATAACCCAACATTTGGTCACAGGGAACTGAGAGACTGGCCTCAACAGCCAGAGCTTTATAAACTATAACACTGAGCCCAGGTGTTAGCAGCTGGTAAAGACCATTCCTGCCCTGGATACCGAAACAGTATGACAGGAATCATCAGTTAGGAAATAAAAGGGTTAATAGAATATGTAAAAAACAAGAATTAGTATAGTAAAAGTCAGTCTTTCTCCAGAGTTTACCTCCCACACATGACAGAGAATGCAGCAGGAGATTCTCCAATCAGACGTTTTTACAACAACAAAGAAATCTCTAGAGCTTTGAGGTGAGGTGTGGTGCAGCAGGCAGGATGTATGAATTCCACTACAGAGATTGCTTGCTTTTGTTTGCAGCACACTTTTTCATCCTGATATATTTGAATTCCTTTGTTTTTTTCAGTTTTACAACTGTCGCATTTTAGAAACATCAACATGCCCAGAAACTTTTGAGAATGTTTGGAGCCTCTCATTTGGCCATTTGCTGTTTCACATACAGCCCCTCCACAAATAGGCAGTTCAGTTCTGAAAGCAGCTTATGTGTAGTAGCAGGTCAGAAATGCATGTTCAAAGTTTTCAATCACCTGCCAGAAATACTTGTTAAACCATCTGAACATATACATGATGCTATAAGTGACTGGATTGCAGTTATTGTTTTCTCTAAGAGATAAGTGGTATTGTGGCTACACAAAACTTGGGTTTGTACGTTTTTGAATTATCTCCATTCCTGTTCAAGTCTCTGAGAATACTGTGGCTTTCAGCCACATCTTAAAGAAAAAGCCTTTCTCCAAGTAATCATTTGCAAGACAAATGGTTGGCATTGAGACATCTTACATCCTTGTCTAATTAATGTCTCCGTCCTTCCCCCCTGTAATAATTCAGCATGAAGGACAATAAATAACTGGTGCTGCTTTGGCGCAGGTTTTGTCTAAAGGAGGGATAATTTAATTAAATGTACAACTTTGACATCATATTTACCTGAAGTCTTTTCATCTTGTTGTGCTGTAACAGAAATGGTGCTGTTTAAATATTTAAAGACGATTTTTGTCATAGCTTAGTTTTTCACTAAAACACCCTTTAGAGACAATGTGGAGAAATACTAAATGTTGTAGAAAAACCCTAGCAGGCCGATACACCCGGCCCCCGAATATGGTGAACATTTCTAACAAGACGGACATAGAAAACATAAAGATATTAAGTCTACACGAATGAGAGCAGTGATAAATCTGGATACAGAGCGTGGAATGGGAAGAATAAAAAAATGAACTAAATGGTGTGTGGGCGGATGCATTTACGCTTAGTTTGTGTGTGGGTTTGTGTTCACTAAGTGAGAAAAGGTTGGAAAGTGAAAGGTATGGTGTTTGTATGGTGTATTTGACTTCTAAGTAATTATTTATATTAACAGATATCAATGACTTTGGATTTAATCTGAATTTTAAAAAATTACAGGAACTTTGATAGAACAGCCTGCTGCTGTCATGCATCATTTTTCACATTATCATTATCTAACAGTCCTTTATATTTTTGTTCTTGAGTATATTTTGGTAGATTAACAGGGCTGTACCCAGACACAGGAGCAGGCACAGAAAGAAAAGTGATACTGAAGCATCTGCAGCAGCCTAATGAATGAAGAGTGGGAACTGCTTGAAAAAGAACAAAATTTCATTAATGTGCTCTCTGGTATCCACAGACCAAGCATCCTAACGTAAGTGAACCCACTGAGCTGAGGAGGAATGTTCCTTGCTATTTTATTTCTTGCTGCGTTCAAAGTGCTTTCTCAACCTCACCTCTCACCTTCTCGGAAGCTTCAGCCAATTAGTACGGAAAACAAGGTTAATATTTCATATCTCATCCCCTGAGAAGAATCCTAACCATGTCCGGACGCCTGGCAATGTGCTTCACTCGGTTTCCTTCACAGCCACGTGCCACCTTTAAGGAGGTGACATTCATGGAAACGATTTGGCTTTAAATACACGCGAGCTGTTGCTGTGGCTGCTCAAAATGTTTTGAAAGGAAAAACACAACCATACTTACAAAAGTTGGGAATGACA
The DNA here is from genome assembly GCF_024713975.1 of Paralichthys olivaceus. Lineage (NCBI taxonomy): Eukaryota > Metazoa > Chordata > Actinopteri > Pleuronectiformes > Paralichthyidae > Paralichthys > Paralichthys olivaceus. Next base: position 7,438,010 of record NC_091093.1, on the reverse strand, counting down.
AGTAATATAATGAGTCAAATGCAGGCTCAGCTCACCCCCCAAAAACAAGCACATCATGTAGCATTTTACCCTGCCATGGAAAATGTGTTGAGGCTAGGACACATACATTTTCCCATTTCTGAGTTTTAGGGGTCAAGTTTAAAATTTGACATCAACTGCAAAATTGTGTCCTTTGCACATGTCTGAATCAGACCCGTTCACAAAAACAGGGAGATTTCTGGGACCTTCAGGTGAGGGGTAAAGTATGCAGGAGACAGGACATAACACATACATTCTGCCATGTTCACCAAAAGCTCTTGAATCTTGTCTTTTCAAGTTGACAACTCAGCATATTACTTTATGGCACCTCTTTTTCACACTGAGACATTTGTATTCCTCCAGTTTTGCGACTGTGATGTGTTCGAAACATCATTAACACATCTACTTGCTCACTGTGAATTTTCTAGACATTTTCCTGCTGTATTGTCGCTTGAGCTCACTTTTTCCAGAAACTTTACTAGGCTGCTGAGAGAAAAAGTTCTTGAAAAAGACAGAAGCAAGTAACTCAGAAATGTGCGTTCTCAGATACATCCAGACCAGAACATTTTTGGAAAATGTCCAGACCTCAGTGCACGTCTGAAAGCAGCTTTACATTGCAGAAATGAAAAAGCTAAGAAAACAGACCTTCAGACAATCTTGTTGTGAGGATGTACGTTCCCTGGTTAAAGGGTCATGTAACTCTTACAAAGAAGCACAGTGATTGCCACTGGTTATTACTGGCACCCTCTAACTGGAACACTTATCATCTCCTCTGATCAAATTCCATTAAAGCTATGGTATCTACACACCAACACACAAACCACAACAGACCATCTGTCTGTCACCATATTATGCCCCTGGGCTCATGCTGTGTCCTCCTGTTAGAGGCCACCTTCCCAAAGCAAATATTTCCAATGGTAAAGCACCAGGGAGCTTTTCTAAAAGCCTGTGCAACACATCCAAAAGCACAATCCTTCTGTCCTGCATCTCTCTCCGTCCGTCTGTACAAAATTAACTGAGGAGTCCGCTAAATCAGTTTTGATGCCTCGCTGTCAGCTACAGACTGAAGCAGGGTCCAAAGCACTGAGCCATGAGCCTCATGTGGCTTACAGTAGCTAAATTAAACAAAACAGAAAACACGGCGAGGGACTTAAAATGTAATTTTCTGTTAAATTTCAATCATTTTGAAACCAAGCGTCTCTGCAATAAACCTGTTTTGCATTTCTCTTTCATCCATATAGAGGCTGCACAGCTGCTTTATAGCCACCATGTCTGTTCATGGGTGGCCTCTGGAGTAGTGCCTGTAAACTGATATTCAGACATAACAAGACAACAGGCTTGTGACAAATCACAACACTGATGCTGTGAGGCTATAGCTTTAAAGTGCCCATGATACATTATGGGGACATGTTGAACCAGCTTTTCTTATTAGGACCAACACCCCCTGGAAATAGCATCAATATTATATGAATTCTAAATTGTCTAAATAATCAGGAATTTCTGAGAGCAATGATGTCTCCCAATTTGTGAAAATAATTTGCAAAATTACCCCTCACGTCACCCTCTCCTTCCAAACATGAAAAAGAACCTGTGGTAGCTTCAGTTGTAATAAAAACTTAAAAGGTGTTTAGTTTGTCCAGTCTGGACTAATGTAAAAAACATGGCAGCCTCCGTAGAGAGGTTTCCCTTGATGTAAATATAAAGTATTTGAATATAAAGGGCCTTTTCGGGGCTAAAGAAAAGTACAATTCATACGATTTATATTCATACATATTGGTGAAAACATGAGGATTATTCTACATTAAATATCTGACAATAGTTCCTTTTCACCTAAATCTTACACACTGGACCTTTAATCCTGCTAATTTCGGATCATTTTTTTGTCTCTTATTTCACTTGTTAAACTCATCGTTAAGCCACGTAAGGTGCTAATTTAGGCCATTAAATGATGTGGCCTCAAGGCGAGGAGTGGGGAAACCTCTTTCATTAAGACATGGACGCTCTGAGTTTTTCCTATTCCTCTCATTCAAGAAACATTGCATTAATCCAACATTAACACTGTTGCTTAATTAGCAGTTTTTATTGTGCTATGTATTTTGTAGCATCTTCTTGTCAAGTGTTGTGTTGTGAGAAATGTCTTGGTCTCAGAAAATCCTCTAGATAGATAGATACTTTCTTAATCCAGAGGGAAATTTATTATCAGGACATATCCTGTAGGTCTGAACATTCCTCCAACCCACCTTTTGTAATTATGATCCGTACAGTATGACTTGAAGACAGTATTGTCTGTCACCGTAAGGTGCGGGAAACTTAGGGCAATTCCAAGTGCCCAGCACAGACAGGGGCCATCAGAGAACACTATTATTATTATTAAGTTAATGTAATTAAAATATTTCATCTTTTTACAAGTTATAAATGAAATAAACTTGTTTCTCCATTTTTGGCAAAATTATCAGGATAGCCTTTATATTTCACCCCTCTCTCTGTTGCTTTCCAGTGGGTGCAACAAGCAGAACAGAAGGTGTACTGTCGCCCTGGACACACTGGCTGCGGTGGCGGGCTGCGTTTCTCGGATGTCTGTTGTTCACTCCAGCAGCATGGGTCACAGAGCTCAGGCTGTTTTTCAGTCTCCACCATAAGTTTTGTGTCATCAATTCTGTGAGAAAGCTCACCTGAAGGTCTTTAAGTTAACTTTCAACAGCCTATAGCTACAGCCTTTTTGAGGTTTCTGGTGTGACTAACGTGTTTCCTTGTATAAAACTAGTTCTATATACTCAAATAAATACCAGTACTATACATTATGAAACTGTGTATCTCATGCAAATATTTCAGAATAAAAGAGTTATACAAAAAATTGAATGGATTGAGTCAACAAGAAGGTGGAGACCTTTATTTTTTTATAACTGGTCCAGGGGGTGTTGCAGACATCTGGCTTTTGAAATATGGCAAAACAGCTAGGAGAAAAAGGTAAACAACGTAACTTATCTCATCTTTAAAAGATCTATTTAAATTAGCAGGTTAAACCAACTACCCTTTTTAGCATGTTTTGTATCTATCTCCAGGCAGCATATTTTTATATCTGTTGTCCATCTCTATTGCACAACAAAGTCCATAAGTCACTTTGATAATGTTTACTTATATGTGGAGTGGTTCATTTTGGGCTGTTGAAAAGTGCTTGTTCTAGCGCACATTTTCTTTTTCATTCTTGTTTTCATTTCCTCTATTATTAAACTACAGATCGTCAAATTGGTTTTCCAGGCTGGGTGGTTTAGGTTTGCCGGGGGGGTGGGCTCCAGTAATATATTCTGTCATAGGACCCAATATTTCATGAGTTATTGATTTTCAACATAGCTGCTAAAGGGCAGTTTAGATAAGCAAATCATCAGGTAACTCACCAGTTTTTGGAGAAGCCAAATTACTGTGATAACATGAACTTTAGTTTAGGTTGACACATAATCACAACATTCTCCCAACACTAGTTGAGACGTTGTCATTCATATTTTTCCTTCATATTGACTGATTATGTCATTGCCTGATATTATGTCCGCATCATAGCAGCACCATCCATATCTCAGTTTGGTGCTGGTTCATACCGCTCTTGAACAGTTTTTTCTCCTTCAACTCCATCTCTCCTTCATGACTAAAGTGGATTTAACAGCTAAATCAATCTGGGATCAGATCTTTCTCCTGGATTCACATGAGCAGGCTGATTGATGGAGACACTAGCTGCTCCTGATATCCTCATATTTTGTCCACTCCGTAGATTTGCCCTGCTGGGCCCTAGCCGCTGCTCTCGGTGCTGAGTGTATTTGGGATCGGGTGATGGATGTTAGCGGCTTTTAAATGGAAGAAGAAAGGAGATGAGGACAGATGAGCAAGGAGAGAAAAGGAAGAGATGAGGACTAAAGGAGGTATGGAGGGTGGAAGAAGGAGAGGAGAAAAATGCTGAACAAGCCTTTTCCTACATGTAGAAGTTTGCTGTGTGTTTGTGTGTAATGAAATATCGGCCCACACCTGGCTGCTGCTAGTACCTCCCCATCCCAACACCACCACAGCCACCATCCTCCACCTCCCCCATCAGGCTGATTAATAGTGAGAAGAGCCAGCTGCATTCCTCTCCCCACAGAGAGGTCGGGCATATGGAGTGGAGAGTCGAGCTGCAGAATTATCATATCAAACCTGGTCTCCTTTGAACACTCATGGGACCGAGCCCCGTAGCCACCGATTCTGAAAAAAGGAAAGTATTATGAAGATCAAGGTGCTCTAGCCGTGTCTGACAACCAATGTTAGCTTTGAGATTATCGATTTTTTTTTTTTTTTTTTCTCGAGCCAGGTTATGTGAGAGCTGCTGGACCTTTTTTCTTCCTCACCATATCTGTGCTCACTGGTCCTGATGTAAATTATGCATAGAGCAGCAAGGCCAATTTCCCAAATGTTTAAGCCTGTAACCCCCGAGGCATTGTCCTGACCTCCGTTCTACACGGAAACTCAGCAGTTGGTGGCTGAAGATCTGCAAGACTCTGCAGAAAACTGTGCCAACATGGCGGCAATATGGTCTATAGAGGTGTCACCCTTTTGATCCTTGTAGCAACTTGTCTTGTAAAGATTTCCTGAGTTTCACTCTGCAGAATAAGTGCTCATACCCAAAGTTTAGCTTTTTACAGGGTAGGTATGTGACTGAGTGATACATGTTTCCCCATGGGACTTACCATAGCTGTGGGCACTGAGACCGTTCAGCGCTACAAAACCCATATACTCGACTCAGCTGCTGCTGATACCAGCTCTTGCACAGATGCATGGCCCTCTGCTCTTCCCAAACACGCTGTACTGCAGCGCGTACACCAAAATATCTTAAGAGATGCTTGAAAGCTTCGTTGCTTGTCGGATTTGTTCATGTACCAGAGTAAGACAATAGACTCCCTGCTTGTTAGCCTGTGGATGTTATTCCTGATGCCTGCAGACTTAGGAGATACTTACTGCTGCCGTTCGGTTAAGTTTCACAACTTTAAGTGCTGTGCCTGTAATTATATTTTTGATTTTGCATTTTCTAAATGCTTTGATCATCTCCAAGTTGTATTTTGTTTCTGCCACTGTCATTATTCTATTCAGTCAGACAAATAACATTTGAAATGTTTGCAGCAGCAAAACATAGTTGAAACATAGTTTGGTGTCTAGACTGCGACATCTTCACTTCTCCAGATGAGATTATATTAATATCATGGGGACTGATGAGCAAATATCTTATACCCTCGTGTTGAAGCCTAAAGGTGGGGGCTGGGGTGGTGGAGGGGCTGAATGGACAGGCAAATGGAGAAATGAGAAATCTTTGCAGCTTAAATAGACAGAGGTGTGTGTGACAGAGGATTGTAGAGAGTGAGACAGGTGCACTGCAGCTCAAGTTGACTGCCTGAACCAGCTTGCATGTGTCGCTCTATATATCTACTGTACATGTTGGTACAGCTCTGGGTATTTTCAAATAAAAAACAAAAACGTTATTGATTTAATAACTTTCATTTAACACGTATGAAAGTTTTTTCCTATCTTTATTCAAGAGCGTTGTCTTTCAGTTCGAGCACATGACTTGTTGAATTATTATCATCAAAACCCTGCCCTTGCACTAAAATAGCCCCTGTCTGCTCTTTGCTCTGCTTCTGCTCAAACTGTGTGCTTGCACTCAGATATATTGTTGCTCGCACGGATTTCCTGCGCTCCAGCTTCAGCCCTTCTCCACACTCGGGCTGTTTTCTGTGCGCTCGTGAATCGTCTGCTCACAGATTTCTCCTCTGCTGTTGGATTTTGTTGTGTTACAGCCATAGACTGTATATAAATGTTAGAACCCTGTTAAAATGCCCCAACCAATAGAATGCCAGGTGTCGTGTTGATCAACCAATGAAATGAATGATATGATCCCTGCCTTGTTGCGGGTGCGTTCGCGTTACTTCAGAGCATCCCATGGCGCTCTATTTATTATATGAACTTCCCCTTGCTTTCTCTATGACCTCTTGGAATAAAAGGACAGGGAAAGTCCATCTTATGAAGCCGTGGAGGGTGGGAGTGGATGAACCCAGTTGACGGGACAAGTCATGTGCTCGAACTGAAAGACCACCCTCGTGAATACATACTGTATAGGAAAAAACCTCCATACCATGCTGCTTAATATTTTGAGAGGATAACGAAGCATATACAGAAGTTAAATGTCCATTTGATGTCATGTTTGTGTGCCCTGCACTCTACAAGTTGAACATCTACAGCTGTACAACTCCCTGTGTGTAAAGAAAAACAACACTGGATATCTTGGCACTAGTCTGCAGTTTTGTGAAATTTAAAAGATCAACAGATTAAGTTTAGATTCTTAGGTTATATTTAATTCATCTGTGTTGGATAATGCAACTCATGAGCTTGCCTTGTTAGGTTATGCTGTCTTTGAAGGTCCTACGCATCGCAGAGGCCCTCACTCTCATCAGTACTTATCATTCAAATTGCATGTTGTCCAGAATCCCTTGTGATTAGCATAGCAAAGATACTTAGCAAAGTTAGGCATAAATTCTAACAAGTAACTTTTGGACATCATTAATATATGCATTAGAACAGCAAGTCTTCTCTTTAATATGTAAGCCCTTTATGGGGGCAAAAATTCCCACATAATTAGAAACAGGATCCTGCAATTTGTAGAAACTAATTACACCTTTTGCCTGAGTGGGGATGGTTAGATATGAGAGCTGTCGGCTCCCTCTGCGCTCAGTGGCAGCGAGGAAAGCCGGGTTCTCCGTTAGTATCGGCCACACAATGACAGACAGCTGATTGGATAGTCTGCTCTCATAGCTGGACCAACAGAACTCTGGGAGCCTCCTGTTGGTGCTCGTGCCTGACAAGACTGTTTTAAGTAGTTAGAATAGTTACAGGTTACAGGAGGACAAAAATGTGCCAAAAACATTTCCAGGACAAGATAAGAACGAGCCGAGCTGGAGACAAGGTAGGCCAATTGTATCAGCACTTTGGGGTGAGCCTTCGCCGCTCCTAGTTGGGAGAAACACACTTTATGTTTCAGCTTGTTTGGGTATTTTAATCCCTGGAGGTCTAATTTAGAATGAAGTGATCTGATTAGCCCAGCTCCCAGGGATCCTCTCTCATGGGAGCCACCACCGAGGGCATCACTTGAATTGCAATCAGAGGATGCAAAGACAAATTATGCTTCTTAATCTTTTTTTCCTCCAAACCAAGATCAGTGCTGTTCCACTTCTCTCTGGTCCGTTGCTGTTCAAAGAGACGTTTCCCTCTGAACATAGGCTTCCTGTTTCCATTATTATCTTATGAGTCTCACAGTTAGAGCCGGTGCAGTCTCCACACACTGTAAACATCAGATTGCTGGTAATGTGAATACATACTGAAGCAAATAATAAAGTTAAATAAAAGTTAATGTTCATACATGTTTTGTACTGTAAGGAAATGGAATCAATTGTAAATCATCTATTAAAAAAACATGTGCTTATTTGCGCTCCTGACCTTTTGCAAAACTGCGAACATATTTCGTGTCGTATGAAATAACTGGTTTAATTATATATTCCGTATTGTTTTGAAAACCTTAATTTGCCAATTGCATGGGTTTACATAGATATTCCCTCTAGTCTTCCTGTGCTCTTTCCTTTTTGATATTTACATTTTACGTGATGCATCTGCTCCCTGCTCATTCACTGCCATAACAATCCAGGATGTAAAAACAAACAGCAACTTCAGCCAAAGATGTGCCGACAGTTTTCTCAAGTGCAGTTAGTATTTTAACACACCGATTTGCAGTTTTCAAAATAGGAATTATTTTCCAACCATCGCCGTAAAATTGTTTTAAAACACAGTATATCAGGGTCATTATCTCAAACTATACAATGAGCACTTGTGCACCCCAGCAGGGCCCTAAAGCTGGCTAAGGTATTTCAACTGAATAGTCAAGTCAATGCAAATGTGTTTTCATGTTTTGCCTGGTGGGAGTGTTTGTGTGTTGTTGTCAAGTGATCTTAATGTCACCTTGCATGGTCGTGATTGTTTTGTACATCACCACGCAGAGCCGACCAGGAGCTGATGTCTATTTATGAACAACGAGCTGACAAGAACATGATTGAACAATGTGTGTGTACGCACCCGTTTTACAGAAAGACAGAACAGGTGAATAGCAAGTCATGACTAGATGTAGTGTGATGAAATGTGCGTGCGCGCATGTCCAGCAGTATGTGATGCATGATAGAGACGTCAACCCGCAGAGTGGCAATCACTCAATATCCATGATTAATATGATCATGTTAGTGTTTTTTGGAGCTAAACAGCCTGTGGGACAGCGTTAATCTACCTGTCACTTTCTGTTGGTTTTCCCCCGGCTACGACGCTGACTGTCAGTTTGATATTTGTTTTGTTTATCCTGTTACTGCTGAATCATTTAACTGAGTAACAACTGTATTGCCACCGTGAATCGTTGTTCTGGGCTCGGTGTTGTTAGTTATGATCTTATGTGTTCCCTCCTCTCTCTCTCTCTCTCTCTCTCTCTCTGTCTACGTCTCTGCCCAAGTCACACACACACTGAATTTCACACACACACACACGCACATTCACGCACACAAGCCCTTCCACTTTTCCACCTGGTATGGCAATATAAATGATCAATTTCCCAAGCTGAAGTAGAAATGCTCATAGAGGAAAATTAAATCCCATGCCTGGGGCTGATGGGATATTTATCTCTCCCATTTTATCTACTGCTCTCTTCCTTCAGCAGTTGGCACATTTTCCATCAGTGGCATTCTCCTCCAATCAGTTGCACTGTGTGTGCACACCAAGTCACAGTGCTCCCCTCTCATAGCAAGTCAGGGTTTTTTTCATATTCATTTATTAGCGGCACCTTAGTACCTAGATGAATTTAAATAGAGACATAACCCAACAATCACTCCAACCACACATTTGTGCAAAAGAAGCACACAAAGGGAAATACATTTGAATAAAATAAAGTATTTTTAAGAAAAGAGAGCTGTGCTGATCCTAATTGGCGTAGGCACAGACACATCCTGTTAAGCGATGCACTCCTCTGCACCGATCGGTGATGATCAATTGCTGATTCGATTAATTGCCAATCACCTGTAAGTAACCATACTCCTGGCTTATGGAAAACATGGGTTTCTGACGTCTTTGTGGGCTACTGTATATTATTTTCAGTGTGGTCTATTATTATTTCTTGCAATTCTGATTTTACCTTTGAAGAGGCTGACATATGTCAGTACCAGCAGGTAGTTCAGCGATGAAAACCCATTCCTATCTCCTCAGTGTCCTATCGATAGAAAGCGTTATTGACCAGTGCACCGATGCGGAGGGGATTGAACTGCAGGAGGCTGGAGGAGTCAGTGGATGTCCGTGGCCCTCTGGATTCATCAGTCTGGCTGACTGTCAGAAGCTTAGTGATTCTGTTGGCAATCAATGAGCTCTTTAAGTAATGCATGGCACTGCAGAGACGTTTGCAGATGATGTTTAAGACAGGGTCACAACTGGGTTTCTAATGAGAGCCGCCGATGACACTCATAGGCCTGAGAACCACTTACTGACACCTGGGAAGAAAAAAGTGAAGTGGGGAGAAAAGGAGATGTCTCTCATAATGGAACCATTTGTAAGACATCACATATTTCATTAGTTTCCTGCCAGCGAGAAGGAAAAATCAATCAGTGATCTCATGTATCACACACTCACTAAAGATGAGTCGATTTGATCTTGTAGTTTTTTTAATCATTATTATCGTTACCTTAAGAGTGAAATATAAATATAGACCAACTTTATTCACACAGATCGGAGCTGACCGAGGAAACAACAACACTCAACCTTATTTTCAAGAGTGTAAATCTCAAACTGATCATCCTGCCTCAAGTGAGGCACATGTTGAGTGTTCTCATCATGTAGCATGAGACCACACTGAGTGAAGGCAGCACTGATTGGCTCTGACTTTATAATACACACACACACCACTGGAAACAACACTTCTGATTTGTTACGTTGTCCTGAAAGTCCTGAGACACTAAATGCTTTTGATGCCAATCAGGGAGTGTACCTATTTTAGAACACAGCTCACAGGTGACGACATCTGTGAGATGCAATGACCAGAGTCCATGTTTTTATCTTCAACACATGTCCAGATGTAGCAACTGATTGCTTGCTGAGATCGAAATTACACAGATAGGCCGTAGCTGTTTTCAGACATGAACTTCAGAGAACGCCCGCACAATGGGGTCCGCACTTTTTCCAAACTTTTGTTTTTCACATATGAATAACGCAGCAGGTGATTATCAAGTCAGACGTGTTCACAACAAAACAGAAATCTTTGGAGCATTCAGGTGAGGGGTGGCACAGCATGCAGGAGGCAGGACGTAACATATTGATTTAACTGTGGAGATCACATGTTTTTGTTCACAGTACATCAGCAAATGCTTTCAAGTCTTGTTGTCCATCTTGGTTGACATATTTGTTGGCATGTACATGTACAGCGCTTCCTTTTCATTGTGAGATATGTGTTCTTTTTTGTTTGTCTTTCTGTTTTGTATTCGTTGTGTATTAGAAACGTCACCACAGCTCTGTTATATTCTCTCATGGGCTCACTCAGACATTATCCAGAGTTTTTACCAGGGGACCGACACGCAGAAAGTCTGCAGCAACTGACTCGGACATGTGCGTTCTCACACACAGCCCCTCTGGACAATTTAATCATCTGGAGTTCAGTGCAGGTCTGAAAGTAACTACATTTCCTCAGAGCAGATGCTCTGAAGCAATGTGTCAGTATTTCTATACAGTAAATTTATGTCAGACACTGAAAAAAAACAATTATACTGGTAAAGAGATACTATTCTGTGGATAATTAGAGGGGCTTTTATGAGATAGTTATACCCCAGAAAATATTGAACAGTCCCTGATCATATACCAAGCATTTAGCGAAATTAGTTATGTGCATACAAATAATAAAAATCCCAACATGAGTATAAATACAGATGAAAAGATGACAGAATGGCATGAAACCAAGAAAACAAATAGCCCTGATGCAGAAATTGGCTGTTATGATGAGTCGAAGCGAGGTGTTTGTTTTTAGATTTTACATATGCTGGGTATATTTTTATTACTCAGACTCACAGGTGCAATTCTCTACTCCCTTACACACACATATAGCTCCCTGCCCACAAATATTTAAATCCCTTGAAGACATGTCATCAACAGGCAATTACCCGATACGCTCTAAGAGGTAATGCTTACATTAAAGAACAAACTGATACTAATTCCCAACCTCATTTATATGCAAATTCTGTTTAGAGGTCCCTGGCCATGCTCACAGTCAGACTTGGGTGAGGATATCTGTTCTGACTGCAGCGTTTGCAGAATATGAGGGGCCATGGGGATCCACCTGAAGTTTTGTGTTCACGATGATTGATGCATAAACTGTTTTATTATTATGATTAGTCAGAGGTGGTGGATGCTGTTGGGTTTACCATCTTGCCTTCCTATTTTCTGAAGATTTAATATGTTATTGTTGATGTAACTTGCTGTAATCCTGCCTGTGAATGATTCCCTTAATCTCACAAACAAGCCAACTTTTTCTCAGCTTTGTTAAACAATACAGAGAGGAGAGTAAACCCCTTTAAACCTTGCACATCATTTCCCCAAAGTTGAAAATAATGATGGCTTAAGCGTCACCTCCTGACCTCTGCTTTGACGCGCTTCTCTCTGCTTTGTGTCCTCGCAGTCTGGTCAACCGGGGAACTTGTTCACATGGTTCTGCGTCTCTCAGACCACCACAACTTTTTCTCAACGAGCAGAGGCAAGGTGAGCACAAAGTGGCTGCTGCAGGAGGCAATTATAAGAACACCATTGTTATTCAGTGCAGTACAATGCCTTTTACCTGTTGACTTATTTTTGATGCAGTACTTTACATTGTTAAAATGTTAGTGTTCCTATTGGTTTATGGAGCCCCTTCACATCAACCACCAATAGCTTGCTAACTTCGCTTGGCATAGGGAATTTGTTTCCACCTCCATCTCCCTACAACTTCCTGCAACACGAGACTTGGGTTGCAAACAAGGAGAGAGAGAGGCACAATGCAGAGCTGATGCACGGTTGAGATTTATACTTCTCGTTGAGAGAGATGTGTACTGTTGCCAGGTTCATAGCAAAGAGGCAGAAAAACATTTTCTTGTACTGCTGCAGTTGCCCCATAAGATTACATTGAAGCCACTGTCACCATGTTGCAGCTGCTGGCAGCAGGGATCTACTGACCATTTGCAAAAGTTTTTGCAAATACTAATTGTTTAGCTGTTTACGGTGGACCAAGACTGTCACCAAGAAATAGTCCTGACCAAAAACCTTCATAATACAGCAAATAGTTTTTTTGCACCTCTGTTTTTGTACAGATTCCAAAGCTTAAAATTCTTTTCACAGTCTGATGTTTATACAGGATAAAAAAAGATTTGAAGTTTCTAGGGATTAATACGATTTTGCCGTTGCTGGAAGTAGCTTCACATTTATCACACATTTTGTGGTATCAATCCTTTATCTAATTTCTGTCCGGCGTTTGTCAATTGTGGTTTTTTTCTTCTTTTTTTTTTTTTACCAATCCATGACATCTTTGCAATACAACTTTTTCTCTTTGTGTTGAAAAGATAATACAGTATTCACCCTTTCAGCACTTCAATCAGGGTCCGGACTTGATTCCTCTCATGTAAATTAGACTAATTTAATAAAGGGAACTGGGAAATTTTGAAAAACCGGTTCAAAGATTTTTTTTCTCAAACTGTAAGCCTCAGGAAGCCACCAATTCCCAACTGTGATGTGCTGCTGAAATCTGTCTCTCCCTCTCATTTTCTCTCTCTCATTAAAGTCTTTTTAACTCTTGTTTGCTGTCATCCCACTCTCACACTCTTACTCATAATGTCTCTCATTCTTTCGGTCCCTTACTCACTATATGTCACCCTGGATAATGGTGTTAGATCAATGCCCAAACTATGACTGCTATTCTCCCTCCGTCTTCTGAACTTTTCTCCTCATAGTACTACATCAGAGCCTCCTGGGCAGAGTGTACATCTTATTAACCAAATACAACAAGATATCTGTATCTAATCTCTTCTGTAATTTGATTTTATCAATGTCCCTTTTTTGCAGCTGTCTGAGAAGTGATAATATTGTTAGTTTTTCTTGGCTGTGTTTACGTTCCATGTGTACAGTAACAGGACAGTTGTGGTACGATGTAGCTGCTGGAGACATTTGACTGATGCAGTGGATTGTGTGGCTGCAGGGCTCACCGTCTCGCAGGGATTCAGCTGTTTGCGTCACTGCTCCTCTGGCGTGATGTCTTGCCGCCTTTTTCCCCCGTGGGGATTTTGTCACAGTTATTCACAGGATGCTTTATGATGGCAACACAAAATAACATGCAATCATGCTGTGAGGAGTGTGGGGAGGGGATAGAACAAAACCCAAATGTAGTTAAGCTCATCTGGCTGCAGTTGCACAAAACAACTGGGAAGGATTTTGTGCAAGTGGAGATGGTGACCTTGGGATGAGCTCTGTAAGAAATGGCTGAGCCGCGCCCCTTAAATGCTGAGGTGAATATGGACTCCTGTCAACATGAGAAATGTTGTAGTGCTGTTGTCTGGTAATAAAAGAAGCCATCATTCTTGCAGAACATCAAAAACAATGCCACCAGTGAGCCTGTACCCTAACAACCTGAAGAAATGAAGCTCAAAGAGGTGTATGCATTTCATAACTCTGTGTGCGTTTTGACATTTATTAAAGCAACGAAAAGACCAAAATATAGTCCGTCATGAGACAACAGAGCTTTTTATTATTGTTTACTATTAATGGTCAATTTGACATTTGCTGGAGCTCTAAACTCCCTCCAGGCAGTGCAGCTGTTTATTAGAAGTGGGGGCTGGGGAAGAACTGAGCATAATGTGGTTTAATTTAACTGCATATGCATTTCACGCCAGTAAAATATCACGATTTACAGTTATGCTTGCATTTCATCCGCTTAAACTGCAGTGGTAAATCTCAGTGTTGGAAAAGCAACTGCTTGAAAACATGATTTAAAGTAGTATGCAGTTAAAATCGCTGTCGTGCTGCACACTGATGCCAGTCATGTCTTTGCAGGCGGTGACAGAAAGTATTAACAGAAAGGTGAAGGATTGAAGAACCAGACTCAAACAAATATATACCAAGATAACTGACAATGACCTTATTTTAAAACATTGTAGTGATTGGGGAACAGTGTAGCATACAATAGAACACTTATTTTTTTATATTACAATTTAGCAAATGTTTAGCAAATTTTATTTTTGTACAGAACAGGTATAAATTGGTGGATAAAGGAAATGGGGATCTCAGCCAACAAAAGGGAGCTCTATATTTATATTCTGGGACTCCACTACAGTGGCTTTGAATGATTCACAGTTTAAAAAAGACCTCCTTTATCTCAAACTGCCTGTTACACAGTTCTTCAGTCATGCCACTGAAACAGGCAATATTAATTCAGGCCTCCTTAAGAGGCTTCTTTTAACCTATGATATATAACTTCAGCTTTTGGGGTCTCTCAATCAAAACAATAGCAGAAGACCTAGTTTGATGACAGAGTGGGATCATGGTAGTTGTTGCCTGAAGCCAAGGGGTCTGTCTGCAGACCTCCACTGTGAGGTCGCTTCCGGTGCAGTCATCATTCGTAACAGCGGCAAGTGACCGACATGCATTATCTGAAAATAACTTTGAGTGGGTCTTGCGTATTTTCGCCCTCAAGTAGATACTGCTATCAATAAGTGTACCACTAAATTGCAGTAATTACAAAATGCTACACATGTAGGTAGGCTATAGTTTTAAAAGGTAGCTAACGTAACACCAACAGTGGCTAGCGTTTGCTCCTGAAGTTTTATGCTAGGCTTAGCGCTTTTCTGTCAATCGTTTTTTATATTGCGTGTTTGGCTCTTTTAAGAGTTTAAGCAGCGGTGCCAGCTGGATTTGCCCTATAATATTGGCTTGAACGCACAGACAAGACAAGTTTTTCTCTATAATACTGGCATGTTTCAGACACAAATGAACAGAGCAGCAATCATAGAAATTCAGGGGCTGGTGTGTTCCACTTTGTTTTTCTAATTGAATTGAATTTCCTATGACGACTTGTGTAAAACATTGACATTTTTTTAGCTGGTTAACGTCATCAGTTAGTGTGGATTAGTGCAACAATTGCCCCTGATAAGGTATATTGCTTGTATATTTTAATTTTATTGTTTTGTGTTTTAATAATGCAAGTGATTGTTTTTTTAAACATAGATAGAGCAGCATATGAATTCAACCCTTTTTCTGTCTCTTTTCTATAGTACAATGTGTAGCCCAGGATAGTGCAGAAAGGCAGCAGAATGGTTTTTCATATTGAATGATGCTGATTGCAATAAAATTCTGATATTTGTTTTTTTTTCAAAGGGAAATTATGAAAAGTGTTTCTGAGACAGACAGGCTTCAGCTCCAATTGTTCAATCAATGTTTTTCACAGACTGATGTTGCTGGACTGAGTTTATGTGCTATTTTGATTCACTAAATAAATAGCACATTTAAATAAGATACTGTTGCTAGTTGAAGCAATATACGTTGCTACACTGGGGTAGATTCCCCCTTATAATATTTACTTATTAGGCTAAGTAATTATAAATCAATGACCAATTAGTTTAGACCGGATGTGTGAGTTTTCAATTTGTATTTTTTGTGTACATTTCCTGTCCTGACTGTGGAGGTATCTTGAAAGCCTAGCCTGCACCAGAAGCACAGTGGAGGTCTGCAGACAGACCCTCTTGGAAGCCATGGGTACAGCAAATAAAAGGCAATTTATCTGTGTTTGAATATTGTTGGAAGCTTTTGGATAATGTAAGTACACAGGTTAACAAAGTATATAAAATGAGTTTTTTAGACATTTTAATGAAGAATTGTTACATATTACTACATTTGATTGGACAATAAGCTGGAAACCTCTGCTGTTGGGCACAGTTTCTCTGAAAATGGAAATGTATTAAATCCATACATAAATGTTTGAGCCTGAATCATAAACATCCACGTCAACAAGAAGATTAAATCAGGACGTCTATGTTCAGTAAAATATTTTATCCATTACCTGATTATTTTGTTTATTGATTGATTGTTATTAATGAGGATGAGTATAAAGAAATCTGACGAGATGATGTGAGCTTGTCACGACAGTAGAAATAGTATTGAAAGCAGACACCTGAGCTTTTGTCTCACAGGGAACATATTTATATATGTTTACCTCATTGTTTGAAACTTTGGCTGCATTAAATAAATGATCTATGATAGAAAATAAGGAAAAATACAATAGGTCCCCTTTAAGAAATCTGTCCAATGCAATACATGCCCAGCAAGTTCTTTTTAACTGAGTTTCATGAATTCTGTTTTGGACCCTCTAGGGATACAAGACATCCAGCCATTTATCAGGATCATAGAAGAAGAGTGAGTATCCGCAGTGATTGTGCGGGGGCTGTTGTGCAAACACACAGCAAGTCACACTGAGCTGTGGTGCTGGCTGTGTGAGACACAATGGTACAAAGCCGAAAGGGCTTAAACAGTATTGAAATGTTTGGATTCTTACCTTCTGTCCAACCCTGTGACATTGACTTATGGTGGCACCCCCTAGCCTGTTTTGCTTGGACTCTAAAATGACAAATGGTTCTGCCTGTCAGCCAACATCTGTTATTTATCTGCAGCCTGGACTGGCCAGCACCGTGCAGCCTGCCGGTCTGGCAGCCCACTCTAAGGCCACAACTCTGTCACACAATTACAGCCAATCGGCAACAAAAAAATCATTATCCGAGCTCCTCTAACCAAAATCACACCCAGTCCTCAATGTGCATGTCTTTCAGCAACCTGCAGTTATTCGTCAACAGTTATTCAAGTAAGATCAAGTACAGTGCTTGTTGTAAACCTGTTGGTTTGGCCTGTGGTAAAACTGGTTGCAGCTTTCTTTCTGAATCAATAAAAAAATGATCAACCAAATTCTGTTTTTATGCCTCAGCACCAGTTGTCCATCCGTCCCATTCTTGTGAAGGTCACATCTCAAAAATGCCTTGAGAGAATTTTTCAAATTGAATAGAAATATTCACTTGAACTCAAGGATGATCTGATTAGATTTTGGTGGTAAGAGTTCAAGGTCACAGTGACCTCTCAAATCAAATTTGTTGCCTTGTGAAGGTGATATCTCTGGAACATCGTCAAGGAATACTTTCACATTTGGAAAACATTCACTTGGACTCAAGGATTGAATCTGTAGATTTTGGTAGCCAAAGGTCACAGCGGCCTCAAAAATATCTGTGTTTATCTTGAATGTGATATCTTAAGATCAGCTTGAGGGAATATTTTCACATTTGGGACAAACGTTGAACTGGTTAGATTTTGGTGCCTGGAGGTGAAAGGTCACGGTTTCCTCACATCCCTATGAATGTGATATATCAGGACTGCCTGCTGGGAATTTCATTAAATCTGGCACAATTCACTTTGACTCACTGCTTAACTGATTGGATTTCAGTAGTCAGCCTCAAAAAACATGATTTTGGCCTTTTGAATGACTGCTTGGGGGAATTTCTTCAACTTTTGAACATTTGTCACTTTGACTCAAAGATAAAGGGATAATGTTTCTGTGGTCAAATGTCGCAATGACCTTATATGAATCTGGAAAAAAATGTTTTGCATGGAAATGTAGATGGAAACTGCACTTTGTTTGTTGGAGGCATACAAGCGCAGTGCGGTAAGCTACTCCTCTTCATGTATGTGGCTTATACATACGTCTGAATGAACTTGGTGTTTTTTCAAACATTGCATGTCGGTGTTTTAGACCCACGTCAGATAGTTTACAATATTTAAAACAGCTCTGTAATTATGTTAGTTTAAAGCATTGCAGCAACAAAACAAACATGTTTTTACTTTGTAGAGGAATTGCTCAAGAGGGAGTGATTCTATGAAATATTATTGCCTTGAAGTAATGTCTAGCGAATGTCTGTGCCAATCCGATATGGTGAAATGAAAATACTCTAATTATCACAATTATTGAGCAAGCCAAATATTAATGCTGACACAATAGTTTTGGCCTGATATGTTCAGCTCCATCCACAGACTGAAGGCACACTGCCCCATTGCATGTCCAAATCACACAAATTAGGCACTGCACTTTCTCAGACAATTTACAACACACAGGCCATGTGTGAAACCAATAGGCTTCTCCACACAGAAAGACAGACATATGTTTTTGGAATTAGTAGCTGGATTGGAGAGAAAAACTATTGACAATGAAACTCTAATTATTCCTAAAAGTGTTGAAATTAAAATAAATACAAAATAAAACAATCAAATTAAAATTATAATATAAATACATTACATGTGACTCAAATTCTTTATATAACATTACAATTGCCAGCCCAAATTGTAAAGTAAGACTTCCCATCTGGCCTTTGGGACCCTGTAGAGATGCCCTCATTTCTCAAATGCTCAAATGAGCTGCTTCAGTCAGAATATAAATGCATATGCAATAATTGCACCATCGTGATGGTGTAAAAATAAAAAGAACAGCAGTGCAACTTAAAGGGAGAGAACTATACTGAGAAAGTGAAATTCTACTAGATGAAGATTATTTATAGTAGCTGAAATTAGTGAGACAAATTAGAAATGAGTGGAGAATATGTACATATGAGATTAACTGAATGTCAACATGCTGTTTGATGTGATGTTCAGCTTTTCCCCAGGAAAATAGAAAAAATGACTCATCTTAAACTAATTCTGTTTTCCTCTCTGGATGACACAGTTTGCATCTATCCTCTGTAGCTGGAATTAGATGTAAAGTGAAGGTTAGATGACCAAGTGTTTGTGCTGCATAGTGTTTGGACACTTGATAATGCAGTGTTTCTCCAGTGATTATGGATAGTAGGAGACCAGCAGCAGTGTTTAGGGACAGTTATCTGCAGCCTCTTTTTCATTTATGATGGTTTTATAATGCTCTCTCCTTCATGGATCACACACTCACAGGCACAATGCTTTATTATATTCAACAACAGAGGTTAAACACATGAAGTTGTCCTTGAACAGCTGAAATAAGCTGCAGTTTATGTTATGGCTCCACAGAGCACCCAAAATTTTGTCTTCAGGCTTGAGGCTGCAGGATGAGAATCAATTTAGTTTATAAAGGTGAAGAATGTCAAACTGTACCTCACCCAGACAGTATCTATCAACCAACCAACCTGAATGACCAGGTGGGTCTCAGGCAGCGAATATTTCCCTATGAAGAGTGTTCAGCTTAGCCATGTGTTCCTTAGATTTTGGTGGTTGTCTTATACAGGTCCTGTCTTTGTTTTAAATGTGACAAAAAGACATGAACTTGAACCTCAAACTTGCAAACAAGTACCTGCACAAATGCACCTTGTCTCTGTTCCAATAGCTTCACATGGTGGTTTTCCCCAAAATCATCCATGGAGGCAGGCAGCATTTCAAGCAGAAAACAGGACAAGCAGTAGGCGTAGAGTTCATTTTGGAGCAGTTAAAAGCAATTTCCATGCAATTGTTCTGCTTCATTTTCTACAGAACTACACAGGAGTGCTGTCAGCAGCATTGGCAGGAGACAAAGCACCCACAAGGTCCCTCTCTCCATCCATGTTCTCCAGCTCTTCCTGAGGGATGCCAAGGTCTTGTAAAGCTAGAGAGGACATGTAATTCCTCCGGCATGTTCTGTGTCTACTTCAGGGCCTTCTCCCAGTTAGAAATGCCTGGAATAACTCCAGCAGAAGGTATCTGGAAGGCATCCTGATCAGATCCCTGAACGACCTCAAGTGGCTTATTTTACAAAAGTTATATTAGTCTTTTCTTTCAGATATCTGAGGTCACCACATTAAATATTAACATTTTTCTTTGTTAATAGTTTCCAGAAAAAATGGCACTAACTTAAACATTAAACATGAGAAATTAAACAAATGTGTCATTTTGATACTGAGCTGCTAAATACAAAGTTAACACATTTGCAATGGAAACTAGGACTTTGTGTAGAGGTCAGTGTAGCTTTTATAATATAAAAAAACAAAATGAAAAGGGAAGGAGTCTGATAATTTACATCAAATTTACAACCTCCTATATATCAAGACCATAAATGTCTAATCGTTTACAGAGAAAGATCTTAATGAAAATGATGTAAAATACCCTATTTCATGATGTTGGGGAATGTGATAAAAAGATAACTGAATCTTCTCATTTAACGTAATCCACACCAAAATGTAACAGGGTCCATGGTCTAAGCACCATCCCTCCACCAATTGGTACAGTACTTTTTATGTACTCCTGCTGGCAATCAAACAAACCAACAAACACACAGACACGTGTAAAAAATCATAATCTGTATTGCAGTGAAATGGAAAATACAAGTGCAAACTTGCATCTTATTTGCCTGATTTCCAGAGTGGATTTGGAAGAGTGGGAAGGATCCCATCACCCACGATAAAGGCTTCCTGTTATTTGTCAAAGTGAAATTCAGGCACCAGGTACTGATGCTAGTAGGAAAACTTCTCAAATACAAAGAATGTTTGTGGTAGTGGCAAAAGGTGATCGAAGGAAATTGGGAAGTGAAAACAAACACAACCCTTGATGCGTTCAAAGTGATACAGAGGTGTTGAAGGGGTCACAGTCACACAAAACCTTGAAAATGGAATCTGGGGAGAAAGTCAGACCCTCATTTAAAGAGAAATCATGGCCAGGACGATAAAAAAAAAAGGGAATATTTCTCTTCCCTTTTTTTCCCTTCAGAGCTGGGCTTCATGTCTCAGCTTGTCTGAGGCTACGGCAGTTTTCTTGCCTCGTTGACTCGTTAATGATGTGGTAAAGACACGTATGAAACCAGTTAGATGAACTCTGTGAGGCAGAAACACCGCAGCAAAGAAACATTAGTATCATGTTTTTCATGTTATGAAGCTGCTGACATTAATCTTCTGTAAAACATCGGTGCCACTGCTTTTCTCCTCCCAAATCACTGACAGGAAGAATCTACACACCCATCATGTTTCCTCTTTCGTTACTGTCTGTCCCTCACAATACCACGTACCGCATCTGAATTGTTACCATGACCTCAAATGGTCAGATTTGACATTGCTGAATTTACTCACTTAAACTGCACTGATTTTATTGAGATCATGTTTGATTGTGCATTCTATGCATCAACCTATTGTTTTGCCATTTAAAAAAAGCACAGAGCTTTGACTGAGTTTGTGTCTAATTAACTCGTGACCGCACTCACTGGCTAGGGCTGTCATGGCAACAACTTGACTGAAGGGCACAAGACAGGAAAAGATGGTGGGTGTTTATGGATGTCCTTTATTCCTCAGGAAATAGTAAGGCCTACGAAGAACTCACCCACTCGTGTTACCGGTTACAGAGGACATTTTACAAGAAAAGACCCGTCGGCTCAGTATTTGTGAAGCACTTACTAAGGTCTGTAAAGTTAGATTTCACTGCAAGCAGCATAAATTGTTTATTGCACTTGAAGTTGTCTGCAGTGTTTCCCATTAATTAGAGTGTGGCTGTCCAGTTCTCATAACAACATATAAAATCCCCATCTTACAGTCTTTTCCTTGTAGAGCTGTGTGCAGCACAACATTTCATTTCATAACTGCAGTGTCAAACTCACAATTGATAATTTGTATTTTAAAAATTATAGATTAGGATTTTTTTATTTGCTAAATGTGGGCATGACCGCTAATTCAAAAATAAACAAGATATGTCTTATGTCTATAAGACAAGTCAACAGATTGTGGGGCTGGTGTATAAGTTATGTAATCGGTATGTAGAAGACAAAAACTGTCTGCACATTAGTTGAAGCTCTTACAAACTTTTTAATGACCTCTAGGGTAACGGTTTAGCCACAGACACTTCTTCTGGAAACATTATCTGGGAGCTAATTACATTTCACTTCTGTCCAGCACCTAGTGCTATTTTAAGTTTGAAGGTTCTTTTTTATACTTTCTTAATGTAATTGATATGTGCTTAACGCCATATAACACCGGTAATACCGACTTCCGCAGCATCATAGAGGGGTGAGAAATGATTAATTGAACAATTGTGGATAATGTAACACACATTTTGATAGTCTTTTATCAATCAATTACTGGTGGTGCATTTGTTCATTCATACAAAAAGTGATGAATGTCTGACTCATGATCAGGATTCATGAATAAAGAAAAAGTTTTGCGGGATAGTCTTGACTATATCCATTCTCACCTGAACACATTAAAACACTATAGTTAGTTCTGATAGCTGACAGTTACGGGGCTGGAACTGCTTCTTCTCTTGGTGCAGTATCTTCCATCAACCAAGGACTACAGGAAGTCACTAATAGTTTGGCTAATAACCTTCTGCACAGCCCCAACCACCATTTTCACAATTGTTTGTACAGATTGAACAAACAAGACATGTAATGTTAATAAGTGAGGTTCAAAAAAATGCTAGTACTCATGTTCTTACCTTTGGACAGAGTCAGAATAGCTGTGTCCCCCTTTAAGGTTTTTTTGCTAAGTTAACAAGTTGTTGGGTTTATCTTTACAGATCGACAGAAGCAAATGAGCACATTTCCTGGAATGTCTAATGACAATAGTAACAGAACTAGAGAAAATACTATTGCCCTCAGATGAAGCTCAAGAGGAACCCTAGCTGCATGCTGCAGTATTATCTGTTCTTACAGTCAAATAATGATTTTCAGGATACAATTAAGCGTAAATTATCTGCCATGCTACATTAGCTAATAAAACAGGCTTACTACATGGAAAAAGACTCCAACAAAATAGTGTGGCACAGTATCTATTTCTTTAAACTCATAAATCTTGCATTGGCTTTATTTAACCTTGTTTAACATTTGAGTATGGCTGTTGTGATTCAGACTGTTTTGCCAGGGAGACCTGAGAAAGAGAGCAACATCGTGTCTGGCGTACAAAAGCAAAAAGGCCATTAGAAGCCAGATGCCATATGTACAGAAATGTTATGACTTTTAGAATTCCACTTTTTTTGTCTATGCAATACCATCTGCTGGCACATTTCACATATAGACAAAAACACACATAACTTGGCTCTTGTGATGTGTCTGGCCTTGTTTGTGTGTTGTTGTTTTTTACCTTGTCACCCAGTAGAGCTGTTTGGGGTTTTATACAGACAAATTCAGAGCTCCAATATTAATCAGACCTTGACTTTTCTTGTCTCTGACTTCCGGACGGGGATGAAAAACCTCACCAGCCCAGTGGATCGACTCCTCTACACAGACTTCACGGAAGCTCCTTCTATCTTAACTTGACAACAAACAGATTCACATCAGGACAGTAACTGAGTCAGACATTAGTCTTTCCATGTCATCCACCACTGATGCAATGAAAGTTCACTTCATTATTTACCAAGAATGTCATATATTGAGGATTGAGGATATTTATACATCACATACCAGGAAAACCGTTCCAGATAGTGTTGGATAATTTAAGTAAACAGCCACAGGGACTAGTCTGTTAAACCTACAGAAAGGTCTGCCATGACAGCTGCTAGCTGCTTACCCACCTTTTAGTTATCCACGCTAGACTAAATAGACATTTTTCTCTAAATAGAGATGTTCCCTTTCAGTCCAGCTCAGAAAGACACATTGGTTTTTATGCAGTGCACTGTTTTGGGGATATTGCTATAATTAAAATTCAATTAAAAAAATCTGATTCTGCTTTCAAAAATATAAACTATTTCAATTTCACCGACAGCTTTTCAAAAACACTTTTCATCCCTTTATTTAAAAAAAAGAAGGAGATTGGTCCCATGACATGTACCATTAACCAGTTTAAAGATCTTTTTAAGAGAGGCTTGTTCAAGAGGCTTTTGGATTATTTGGTGATCAGCGGGTTCGAGCAATTCTGTGGGAAAACATAGCTTTGTATCCCCAGGAAACATCTTTTTACAAAAATCTATAGCAGTTAATTTCCATGTGAATAAGCCAACTTCTTTACTCTGTCATCATCATCACTAATCGTATCACCTTTTGAAACAATGCCACACAGTGCTGCAAGAAGAAAACAATAACCATGACCCAACATAACCAAACTAAATTAAACAAGGAAGAGTAAAATCATCAGGTAACACAAGCACAGTTAAAACGAACTCCTTTAAATAGTTTTCAGACTATATTCAAAGTCATCTTATCTGAGATGCTCAAGCTAGTTATTCTTAAAAATCATATGAACTGGTACATTTGGGTCAAAAGCTCACTGATATAAGATGAAGCAAAAATGAGTGGCATCATGAATTGGCTCCATAAAGTTAGCCGATGACTGGACAGTAAATGGTGTACAATAGAAAGCTGTGCTACAGCGTTGTGTGCCAGCTGTTAATGATGTCTGCTATTTTGTCTTAGACTACAGAGTCATGTATTATAATTTAGACAAGATGAAATAAGCCAGTTTACCACTTAAGTTACCTCGAGGAAGGAATTATCTTATTTTGGAAGAAATCCTTTGCTGAAGAAAACAGGATTTCACTCTCTCTGTCAGCTGTCCACTAATAAGCAGGTCCGATTCAAATAGCATACATACATTTTTAGCTTAGGACGTGATGTAAGCTCATAGGATAGGTTTGCAAGGTCATTTCTCTGTTTGTTTTTCTTTATGAGCGCCAGACTCTCCATATTTTTCTGATATAAATGCTTTTTTAGAAATTCAGCATCAATGTCTGTGTGATATGTTCTGAACAGGCAGGTCAGGTATGGTCTGACACTTTGGGTAGGAGGTAGATCAGCTATTCATCAGCGTAGTAGAGGACAGCAACATTATGTTGTTGAATGATGTGGCCTCAGAGAAGAACTGTCTGTTAAACTGACCATACCTTATCACTCCAGGGACACAAAAATCTGTTTTTCCATGCTGTGGTCTGTGACTTTGACCATCTTACACCCGTATGTTTATGTTGCCTTCGAGCAACACTACAAAACTTGGTGACCTCATTTGGAGTCAAGTATGTAAATGCTATAAGAAGTGGGTTTAAAACAGGCGACTGCTTGTGAATCTGTGTTTTTTCTTCCAGAATTTGTCTCTTTTCACAATCTGCCCATCCAGTAAAAGAGTTTGATCGGAATGGGTTGTGAAGGTGTTGAGCATGACACACACTTTTTCCCACGGGACCATCCCCCTTATTTTGTTGAAGTCTTGTCTGCTTGAATCCAAGTCTGACGCCCCTTCTGACAAGAATTATTTAACAGTCCTTCATTTTCAGTGCCGTGGGCTTTCTGTGTCAACTCTTCCTGTTCAGCACAGCCTCAGTGTCAGGGGAGTTAAGATTGAAATTCACTTTGAAGCATGGGGAAGGCTAAAGCCATCTAAATGCTGTTTACCCACCTTTTGATTTGTAGAATAAGTCTTTCCCACTTATTGCTCTGACAAAAGTTATTCCATCAAATTTTCATTGCATCAGACCAATAAAATGAATGATTATAGTCTGCTACTTATCCATATAAAAGTCTATTGAGCTCCACATGATTACACAGAACGTCCAAGTACATCCACAGTTGTTCCCTGTGGCTGTAACAACATCAACAGCAGTATGTGCTGAAAGATTGATATGACTTTTGGTCAGGATTTGTCATACTGTTTTAAAACCTTTTAACTGAAATATGAATTCCCACTTTTAGTGTAAGGAAATTAATACTAAAGTGTAATAATACAACATTGAGTATATTTTCCAATTTTGCGCAAGGATAAAACCAGTTTAAGACGTAGAGACGAAGCTTCAAGCCTCAGGCAGGGCGTTTCCCATGGCATCGGGTGACTGAAAATAGATGTGTTGTAGCTGTTTTAGATATCAGTTTCTAACACTGCCTTTGCACCATGACATATTTGGAAGGAACCGTCGTGTTACTAAGTTTCTACTCCAGCTAGTTTGCCAGACTTCAGCACCTATTCCCAGCAGACATCATTTTTCAGTCATGTTATTTTAACAACACTGAGTCATGACTGCTCCAGCCCACTCAGTATTGTACAAACCCGCAGCTTTTTAGCTTTTTGCTTGTTTAGCTAGCAGTAGCATCTCTCTTCATGGTTCTGGTTGGCGCAGCCACTGTCACAACATGTGATCTCGACTAAATCAAATAATACTGATACAAAGGATACAATCAGTCATCGTAATTGTGCCAATTATTGAAACTCCAATCCCAACCCTCTGAAACACTAATGTAGGAAGCACTCTGCATTAAACTATATTTAACTTCAATATCCTTTTTTGCTGAGTAAATTGTTTCTGAAAATACAAAGCTTTAGATTCTTGTTTTTCAGAACCTTTTTAATGATAAGGACAGAAAACAGAGATTCCCTCTATGTTTTTACTGTTTCATGGCAAGGTGCAGCTGAGCTGAGTGGAATAAAAGCTGTTCTGTTCGGCATTTTAAGATCTAAAGCCGGCGCTGCATCAGAGGACCTGTGACAGGTCAAATACATGAAATCCCACTGCCTTATCTATCAGCTCAGAATCAGAGGAAGACAATATAAACACCTACATCATAGTTTTTATCATGGTTCATCTTCACAGACATAGTACGTTTCCATGTGAGTATTAAGAAGCCTATTTGGCCTCTGAAGTAATCCATTTTACTAAAGTGACGCTTTGACATTATCATGTATTTTTTGCATGTGAAATATTTGCAGTAGCATAAAAATGAGTAATGAAATTATTCATATAACATCAGCAAGTGTGGAATTGCTTCATTTCAATTTTTCAACTCACCTCTCCTTCTCAAGATATTAAATGATTCTGCCCCCTCTTACAGGTCATTTTGATCTCTAATATGGAGCAGTCTATCCCGGGCCTTATTTTTTAACTTGGACCTGTGGCAGAAAACTCATTAAAAGCACCACTTAACATTGCTGGAGTGTGGCGCTGTGACACCAGGTGTGACCTAAAAAAAGGTAGAAGGCATAATTAGACACGGCATATTCGGGTCAGTGAGGGCATCAGTCTCCGTTTCACTCCCCGACAAATTAGTGACAGAGCGGATGTATTCAAATAATGAATCCTTTCTCCCTGACAAAGTTAAAAGGAATGAGCTGGAGAGGACCAGAGCAGAAAGTATGAGGGAATCAGAGTGTCATAAAGCGTCCGGAAATCAGATGGTATACGCTGACAGTGTAACATGGCTGGTTTTTGAATATCAAGTGAAGGCATTTTTCCTCTGATGAATACATATGGCCGGGGAGAAATGAAGTATCCCTCCTTTCTGCCTGCAAAGATGATGCCCAATGAATGCGAAAGAGAAGCAGATGGTAGCCCACACATAGACATACCGCTGCTGTCAATGCATATGATGGAGTTGGAGAGGGATGAATCAGTTTTCACAATAACCCACATCATCCTTTTAGGAGTACTTCTTTTTGAATTTCATACTTAAAAAGATGTGGCTACTGCCACACATTTTGATGAAGTTAAAGTTGAACAAAATTATGGGCCCTGAAAACAATTTCTTATTTAGCCTCTTATGTAATCTGAGCGATGCTTCAATTTCTTTCATAAATATCAAGTGTTAAAGATAAATTCTCAAGTTTTCAGGGGCTTTAAAGACAGCATCATGTACCTGAAGTATATATTGAGATCGAAACATAGTTTCAGGATTAATGTAAATCCATATTTGAATGTCCCTGAGTCATTTGATTCTGTTCTCATGTTGGATATTTGTTTTCCTATAACAGACTCAAACTAAAATATATCTTCTAGTAACAAGATCGAGATAAGCATATTACATAAGCATTTTCACAAAGAGGGATAACAAAGAAAATGTACTGCATGGTTATGTGTAAGATTTCTGGTTAAAAATCACTTGACTTTAATGTAATAATACAGCACCTGGCTCACCTCTGTTATTCAGCTGAATCACATAAGGCTGCAGAACACAAGACAGTTCCACAACCACTAATTAAGACCTCACAGAATTGCCCTATTTACATGGGAAAAAATGAATATCAAACAGCATCAGTTAGCAAGCATTCTGTTCAGAGAAATCTCTTTGCTTCTGTCATCAGCCCAGTTTATGTGTATATATATATATATATATTTTTTTTTTCCTTGAGTTGCCGCTCCAAGCAAAAAGATAGTTGAGTGCTAATTGACAGTGACTTGACTGAGATATCTGAATTTTCTGCCCTCACCGCTCCTGCCTGCCATTTGTTTAAAAGGTAAAAGGCTTTGATGTTTGCATGGTTACCACATGCTGTCACCCGCATGGCTATGTGAGTCAGGTTTAGTCATCCGTACCTCCATCTGTGTCGACCCGGTGGATGTACTACTGCCAGACTGGACACCACCAGGAATGCGCTGGTCGCCGTGGTGCTTATCTGAGGCCTGTCCCAATACAGAGAGTCTGTGCACTCTACTGGAATTGTTCCAGTCCATCAGCAGGGAGATTAGAGAGACTTTCCTGTATCAGTTCAGACACACTGGTGTGTACATTTAGATCTGCTTGAGAGACCAGTGGAGTATATCAGAGGGACAAGACAGACCATGCCTCCAGGCCTATAAGATCTAAAATTCAACAGATGCAAGCAGTCTGATGCTTTAGCCCATTTAGTCTTTCTGCTCAGTGACCCTTGATGAGGCGTGCATTTTTATTTAGTCCCAATGAGAGGGAGTAGAGAAGGAGATGTTCCTCGCTGTCCTCCGCCGCAACTAATTGTTACTGTGCCCATCCAAGGGCTACTGCATTCACGTAGCTTTACAGAAAAGCTGGCCTGCTGACAGGCTTCAACTCTTCTACTTAGAGAGTGCTTGTACTCAGGTGTGACTCTGCTGCCTCCATGTTGAGGAGGATTGTGTTGGGGGGAAGTGTAGATAAACAGCAGGGTTGGAGGGCATGGCGCACAAAGAGATTCAAGACAGTAAGACTGTGTGTGTGTAGATGCTGTTCTGAAGGGACACTGAGCAGCATACAAAACACCTGCCTGCTATGACAGATCACCTGTGATCCCGGGGAGATACAGCAGCCGTTCAGCCCCAGTTTGAGATGTCACAGGAGGTGGCTTCGACTGACTTTTTCCACTGATAGATTTTTTTTACAAAGACATGAAAGATTGAACATGACCCATGGTTTAAAATAGCTCTCTGACAGTATCTACAGCTTTAAGATGAATAGAAGGGGTTGTGGCAAAAAAAAAAAAAAAAATCTTTTGTGCCTCCCGATGTTCCATCTTTTGTTCTCTATTCCCTAGTGCTGTGTTCTATACCGTCATATATGTAGTGACTGTTTTCTGAGCTCTGTCCCCCCCCTTCCACCACCTCTCCCAAGCCAAAGTAATTTCTGAAACAACAGATCCTTCCTTGATTTCAGACAAGGGCAGACTTAAACATGTTTCTCATATAGTCAGTGACTGTCGACTGTGCACACTGAAATGACAACTGTTGATCAACTGAAGTTATTTAGTTAATTAAGCTGACAGAACTCCAAACTTTGTCGGAAAACGCTGTTACCAGCTGACATTTTAATATCAGAATATAGTTAATAGGATCTTAAATGTGCAAATGAGGGCCATATAATATCATCCTAACTGACTTGAGGGTTAATCTCCATCTCCCATGCTAAAAGTCAACACCCATACCATGTGACAACTCATGGAGAAGGCATGTAAACAGCTTTGTTGATGTATTACAGAGCTAATTTGTATTATTTTACTTGGCTGCTTAGCATATATTATAATACCTTAATCATTTCTACTTTTAAAAGTACTACACTGCACTTTTATTTAAAAGTCTCACGTTGCACAGAGCAAATCTTTAACACACTGACTGTGTGAAACAGATGTTTTTCACATCGCAGATGAGGAATGAAGACACTTTGTTGATCAGGTGTAATGAGGCACCAGTAATGTTGAGTATCCATAAAAAATAAACTGCTTTGTTTAGAAGTGCTAATGCTTGAGGCAAATGTGACAATCCTGACTGGAGAACAATTCAGAGTCAAAGCTGTCCCCCCCTCGCTGTCTTGAAGGTTATCCACTAACGGAAGTGTCACAGCCAATCAGATCTACTCCGTGCTCTTAGCATTGGTGACAGATCAGTATACAGCCCCTTACAATGACACCTCACCATCCTTGTGCACAGTATTTAATAAGGTAAAAACAGATGATGCACAGAGCTGATCACTGAGCAAGAGAAAAACAAGCTGATACTGCCTTTGCTTTTTGTTTTCCTCTCGTCTTTTCTGCTTTCATCTATTGTTTCTGTCTCGCTTTGTTTCTGTTTAACATGTCTGGGTTGGTTATGTACCTTGCTAAACATGACCTACTGTGAGGTGTGGGAGAAAGACTTATTGAGTACATACATACCCTGAACTCTGTGTGCACATACACTGAGTATGTACGTATGTATGGGAGAATCTTGGAGGGAATGAATTCAGCAACCTGTCCCACAGGGATCGTTGTCCATATTGGCTCAGTCAAATGACACAGTTGCTGTGGGGGGTTTTTGGCAGCACATTTATGCTGTGAACATCCTGTTCCACCTGATCCCAGAGGAGCTCTGTTGGGTTTAGATGTGGGGAGTGAGGAGAAGTCTGTCACTTTTTCTGATGCATCTTTATCTTGCTGGAAATCTCCATTTGAACAAGAGGAGCCTGTCAAAGTGTTGGTACCAGCTCTATTGGTACCAATACCCTATCACGCTGTTCCCTTTTCTGTACTACTACGTGACCGTCTGGAGGAGGCAGCTGTTTGTGGAAATTGGGAGTTGTGCCTTTTAAAATAGATTCTTGTTGTATATGCAGGGAGAAAGAAAGAGAGGTGGTGGCTCTGCAGGGAGGAGCAGAGGCTGTGTGGCTTATTGAATTGAAAAGTAACTCTGTACAGCAATTGCGCAGCCCCCTAGGGGTGATCAGGCCACTCACACTATTGATTAACACTCCCCACCTCCCCCCTCTCGTCCAAATCTCTTCAAAGCAGATTACTAACGATCAAGATTTATCACATGGTATCCAATAATATTATCTCCACAAGGAAGCTATCAGAAGTCTTGCTGTGTGGATTA
Source organism: Paralichthys olivaceus (assembly GCF_024713975.1). NCBI lineage: Eukaryota > Metazoa > Chordata > Actinopteri > Pleuronectiformes > Paralichthyidae > Paralichthys > Paralichthys olivaceus. The sequence continues at coordinate 7,406,909 of NC_091093.1, read as the reverse complement.
GCCAAGGTTGAGTTCATAACAACCTGCACTCAAGTGGGTAAAATGATTGCAGCTGACAGAGTCAGAGCCTGAGCCACAGGGTCTGGGTGAAACCAGCACCTCATTTGCAGCACATCCAAGAAAAGAGACATGGCACACAGTTTATGACAGATTCTTCCAGCATTTTATTTAGGCCAGGCATTCACCACTGTGAGAGGTAGGAAGACACAAAAAGGGAGGTTGAGAGCTTGTGATATCTACAGGCAGAGCTGTGCAGCTGTTGAGATATTTATCTTGAATGCCAGTTTCGTTATGTTAAGTGTCTACTCTGACAGTAACCGAGCAGCTTTTATAGAGCTGTTCTATGCATCACTCCATCTAAATTTGCCACGTGTGTTTCCACGCTAAAAGGTGGCCGTTTCCGCCACCCACAAGTGTGTCAGAGCTTTCTTGAGCTTGACAGCTTGAGGCAGAATTTGCAGGAAGATGGCACAGGGCCTGATTGGGCTGTAGTTTGGACAGCTGCCCCGACAGACGCTCTGCAACCCAGGTTCTAAACAGGAAGTGAGCCAAACACTGCGCAGGCTTCCCGATAGACCTGTCTGACAAAATTCTCTGCATATGGATGTCTGTCTTGATATTTAGCATATTTATTGTTTTTGTTTGTGGCTCCAGAGCCTTCAATGGTACCCTTGAAATTGTAAATTGTTCTTGAATGATCCTTGAAATAGAATACTTTATTGGATTTTGCAAAGTATTAATGATAACACAGTCATCATCAGTCTTGAAATTGTAATCAACATGATAAGGACATGGGCCTGTAATTATGTTATCCCTACCTCTTGCTTATAATATCCTTACTAATAGTGGTAAAACATTACCAAGAAGTATCATTTATTCCTCCAGACAGTCCCAACATGTGTTATACATCTTTCATAAAGGTAATCATGTGCAGAAGTTTGATTTAGATCTACAGAGGCAATCATCATGGTCACCTTCTGCAATCTAGGCTGTGTCATTTTCTGCTATGAAGGGGAGTGAGCGATGAAGTGTGCAGTCAGTGGAGCCTGCAGCCATTCTGCCCTCCGTTAGAGCAGCAGATATTAACAGGCCACTGGTACCAATAACCCGAGTATGAACTGTCAGTGGCACGTTTAAAAGAGCAAATGAGCCAGCGATCAGTGTCACCTGAGGATGTGAATTAAGCTCAACAACAACACTCCTGCACCACACATTTGATTACTGGGAACTTTTTTAATGCCTTTTCTCTTTTCTGTTTACAGGCGTTGACATTTTTCAAAGTGTGTTTTAAAAAAAATACTTACTGACTAATGTGAAGGCCAAATAGCATGGTTCTGCCAGGTAAGATGAATCAAAGAGCTGAGAAACTGCCAGATGTTCTCAGAGAGCATTAAGGAGCCAATCGGATTAGTGAAAGGAGCAGCTGGTCAACCAGATGTTTCAAGCATGTGTGTTAAGGTGCAACCATAAGCCTCAGTGTCTTTGATTAAAAAGTCAGTAGTTATTTACTCAAACCTCTTTCGATGGCTTGCAGTGCAGTATAACGTCAGACTGTAAAAGGGCAAATTTAAGTCAAGTCATATTTATCTAAAAAGAGCCTTTAGAACGCTGCATGTACTCAAAGGAGGGAAAAACAAACAAATTCATTGGGTCTGAGAACCAGGCCTATAATTATGGTGTCCAATGTCTTTGTTGGGATCCAAATGCTGGAAAAATATGTCAATGAGTGTCCTCAGAAGTACCTGTTTGTTTGTGTGTCTGTGGGGTTTGCTGAGTTTCCCTGCATTTCCCTGCGTTTGTTATTTCAATCCAAAGATAGCCATTACACTGTGATATCTGACATGGACAGATTAACCTTTATCACAGCTATGCAGCTGAATGGGCAAACTTGGACAGCTCACCAATACAGAACAAGGAGAAAGGGCATTTAAAGTGACGTTTCAAATACCACCATCCTTGTGATTAAGCTCTAGCCTGTTGAGCCTTGAGGCTAGCTTTTTTCAAATCAAGGCCATGTTAGTTAAATATTTTGCAGGCCTTTTCTTTCTACTTCTGTTAGTCTAAGTGCCTGCGTAAGCCTATAGGACTTGACAATACTTCAAACGCAGCAGCAAAGCAGCTATGAAGGTCAGTCTCTTTGCAAGCAGGTTCTTTTTCATACAATATTCATCAAAGCCTAATTTCAAATGAAAGAGACATGACACAAAGAGCTTAAAATAGAGAATGTCAAATGTAAGAGGATGAACAAAGACTGTTTCACAGATGGGGTGGTGGAGAATTTCAGAAAATGACATATTTTCTCATTTTACCAAGGTCCATACACAAACTTTCATATCACGTGAGATTTATACCTGGTAAGAAATACAGTTTGACTGGAATCATAATGCTCCTTCAGGGATAATGAGATTATTTAGTGTTTTACTGTCTGAATGGAAAATATTTCATTTGATAATACTTCTTGTACATTTCTAAAAACAAGAGTCTCATAGTCCTTCCTGTGGGCTTGGTGCTGATTAGAGAACGTACTGCACACTCTCTGGCAGTGTCCCTGGATAAGAGTGACAGCTACCGTATTAGAAGTGGATTAAATACACCTGTATTTGTAGTCCTGCCTGTATCAGGCATGCCAGTAATATGAGTAAAAGTTCTGTCTCTTTTTCTAACCTCTCGTAAACACCCAGTAAAAATAAGCTCAGGTGAAACTAGACCTGTACAAAGTGACGCACCTGAGACTGTTGGCAAACTTTTCCCTCCCAGAGCATATGGTTAAGAGCCATCTGCTAAAAATGCACCTGAGAGTGCAGAAACATTCAGTTCACCCCAAACTGAGATCAGGCAGAGTTTTTGCTTTAGTTCACCCGTGTGAGTTTTTATATCTTTGCCCTCCGCAGCTGTGCTGGTTTGTTATTGTTCATGAATCTCAGCATCGAATTTTGATTCTAATAGTACTGGTAAAAAGCAGAACTGCTTTTAACACCTGGATAGAACACAATTGTATTAGGCCATGTCATATGATAGTTCAGAAGCTGGTTTATATAATGGATGAAATTCCAGATAATTGTTAAGTTGGTTTAATGAAATCTATAACCAGGGTTTTTATCCATAGTCTGTGCAAAACTTAGTTCTGTCAGCAAATAATGTCTTCCTAATGTGTTTCTATTCACTGCCATTATATGAATTTTAGCAGTTGAGTGCGTCTAGATAAACAGCAGGAGGTATTGATTCTTTAGTCAGGTTGCAACCAGATGATGTGATTAAAAGAGGCATCATGGGAAACCCAATCAAACCGAAATGAAGATACAATGGAAACATAACATTTAGTTTCATGTATTGATTTGAAGAACGTTATCGCTCCCTATCGCTCCACATGGATTTCATCTCCTGCAATTTAACTTTTCAGTGGGGTTGAAGCTTCTGTAGATGTTTTAATCACAGGCTTCAGGTACATGCACAATTTATTAGATATTCAGTTTCCATTGCATCTTCACTTTCATTACATCAGTACCCCCCAACAGTGAAAACATTTCAAAAAGTGAAATAGGTCCGTAACTTCAGCTTATTCTGAATACATACATACTTGAAAAATGTAGCTCCTCATATCTGAAAACAAAATAATTTTCTTCTACATCGCTTGGGTGAACATTTTTGTCTATTGGCTTAATCCCATCTGAGCAGAGTTTTAGATGGGAATTATATTTCATCCAAAAACATAGACTGTACATGTTGAGATGTGTTTTAAACAAATAGTGTTAAAAGTGGAAACTCTCTGTGTGTGTGTCTGAACAGAAACATTCAGCTGATTTAGTCTGTAGCTGATGTAGATGCTCATCAAAGCTGTTGTTACTGACAAATGAAAATAGTTCTGCTCTGTGTCCACTCAGATTGAATGGGGACACTCTGCTGCAGGCAGAATTGATGCCCTCATCGCCTTTACAGATGACTTGCTTCATGACATCAAGGTCAACAGGTTTGCATCCATTAACTCAGATCCATGGTGACCACTCACAGGAAATTCTTTTTACAGAGATCATTGAGACTGAAATGTCCAGCAGCACTGAATGGATATATAGAAGTATATGTGACTCTCCCTTTCCTAACGTTAATCCATTAATTGAAAGTCACATTTAAATAAAGACAATAAATGAAAAGCCACACAATAAAGCGTGGCTTATATATATATATAGTCTTATATTTATATATATTTTAAAATGACATTGTACTTTTGTAAGATAGTCCAATATATCCAGTTATATTTGTCAAATGCATTTAAGTTGGAATTCCGGGTTTTCAGGTACTCAAGCCTAAAACAAACATCAGCACTCGGCCAGTGTTTCACAGTGATTCTGTTATTTGATACTGGTAAATTGTTATTATATTAAAGGAGTTTTATATCAGAATGCATGATCTCTAACCGTAATATCCCATTCTGTTCCTACACTGTTCCAGAGACTGAAACCAGCAATATGTGCCTCACACTCCTCAGGATATATGAGAAAACATGCTATGACCTTTGTGTTTAAGTGCTTTTATATTGCATTTCCACCACACTTCTTTTCAAATTTCCTGCTCACATCACCACTAAGGATTATACAGAAATAATTTGCTAAAAAAACTCAGTAAATTCAGTAAGACAGATCATTCTTAAAGGTACAGTGTGTAAAATTTTGTGACATCTAGTGGTGAAGTTGCATGTTGCAGCTGAATTCCCCTCACCTCACCCTCCCATTCCAAACATAAAAGAGAATCTGTGGTAGCCTTCAGTTATATATATATATATATATATATATAAAGTATTAAAATATAAAGGCCCAATTCTAGGGTAAAGAAAACAACAATTCATACATTTTAGATGACAGACATTAGTGAAAACATCACAAGGATTATTTTACATTCAATTTCAGCCAATAGATCCCTTTCACCTAAATCTTACACACTGGACCTTTAAACCCCAGGTATATATAACCTTTTGATTAAGAAATTATTTAGGGTGAATTTATCTGCACTTAAAATCACACATGCACACACCTCCCAAACACACCAGAATTTCATGATCAGCATGTTTGGTGTATCTGCATATTACATTATAACCTAATGTAGCATGACACAACAGGCATCCAAGACTATGGATGGTAATGAGCTGCAGCATATAGTAGGACAATGTTCCTTACGTTAGCAACTCAATCATCAGTATTGTTTCCCTGCCATGTGTGAACCACATCATCATTATGTCAGATGAGTACTGAGGCAACAACAGAGCTGTCTTTATAGCCGTGATAGTGGCATGGCTCAATATTGATCTGTTGGTCAGTCCACTAAGGTCCAGAGCGAAATATCTCAACTACTATTGGATGGTCTGCCATTTAATTTTATATTGATTTTCAAATTCGCTACAGGATGATTGCTCCTGAGTTTAGTGATCTCTTGATTTCCTCTAGGAACAGTAGCATGTCAAAGTAATTCTTTGAAATATCACAGCACCTCTTTTCGCCATTTGCTATCGCTATTATCAGTTCAAACTTTTGTGGATTGCCAACAAAGGGGCTGCATCCTTCCGAGGCTGCAAAGACTGATGTGTAGCCATTTCAAAGGCTCCTTTAAATGTGGCCGACAAATGTGTCCTCTCTTCCCCTAGAAACAGAAGCTCCAAAGTGTGGATCCTTCTCTGTCCAACCTACCTCAGGATTTATTGTGCTTCAGTGACATGAGACATCCGATGCTTGAGTATTATGCTTCAACTCAACTGAACATGGTACACATGTTAAAAAAACCAAGGTGCATTAAAACTTTCTCATCATGTCCAACTTCAGCTGTTATAAAGCAACAGCAATCAGGGTGGGCCGAGGTGGTCGGTTTCGGCCATCGCAGTCTACTGTATGTGGCCTATGAAGGCCCCCTCCTTTGTGGGCCACGTAAACCAAGTCCTGTGAATGAGGCGGCCCCTCAATTTGGGTCACGGTCTAAGATTTTGAACATCGTAAGCATTATACCTCTTAAACATCACCAAGGTAATATGTGAGCATGTTAGCATATCGAAATTAGCATTCAGATCACAGACAGTCAAAATACAGCCTGACAGAGCTACTAGCCTATAGCTGAACCATTTCAATACAACATGACGTGAAAGACCAAATGCATGATTAACAGCAAAATATAAGTATTTAAGTTTATTGAAGTACTGTTTGGTCGCTCTGAATGGCAAATCATTACAAATGATATCCCAAATACTACAGTGTATAAGCCGCATGTTGTTGTTGTAGCTTCTAGTTTGTGTCAGTTTTATACACACCGACAACATAAAGCTGAGGGTTTGTGAAATTCTTCTGCACAAATCTATTTTTTCACTTTTTCTGTGTTTTTTTCTGGTGAGACATTGGATCATTTGAACATTTGCTGAAGAGATACGGCAGGAGAAGTTTAGAGGGGAAAAACATCTGGTTGAGATGTGAGCTACTCAGAAAACATGTGACTCTAACTACACACACTGATCTCTGTAAGACATCAGAAACAAAAAGCCTGGAACCTTTTATCTGATATTGTGTTTTTATTTTTCAAAGCTTGTTGCATGATCAGTTGTGTAAATTCCTCATTTTAGGAATAGATACCAACTAAAGCTGTCAAAATAAATATGAAGTGGCGTAGAAAGTATCCATCCATTCATAATTTGATACGATTGAATCCTTTATATATATTTCTTTATTTTAAGACTTTTTAAGTACCTGTGGTCACCCTGGTTGCACACTTTATCTCTCGATTCTGTGTGATAGATTTCTGAGAGACAAAAAACTGCTTCCAACTCACCAAAAAAGCAGACATTAACAGAGGAGGGACCACCTGCATTACAATAACATCACACGCCGAAGGGACTTTGTGTAGGTGAGGCTTGGGTGATTCAGCACACAGACTCAATGCCAATAGGAAATGCGAGTTAATGTGCTTCCTACTCCATGTAGAGCATCGCTCATTGATAAACATGATCTGCACTCGCTGCCTTAGAAAATGTCAGAAATCGACCAGAGAGCTGACTCAGGAACCAGGGCCACACAAAAACTCAGGTAGTGAAAGGACACGTAATCCGTTTTAACACAGGGATTCAGAACCTCTGTATTCGGGATACAGAGAGCTGCTGCTTCTTTGGTTCCCATTTTATTTCTCATTACATTTCATTACCTTTTAGAGGCTGCTGATTCAAGAGTTCACATCATGAGCAAGGCTTAGTGGAGGAAGAATAGAGGAGAGCAAAGAGGAAACATGAATTCGCTTAATAACACCCAGTGTTTTAGCTTGTGGAAGTTTTGGAAAATGTGCAGACATTCAGGAGATGGTAATTGGAAATAGTGGAGGTGATGGTGCTGAAGCAGAAGTGTAATACTGTGAATTAGTAGTTAGGGTAATAACCAGTGAGGAAATAGTCATTGATGTCAACTGAGTTTAGTTGAGTTGAACACTGATTTAATATGAAACTGTAAACTGGGACGTCAGTGTTAATCTCCTCTTTGTAGAGTTAGTACATATTTTTAATCCTCAAGATTATTATAAATAACCTTTACACTTTTCAATTTGCTCCAACGGTTCATATGTTACTGTTGTTAAAATGTTGTTTACTGGGTTGAGGTTGTGTTGACATTCAGAGCTAAACTAGAATGACTCAACATTTGCAGTGTCTGTGTTTGTTTGCTCTGGCGGCACTGCTCAGTATTAGCTCTCTGGTTATCACAGTGACTCTGCAGAGTTAATTAATTGTTCCACAGAGGCCTTTGAGTCACATTGTCATTTTCTTATTCGATTTAGCCTGTGTTGCTGCTTTTAGCCAAACTTCCCCACTTTGTTTTCCAAATCTAATTAGAGAATGCAAAGTGAGCAAAGCAACTAACGACTCATTCATAATGGATGACAATGAGGTGGAACTCCTGGCACAACCCACATTGAACAGGTTTGGATTTTTATACCTGGCCTCTACAACGATCCATCCAGGCTGAACAAACTCTGACATATACCTTTATGAGCAAAACTGTGTGGAAGGAGATATATTCTATATATCTTCTATATGTATTCACTATATTTATATTAAATCAACTATTATATAATTATGATATTAACTGCTCCTTGCTGTATATAAGCAGACTTTTATTTACAACCCCAAATCAGAAATATTTAGGACGGTATGTTAAATTTAAAATGAAAACTGAGAACAGTCATTTATAAATGATCTTTGACCTGTATTATGGTAAAAACAATACAAAGGCACATTATTTGATGTTCGACATCATGGATTTTATTGCTTTTTTTTATTATTCTTGCAACATATTTCAAATAAAGTTGGGACAGTAAAGCATTTACCACCTTGTAATGTTGCCATTCCTTTTCACAATACTTTAGGGACTGAAGACACCTAGTGATGAAGTGTTTCAGGTGTCATTTTGTCCCATTCTTCCTGCAAACAAGTCTTAAGGTGTATGGCGTCTATTTCTTCCAAAACAGACCTGATAGACTCGTCTGACCACAATACACGTTTCCACTGTGTTATGGTTCTTCCCAGATGCCCTTGAGCCCAGAGAAGTCGACGGTACTTCTGGACACAGTTAACATAAGGCTTCCTTTTGGCACAATAAAGTTTTAACTGGCATTTGTGGATGTAACTACGTATTGTAGTGCTAAAATGCCAAAGTCATCCTGAGCCCATGTGGTTATATCCCTTATAGATGAATCACAGTTCTTGATGCAGTGTTGTCTGAGGGATTGGAGAGCATGGTTAGTCAGTTTAGGCTTGTGCCGTTGCCCTTTACGCACGGAAATTCTTCGAGATTCCTAGAATCTTTTAATAATGTTATGCACCATAAAGGAAGAAATATCCAATCCCTCCTAATCTTTCTTTGAGGAACACTGTTTTTAAATATTTAGATAATTTTCTCACACATTTGTTGGCAAACCTCGACCCATCTTTGCTCCTAAAGGACTAGGTCTTTTCTGGATGCTGCTTTTGTACCGAATTATGATTACAATCACCTGTTGACATCACCTATTTCAAATCACTTCATCTTTTAGTCATTCTACATCATTACTAGCCCTAAATTGCCCAAGTCCCAACTTTTTTGGGAATGTGTCGCAGGCCTGCATGGCAGAAATGGATGTATATTTACAAATAAAATGAAGTTGACGAGCCAAAACAAAATATCTAATGTTCATACTGTCTGCAATTAAATACAAGTCAAATTAAATTTAGAAATCACTGCTGTCTTTTCTTTATTTGCATTCTATACCGTCCAAACCTTTTCTGAGTTGGGTTTGTATATGTGTAGCTTCAATTTGATTTGATTCTAATGGAGTCCAAGTAGCATGACTGTCTCCTGTTGTGTTCAATGGGCAATCCAAGTGCCCCATGCAAAGAAGAGAAAACGTTAATTGATTACATAGTTTATAATATATACAATAATCTACAATGTTAAAGTAAGCAGTGTAGATTAAACATCAAAAAGTAATTGCACTGTGATTTGAAGGTCATCTTTATTCTCTCAATAAATACAATTATAATGTTAGATTCAATAATAAGGAATGTTGAATCTGCTATGCTGGTATTAAATCTGTTTGCATAGGAAATGAAAGTAAACCAGAGTAAACATGATTTCATCATGATATTATCATCTGACAAAACATAGATTATGTTCACTGACGTCGCTTCTGTGATATGCTTTAAGTTTGACACCAACAGTGGTTTGGCTTCATGTTATATCTCAGCTCATTATTCTAGTTTTCCAGTCTGCTACTTTGGTGTTTTGATTTGGTCTTGCCACTTTCATGCTTCTTTTATCAAATAAGCTGAAAATAACAATATTTGCACCAAAGGACACACCAAGCTAATTGCTAGTTGATGGATATAATGTATACAGGTATTGTCACTAAAGAGCTAGATACTATGTTTTGTTTGTGACAACTTAAACAGAACTAAAACAGTTAATATTGATTTATAGTAATTAGCTAACACGTTTTTCATTGCAACTGAAAACCCAACATTGGCATTTTATTCAAATCTCATTTATGTGGCCCCCAAGTGGCCAAATAAATAGCAATTGCAGGCATAGGAATAGTACATTTTTACGTCCTGCTTTTCTGCTAAATGTTGATATTTGTCATAAATCCTGAAGCACATAATTATTCAACAAGGACATTATTCTGAGGATACAGGCCTGTTATCCGATTGTGTCTATTAGTATTCCTGCTTTGGGTTAAGAAATAATATGGCCTCATAAAATGTGTCATCATATCCAGTGAGCTGTTATTTGCCACTTTGTGTTGGCATTTGAGTGGATCTAAAGAGGGATGGAGAAAAGTATTATATGTAATAATATAGCATTATACAATTTGGCAGTTTTAGCCATAATTACTTACAGCACAGAGACATGCATCCATTTTTGGCCTGGCAGTGTAAGTGCCTGGCTCCACAGTGCTGCAGTGATTTCCACACATTGTTCATTAAGAATATCTGTCACACTCTAGTGAATCAGGTGAAATGTGCTGAGGATGGAGCTGGGTTTTTATTAATGCACTTAAATCCCTGTTTAAATAGGAGCTGCTTGGTGTAACAATCTTCTGCATAAAGACTTGAGGGTAAACTATCTGTGCTCAAGGGCACTTTGATGCTAGCAAGTGAGACCACTCCAAGTTGACCCCCCCCCCCCCCATCTGGTTTTAACATTGCTCATTCAAACTGTTGACCCTCCAATCATACGCCTCTACTGCACAGCTGCCCCAATTTAGACAAAACATAATGTCCAGCATTGCCCCCTGCTGGGAGATAATCTACAGTAAATTAGCATAAACATCTCAATTAGTTTTTAGGTGGTTTCATCCACACAATTGACTGATATTATTGCTGTTGTTAAACATTACAGTCATTAATGGCAAGCCGTAACTTTCAACGTGCTGATCGAAACTGGATCATTTGTTATGCTCATCATCTCATCAATCACTCCTCCCTGTAGCCACACAGCATTATTGTGGGCTGTCTCATGCTCAGAATAGATGCTATCACACAAAACAAGGTGACAATTGACAGATACATCTTGGATAAATCACCCAGTGACTGATTGGCTGACATGTAGATGGACTGCATGACTGGAAAGCTCCCTCTTACTCCCTGACTGTCTTGTTTCTTTGCTGTATAACTCGCTAATCCCATTCTTGGCCTCCTTGTTTAGCAGCTGGTTTACTGTATGACAGATACAGCTGCCCCACTAGCTGATTTGAGGAATGGTTGAACAACTGACTGATTGGTTTACTGACTGAGGCGGGTGGTTGACTTGCTGGACGTTAAGCAAATCAATTTCAAGGACAGCGGTTCCTTCAGTAGAGAACTGAGCCCAATTGGCAAAAGGAATACTAATTACCTTCAGGAGCTACGGATACATGTTTTCATTGGATGTGTCGATTTCTTGTCTTCCTCTGAATGCTGATTACATTCCAGCGCAGGAGCAAACCTTCTCGCCGGGCCTACAGATGAGAGTCTACGCCTGCTCTGTTTTGTTCCAACGCCACAATCCTCAGAGAGCGCAGGGATGAAAGATAGATAGGAGGGGAAGTAATGGAGCTGTTGACTTTGTTGTAATTAAAGAAGACAATGACTGAAGTTGTTAATCAGGCAGATGAATGTCTCCAGCATTTGCCTTTGTGTCTGGATAGAAATGCTGTATGCACTAAGCTGATGAGAGAATTACAGTCCTCTTAAATAGGATTTAATCAGGATCATATTCCTGGTTGCAAAGAACCTCTTTTCTGTCTGTCTCCATGTCTCTTCTTACTGCAAAAGTGGTTTTTTACAAACACAAATCAATGTTGTCATGAAATCTTGAAAATAAGCCTCTTTATGTTTACAGAGGCCTCTTCATATAATCTCAAAAGTAAGCAATGTTGTTTGCGCATTTGACATTTTTATTTGGTCTGTGATCAATGCGTAAGAGCGTAGAGGTTATCTGTCAGGCATTTGTATGGTAGTCTTTCCCTCCAAAGGGAACAGGGCCTGAAGCCTTGTTAATAGAAGATGGCTTAATTAGAGAGCAGTACCAGGGAGGATGATGGTTATGTATTTCGGCTATTACTAACTAGGTTTCTGCTGAGCATTAAGTCTGTCCCTCTCTAGAAGTGATGCTTCTGCTGGTTCCTGTGCCAGCACAGCTGCTCTTCCCTTAAAGGAGCCTGGACTTTGCTGGGGCTCCACCCACTGGTCTGTCCTTTGTTAATCATACCATAGTCATAGATTTTGTGTAAAGTAAGTAAACTACTTTTCAGGTGAATACTGGTGATAATTGTCATAGTGTATTAAAAAATAAAGTTACAATGAATCTGGCCACCTAACAACCACTGCTGCCATAAACATAAATGGCTCCTTACTTTGATGCTGAGCTAGTTAGCAGACAAAGTAGACAGAATTGTTTCGCTAAACATAAAGGGTTTATTTACATTGTTTATTTGAAGTAGCAGGTAGGTTGTTAATTTAAAAAAACTTTTTTTTGAAATTATTGCTTATTGACTTTACAGGCACATTTGTTAACAGTTGTTAATCTTGCTAAGACAGGCAATGCACGACTGTCCCGTATATCGAATACAATTTGAAATGGACATGCGATTTGGAACTGCTATATTATTGTATTGTAATAACACATGAGTTGAGTTTGAATTATTTTTTTAAAGTTGGCTCACCTAAATATTTTAAACAAAATAGCTGTGTTTATTTATTACCTCCACCAAGGAGGTTATGTTTTTGCTTGTGATTGTTTTTACCTCCCTCAGGGACATTATATTTTCATCAGCGTATGTATATTTATTATTAAGTTAGCAGGATTACTCAAAAACTACTGAACTGATTTCCTTAAAAGCTTGTGATGGGGGCATGTACAAAGGAAGAACACGGTGGATTATTTTTCACTTTCTTTACCATAGCTTGAAAGGGAATTAGGCTTGGAGGAGGTATGCACTCTCAGAGCACCCTAATAGTTTGTCTGTTAAATTTTTTTGTTAGTAAGCAGGATTTCGCAAAAACTAATAAACCGATTGCCATGAAAGTTTGTGGAGGGGTGGGACAAGACAGAAGGAAGAACAAATCCAGTTTTAGTGTGGGCATCAGGGGCAATTTTCTTTCTTTAACATAACAGCAGATCCAGATAAAAATCTGGATCAATTGAATTAAAATGCTGGTTCGAAACGGGACTGTTGTGTCTCGACAGAGGGATGCACCTCATTTTAGTACCATTCTAGTTACAGTTCATCTATTTGGCCTCCATAGCATTAGGTTCAAGCTATACTGGTTAATTCATGTTCATGCTTCATAGCTGCAGATGTATTGATCCCTGGTTTAAACGTTTAACCACAACCAACAGTGATGTGACCGTGTCCTGACACACCCAGAAGTAGTCCTCTACATCACTGCAACAAGGGGAGAAGTTCAAGTTTAACCAACTAATAAAACTCTTTAAATATAAAAACAGTTAGATGAATTGTTTAATATTACACATGCCTTTATCATTATTTGATTTTAGCTCATGGCGTGTAACACTGTCTGGAGACACTGACAAACACTTGTCATTATTACCAGAAAATGTCTGTTTAAAAATAGCTTGTCCTTATCTACAGAGAAAACTTCAGACATGACATTTGGGGAGGTAATGGACACATATTTTACTGACAATGAAATTTTGCAATGACAGCGAACCATTTGTAAGACCTGTCACACATCCCTACATAAAACAATGATATTATATCCTAGACAAATCATGTGTCTATCATCATTTATCAAATCATTTGTCAGTTTCGATTATTGAATGTCACCAAAGCCCATTAATTACAAATTATTGTGTAAATTAAAAAATACTGTGAATCTTATTGGAGTTGAAAGAGAAATACAAAATAAATTCAGCTGAGATTTACAGCACACTGTGATGAATAAAATGAGGATTGTAGTGAGAGGATGTGGGGGGGTGGAAATTGTGGAGATGCAGTGAATCAATGTGCTTGTCACATCTCCATCCCCTGGGATCCATGTTTTTAATCTAATTAGCCAGCCGGGTCTTTGTGTTGCCTGTCTATCAGCGGCAGCGTCTCAAGGTCAGATCCTCCTCCAGAGGTCTGAGCAGAAACACTACTCCTGTTGGTATTCAATTACCGCTAGCCTCAGACTCTCGCCCTCCACATCAGACTTCTCTGTTCTGCAAAGCAGCGTGGACACTCAGTATGTGCTCCATGCATTTCAACTCCGAACATACAAACGCAGTGTTAGCACTGATTACACTAATTAACGCTCATTGCGGTTTAGGGGAATATTTCAGTGCTGCACACAGATCTTGGTGTAAATCTCAATCAGTATGTCAGAGAGTCAGTCAGTCATTGAGACATCATCAGTAAATACTGTATTTTCATAAATCTGTCTATCCGTCTGTTCATACATCTGCTCAATGAGAGACAAATTGATCAGCCCTAAAAATGCAGTCAAACAATCAATCATTGAATGGATAGCACTGCCAGTTGTTGTACAGAAATGCTGTATAAACCGGTTTCTTTGTGGCCTATTTGCTCTGATCTCTGTATGTAAACGAACCGCTTTAGTAGCATTGATCTGCAGTTACTTCTATCGACAGTGTTAAGATGACAGGCTTTGACTCCCTTTGTGGCGCTCGTGTAATCAACGTGTGACTGCTTTTTGTACTTTAAGAAACATTAGATGAACCAAAGCATCACTAAATGAAAGATCTCCTGTAAAATCGATCTCAGAGGGCCAAGGAGAGCAGCCAAACATCACCTGCGGCTCCAGTCTGGCCTGGCACATCGATTTTAGTACCTGATACAATATCCCCCATCACTGCCAAGCTTGAAATGCATCATAAAACAGTTGCATTGTGGATGCATTTTCTGCCTCATAAAATAGCCAAACAGAGAGAAGCCCTGCTAAGCCAGGCTGTGAGGTGTGAGATGTGAGGTCTGCTGCTGAAAAAGCTGCTGCTCCCCAATGCTGACTAGGTCAGTAGAGATCTGCTAAACAACTGGAGATCGATGGTTACAACATCTACTAACTTAATGGGTCAGCTGGAGCCCCTTGCTCATAGGATTAGATGATCCATGTTAGATACACATAACACAGTTCTGATTTGTAATAGGGACAATGGTGCCTGTTATATTCCCTGTCAGTGCCCTACACTCCTCTTCTTGTACTGTCATACTTAAGATGCTTTCAGACCTGCACTGATAATTTCAGTGTATTATTCAGAGGGGCTGAACGTAAGAATGCAAATGTCAATCAGTTGCTGTGGACATTGTCAGGAGTTTGTTTTGCCAGCCCCCATGGTAAAAACTCTGGATAATTTCTGAGTGCACCCATGTGAGAATACAGCAGGAGAGTCTCTGGAGGATTTACTGTGAGTGATCAGTCTCAATGATTACGTTTTGGATGCAAAACTTAAAAAAAGAAAAAAAAGTCCCACGATTAAAAAAAAAAAAGTGCCATATACGTAGAGGATAGTGACTAAGATGTCAACTTGGAATGATGAGATATTACAGCTATTGGTGATAAGGGCCGATACCGTTGGTGATGTGCTAAAAAAAACTTGATCTCCACAGCAGAATGAATATGTTATGTCCTGCCTCTGCATGCTGCACCACCCCTGGGCCGAATGCACTGAAGATTCCTGTGTTGTTGTGAACATGTGTGACTGCAGAATCTCCTGCTGCATCATTCATATGTAAAAGAGAAAAAAAAACCAGTTCATATCTGAAAACTGCTTAAGGTTGAGCTGGTACGATCTCCTGGGAATCACACACCACCAACCATGGATCTTCAGCTTGCTCTAAGCAGCTAGCTTACTCAGTGCAGACACCATGGCAGAGGTGAAGAGACCTGCTCCTAGCATCTACATTTTAGCACACAGCATGGATTCAGATGTTTTCAGTCATTAGCCCGTTCCTGACCTGACATGAGTGGACAGTAAGGTTGCTGGTTTGTACCATAGACTGTTTATGAAGATGGTTGGCGTGACAGCTTTCCAAAAGTAAAGCCAAAGTCTTGATCGCCACCTGGTGGCTGGCTGCAGTAGTCATTAATCCCACATCTCATATGTTATTGGATTTGAGATGAACCAAATTATAAAGTCAAAGTACCTGTCAAATAAAATCTTCTCAAAGATGGTGTCTGTCATTTAGGTAGTTTTTATCACACTGATGCTGTCTCAAGTTTTCATTTTTCCAGTAAGTTTGGTTTTAATAAGTTATTTGATAATATAAAATGGGGGTGAGATGTCATTATTGACGCTACTTCCTGTGCTGCTACTGCTCAGGAAACATGTAGTCTTTCTTTAAAGAAGTACTTAATGTGGTTGACTGTCAGAGTTTGCTATGAAGATGATGGAGAAGGTGCATGTCCATGAGAAAAGGTGAATTCAGATGCGGTTCTATTCTCAGTTGAGGGACAGTGTAAGGTCAGTGTTCTGAGAAAAAACACTGACCTTGCATAAGGCACTAACACAAAGAGATGCACAGAGCTTGTATAACTCTGTGTAGAGTTACTCCACTATATACACCTCTGTGTAGAGTTACTCCACTATATACACATGAGCCACTGTAGACTTCACTTACATAGAAGTGTCCCTTAATCTTTCGTCCACTCTCGTGTGGTTATAAATGTCTTCTTAGAGCTACATTTTTTGTCCCTGCTTCAACATGTTATAAGACAATTGATGTAATTTTGTTGCTGCCTCATTTCTATATTTTAGCCCAATTTCTCTTATTGTCTTGTCTTCTTTTTACCCTTAGATGTTAATCTTATCTGATTGACGGTTGGTGGCCAGGTATTGGCGATAGTGGTGACTTCATCTTAATGCTACCTGCATGGCTGAATTCACACGTGACAGAATTTCTTAATTAGTGTCTCATTCATTGGCCTGTGCCTCTTTCTTTTCAAAGATCAAATCGCTGAGTTATTACGAGCTAAACCTTGGGGAGTGACAAAGGGATGGGATGTGTGACTAGTGACTATAGCAGCACATGAATATTTGTGGAAGATTCAACTACCTATGTTAGTCAACAGAAATCTGTGAATAATTATAGCTATAGCATTCTTTCTAGCTTAATGTCTATGCACTGACTATATTAAACAGAGTTATGAAATATCTAGATTTGACAAGTAAGGATAGGAGTGCTGGTGGGATATTGGGTGAAGATCATGTCTCTGTAGAGCTTTACAATCAGAATCCATCTCTTGACCTGGATGGCAGACATGTGACAATGCAAGCCTGAACACATTAATGTTCTCAACATTAGTGCTGAAACTCTGAGTTTTATTTATTTATTTATTTTTGAATACCTTTTCCGGTGTTCTCATTAAATTCTCATGCTAACTGAATATACAATGGGCATGTATCTGCTTCTGTTTGAAGAGAGCACTCTGCCTCACCCATTTTACAGATGACAACTCCCACTTAAAAACCCATACTTGCTTAAAATGGGAATGTAAAAATAAATAAGATGAGTCCACAGGTAATGTGTGCATTGCCTTCAATCAATAATTGAAATTCTTTACCTGTGGGCTTTTACACAGTGATCCTGGTTGGCTGTCAGAGCAGGGCGGTTAATGGAGATCACACACACAACACAGTCCCACTCCTTTTAGACACACACACGTACTGTATATATCCACACGCACACACTCTTTTTCTGTTTCAGTCTCACTGCCTACATTTATCCATGGTTTTTGTAGAGATCCTCCAGTTTGTAAACAGTTGTATCCTTAATGGTAAATATTCAATTATTACATTATATTATAACATTCTTTATTTTATTATAACACTTTCATGCATTTAATTGATATACCATATTATATTTAACTTGCCTTACTGCTGGCTTTGTTTCTAGCTGTGTGCATACAGCATATTGTGTATTTGCTGTATATTTTTCCTAATTATATTATTTTCTTCTGATGTTTGTGATATTTTGTTTTTATCTTAACATAACCCCAGTTAATCCTATATTATCTGATATTAACAATGTAAATTTTGATTTTAAAAAGGTGAGGACAAGTCCAGTTTGTCTGTGATGGACTTTTATTATGGTGTGACAGCAAGTTTCTGTATAGCCACAGTATGTGTAGGGCTTACTGCAGGATGAGTGGACCAGTGTGTTCTTACACAATCAAGGTGACAAAGCTTTGGTCAGTCCTGTCTACATCTGTGGGTTTCACACTGTTCCTACAGGCCTCCTTTAGGCGGTGTTGTGGCTGTGTTGGCTGCTTTACTCCATTTGGTCAGTTTGTGCAGTTTGAGTGACAGTTGTGTCTCCTGCATGTTCAAGGGGAACAAAAGTCTTTGATGAGGATGACGTCCTATCTTTTTCAGATTGTGATCTCCAATGGTCGTTCAGACTGTTGTCTTCCTATATTAAAAGACCCCCATCACCCCAGCAACAAACTGTTCTCTCTGCTGCCGTCTGGCAGACGGTACCGCAGCATCCGGACCAAGACCACAAGACTCAGGGACAGTTTTATCCCACAGGCTGTAAGACTGCTGAACTCCTGAGCTCTGTGAAAGTCACTACATCTGTTTAAAACAACATATTTATTTACACATATTATTCATAAGCAAAAATTTATATGTATTTATTTAGTTTACAATAATTCTCATTCTGTCATTATCTTTTCTATTCATCGTATTTCCAACCTATATAAAAATATAACGAGTGCAATAATTCATATCTGTCCATACCTCCCCATAACTGCTGCTAAATCCTGACATGTATATTTAGCACCTTATAATGTTTGATATATACAAATGTTATCATGTTCTTATTTTACAACACTTGCATGTTGAGTTGCTTGAGGTGCCTGGGATTTAAAATTTTCATTGCCAACATGTACGCTGTATCTGTTGTGCAGATGACAAATAAAACCTTTGAACCTTTGAACCTTTTGAACCTAGGAGGTAGCAACCATTCAGCCTGGCCTTGAATTCCTTCACAATACTCACTTTTGATGACCATGTCCTTCAAAAGATTCAACCACTGAACTGGGACACAGCTATTATTATGATTGAGAAAAGTTTTTGAATTATGTCAGGTAGAGGAAGAGTAACTCAAGAGACTTATAAAGAACATGGACATAACACAGCGGAAGAGATCTGATTAGGTCAGACAATAAAAGCAATTATCTGATGAGCTTACATCTCTCATAAGGAATCAAAACCTAACTTGAAAGAATACTGGGGTAAGGGTAACTCTAAATTGACTGTAGATGTGAATGAGACTGAATGGTTGTTTGTTACTGTATGTTTTCCCTGTGATAAGACGACTTGTTCTCCAGGTTGTACAACCGTCTCGCCAGCTGGTATTAACTGCAGCTCCCCCTGTGACCCTCAAAGGATAAGTGGTATGGATGGGTGAATGGAGCAGATGCCACAGATGTATAGAGCAGATGGGATTTCTTATACAGTATACACACACACATATGTGACGTGTGTGTTATATATATATATATATAAAATACACATGTAGCTTTAGTGCAATTCATTTCTCTGGACTTCAATGAAGGCATGAAACATTGCTTCATTTGGTGTTTCAA
Source organism: Paralichthys olivaceus (assembly GCF_024713975.1). NCBI lineage: Eukaryota > Metazoa > Chordata > Actinopteri > Pleuronectiformes > Paralichthyidae > Paralichthys > Paralichthys olivaceus. Next base: position 7,387,330 of record NC_091093.1, on the reverse strand, counting down.
TGTCAGTGGTGGAGAGCACTGTCAAACATGTTGGTCCAAAATCTCCAATCATTTGTAATATTCATTTCTTGCAGGCTAGACAACTGTAATGGTTTTTAAAAGGTAATAGTAAAAAATAGACAGCCTCAAATGATTAAAAATGCACCCGCAACAAAATCTCACCATGGAACTCCAGTCTTCAGATCAGGTTCTTATATGATCAACTTCAAAATTCTACTACCTTATTCATTGTGAATTAGCCTCAAGATACTCACACTGGCAGATATACAGATCTCATCTAGTCTACATCATTGTTTGTTGTACTCTGTCTACAAAGGTGTTCAAACAAATGTTCTAACATATGCAGTTCTTATCAATGGCTGTCTAAGGAAAGATGCTAGAGCCTTTGTGTGTGTGTGCGTGCGTGTGTGTCAATGGTCAGTGACAAGGTGATAAATACTTAATTTGAATCAAAGAGTAATTACTGTAATAAAAGATCACAACACCTATAGCGTCCTCCTTTTTGTAAAACCCAATTTACTGTTTTAAATTTGATATCAAGATTGATAATTGGTTTAACTTTAGTCTGTTTCAGTGACTCAGCTGACACTGTAATTAAATTGACTGACTTTAATTTCCCAGATGACCAATATTACAAGCATCCGATATTAAGTTGCTCAGGCACCTTCTTTTAACGGAATTCACTGACCTGAAGCAATATTCTCAATGTTGATTGTTGTGCGTTTTGTTTCTTACATTCATGGAGATAATTGTAAAGCGGAGCAAAGGAAAAAGTCAGACAATATTATCCTAATAAGGCTCTCAATCAGCCAGAGGGAGCTGAATCAGTAGAGGAGAGTTTACGTTTTTATCCAAGAAGCACATCTAATGACTCTTGGTATTTGCCCCATGGCGTTAGAGCAAATGTACGCCTCCCATTTCAATTTCAAGCACACTAAGCACATTTCACTGAATGATAATACGCATCAATAATCATTAGGGCGCGGTTCAGGGCTAGAATATCATCCCAAATTGGAGGATGATTTTTGGGGTACAGAGACGCTGTGTAAGAGGAAGAATAAGACTCATAATAAGAGGAAGTCTTTCTTCTAATTATTACAAAACAAAAAATAGGAAATATAATTTACTTTGCATATGACATAACATCCATTCAGTCCCCTTATAAAAACACATTTAAATTCTCTAGTTCCTGTGTTGATCTACTCAAAACACCCTATCTTGCAATGTTAAAGAAAGTGGAAATAATTCCTGGATCCGTCCCCCAATCTGGAACCACACCAAAATTTGATTTAAAATAATTATTTCCTGATACAGCATCCTTCCACCAGGTTTTGTGACAATCTGTCCAGTAGTTTGTGCATAATCTCACTGGATGAGGTAATAAACTGAACTCACCACCACTGGCTTGCCTGCTATAGCAATCATGTTTATTCATTCATTCACACTAAGTTATTGACATTTCATTCAGTAGTTAATTGAAGTTGTAATAATTGAGCTATTATACGAGTCTCTTAGATTTAGATTTAGATTTAGATTTCCTTTATTGTCCCTCAGTGGGGAAATTCACATGTTACAGCAGTAGCACAAGATTTAACTCCAAAGAGAGGACAAACAAACAAGCAAACAGAAACACACAACATCAGGTAGTATATATAGCAGCAGTTGTACATGGGCAAATAGCAAAATTTTTAAATTGTACTGTGGTTATTGCAGTGGTTAATTGCACATTGCGTGTGTGTGTGTGGTCTACTGGGGGGGGGTCAGACCTGGTTGTTAAATAGTCTGACAGCAGCGGGAAGGAAGGACCTACGATATCTCTCCTTCACACACCTGGGGTGAAGGAGTCGGTCACTGAAGGAGCTGCTCAGTGCAATGATGGTGTCCTGCATGGGGTGGGAGACATTGTCCAACATTGATGATAGTTTCGTCATCATCCTCCTCTCTCCCACCACCTGCACTGAGTCAAGGGGGCAACCCAAGACAGAGCTGGCCTTCTTTATCAGCTTGTCAAGTCTCTTCCTGTCAGCTGTTGAGATGCTGCTGCTCCAGCAGACCACTCCAGAGAAGATGGCTGATGCCACAACAGTGTCAAAGAAGGTCCTGAGGAGCGCTCCCTGCACTCCAAAGGACCTAAGTTTACGCAGCAGGTAGAGTCGGCTCTGACCTTTCCTGTAAAGCGCATGAGTGTTTTGAGTCCAGTCTAGTTTATTGTTCAGGTGAACACCCAGGTACTTATAAGAGTCCACTCTCTCTATGTCCATTCCCTGGATGTTCACCGGTGTCGGGGGGGTGTGATTGCGCCTGCAGAAATCCACCACCAGCTCCTTGGTTTTCCCTGAGTTGATCTGGAGGCGGTTCCACTGACACCAGTCCACAAAGTCCTTGATCAGTTCTCTGTATTCCCTGTCATCATCGTCAGTGATGAGGCCGACGATGGCAGAGTCGTCAGAGAACTTCTGCAGATGGCAGTGTGCAGAACTGTGCCTGAAGTCTGCAGTGTACAGGGTGAACAGGAAAGGAGCCAAGACGGTTCCCTGTGGAGCCCCTGTACTGCAGAGCACCGTGTCTGAGACACAGTCCTTACTCCTCACATACTGTGGACGGTTGGTGAGGTAGTCTATAATCCATGATGTGAGGTGGTGATCCACGCCTGACAGCTCCAGCTTGTCCCTCAGAAGCAGAGGCTGGATGGTGTTGAAAGCACTGGAGAAGTCGAAGAATGTGACTCTCACAGTGCTTCCAGGCCTTTCAAGGTGGGAGAGGGCTCTGTGCAGGAGGAAGATGACAGCGTCATCCACCCCGATGCTGGGCTGGTAGGCGAACTGCAACGGATCCATCGATGGTCCAACCAGAGGGCGGAGATGGACGAGGACCAGCCGTTCCAGTGTCTTCATCAGGTGCGATGTCAGCGCCACTGGCCTGTAGCTGTTGAGGTCTTTCGGGTGCGGCGTCTTTGGCACCGGCACCACGCAGGATGTTTTCCACAGTTGTGGAACTCTCCCCAGCTTCAGGCTCAGGTTGAAGACGTGCTCCACAATCCCACAGAGTTGGTCTGCGCAGGACTTGAGGAGCCTGGAACTGATGCCGTCCGGACCTGCAGCCTTTTTCACCTTGATCTTCCTGAGCTCTCTCCTCACCTGGTCGGCAGTGAGGGACAGATCGGGGCTCAAGGGCAGGGTGATTGGGGGTGTGGGGGAGGGTGGAGGTGTGGGAGGAGGTGGGAACAGCAGTGGGGGGGGTGGGGGAGTAGAGGTGGGGGCAGTGATGGCTGGCTTTGATCTGAGTGCTGTGAGAGAGTGAGTAGGAGTGGGGGTGGGGGGGGTGGAGAGGGGAAATACAGAGTGTGTCGACAAGGGGGGCTGCAGCAAGGACGACTGGGCTGGGGGAGGGTTAGCTGTCTGATCGAACCTGTTGAAGAATAGGTTCAGGTCATTCACCCACTTCTGATCCCCCTCAGCCTGGGAGTCAGCCTGTCTGTATCCTGAGATGGTCTTCAGGCCTCTCCAGACTCCGCTGACGTTGTTCTGCTGCAGCTGATCCTCCATCTTCTTCCTGTAGCGGTTCTTCCCCTCTCTGATCTTCCACCTCAGCTCCTTCTGCACAGTCTTCAGTCTCTCCTTATCTCCAGACTGAAAGGCCCTCTTTTTCTCCTTAAGAAGGACCTTTATGTCTGGATTAATCCAGGGTTTGTTATTGGAGAAACACCGTACAGTCCTGGTGGGTACAGTGTTCTCCATGCAGAAGTTTATATAGTCTGTGATGCAGTGAGTGAGACTGTCAATGTCCTCCCCATGAGGATCACAGAGTTCTTCCCACACAGTTGTTTCAAAACAGTCCCTCAGAGCCTCTTCAGTCTCCACAGACCATCTTCTCACTGTGCGGGTCACAGCTGGTTGCCTGTGTACGAGGGGTTCATACACAGGCCGGAGATGAACCAGGTTGTGGTCTGATCTCCCCAGGGGGGGGAGGGGTGTTACATTATATGCGTCCTTGGTATTGGCATACAAAAGTTAAAAGTTAAAAGTTAAAGATCTACCCAAACATTTAACAGTTGCTAGGTTCTTTTGGTTTCCAGAGGTAGGATATGCTTCTTCTATGTTCTTTTGGATCCTGAATAAACTTCAATTCATAGCGTACCGATATTATGAACAACTAATAGTAAGGAGGTCATGGATGAAAGGTGGTGGTGCCCTTTATAGAGGGATATTCCCTTGGTAACAGGACAGGATTATGATAACACTCAGGTAATCTAAGGCAGACAAGGCTAAACCAGGTGCAATGTAGAGGGAGATTGGAACACAGGTTTCCATATTAACAAAGGGAACATCCTAATGCTTGACCTTACAATACAAAGCAGATTGGTTGAGTGTATTTCGCTTCAGAATGCTCCAACAGATCACATGACTGGACGTAGAAGGAAAATGTCGTGGGGAACGGCAAAAAGGCTGCAAGAACAGAAAGAAATGTACAATCATCAAGTTGAGTATTATCTGAGACAATTAGCTATTACGTCACCTATTTCTCTTTGAGTTCATTTTGCTACAAATGACATCCTAATTAATTGCAGGCGAGCTGATAATAATAATTTGTCTCTTGCGGGATTGTTTGAAATGTCTCTGCACAAACGTTTGATGCTTTATCAAGATCTGAGCTTTAGACTGAAAATGATCCATTGTGTGCTGATGAAAGAGCAGCTAATGTGGGGACTAAAGAACTGGTGAGAAAGTGGCATTAAAAGGAACGGGGTCTTTAATAGAGGGATTTTGTATAAAAATAATTTTAATTGTGTTGGGTGAAAAATATATCATGACTTTAAATTGAACTTGGTACTTAATAAATAAAAAAATCGTATCGCACTTTCCTAGCCATAATGACAGTGACAGTGCTGTAAACTGCAAGTTACATTCACACACAGCCATACAGTCACACATCAGCAGAAACACAGCTTCAGGCCAAATTAAATGGCGGTAAAGGAGTTTAACTAAGGAGGAGTTTATCTAAGCACAAGCAGAGTATATTTGAGTGCAAGTGCAGGGTTTTGAGTGAGAGCATTACTAGATATGAACATGAAATCGAATATGTCTTCTCTCACCTCCTTCACTTATGTGGTCTAATACAGCATGTGCTTATCTGGATAGAACAACTACTCCTTTCTCAGAGCTTTCTTGCTCTTTTTTTCATTCATGTTTCTTGGACCTTCCCCCTCGCATGATCATTCACCGGCCTTACTGCTTTACAATAATGGAATATGCTGCTACATTATCTCCCTGGTTATTACTGTAATGTTCTTGATGTAGAAGTGGACACTGCTCACCCACTTAAGATAAGAGCTGGATGGACTGTATGTCGGCCAGAGAAAATCACTTCAGTTGTGCCTGGTTGTCATGGGAAATTACTTTTTTTTAAAGATTGTTCTGGCACCGTAAGGGATTCTGATTTTGACAAACCCTTGCTACTCTTTAACATATTTTGTTGTATTGCGATCAGACAGAGACAGGTGTGTGACCCAAAATCAACCAAGGATCTGTACAACACAGTTTGCTTGTTTCAGTGACTTTAAACCTTTGAGCAATGGTAAACAGAGGAAGTGATTTTGATTGTTTATTTTGTTAGTTTATTTTAACTAGACAGCCGTGATGTGTATGCAACCTTAACAATTATCTGCTTACATTAACTACTATGTCCAAGTGTTCGACTGGTAATATTTGTTTTATGATTGTTTTGTACTAAATAATGTAAATAAGTGCAGGAATACTGCAATACCTTTGTAACTTTACTACAAATGACCATTGCACAATGTTTTTGTTCCTCCAACCTTCTTCCTCAGAGTTAATGGCAGATTAGGCACCATATGACACCCTACTGTTGCAGGTCGATTGCCTGATGACACAATCATTGTGTCGTCAGGCAATCGGCTGTCCACCTGAACATGTACCACAAAGATTTGTTGTCACTGCCACTGCTGTTTCTACTCTTAAACATCATAAATTCCACATTGGATGAAGCCAAGACAAAAACTAAAAAGAAGAGGCATGTGTGCTGTCAGATTACGAGATCTATTTCTGTTATGAATCTCAACCCTGAGCTGCTAGAGTAGCATCACATACTCCGATACAAAAATCTTCTCATCTGAGCAAAAAAGCAAATTAATGTATTTCCATTTCTGAAAATTAAAATCTGCTGCTCTTTCAATAATGGTTCTTTTTATTTGTCTGCGATCAGTATTCTCTAAATTGTATAATTTCCAACATCCTTCCAACACTTCCAAGATCCCACTATTGCAAATAAATAGATTGAGGACATTTTTGATGACCTAGAACTGAAAAATACAGTTTTAAAAAAGCAAGGTTTATTTATTGTGTGATTCACCTCATTTTGAAAGCAATTGGAATTCCTCAATTACTTGTGAAATCAATATATCCTCATATTATCCTAGAATCAAATCTAATTTAAACATCCGACCTGATATTAACTCTTGACTTGCATTTTTGCTAGTGAGCTTCACTGCTGCCTTAACATGTGAGGACTGAGGTTTCCAAAACCTCCACATAAATGTCAAGAAATGGCAACATGTCTCTGCTTTTCTGCTTGTAGTAGAGAGAGCATTAATTAAATGTCAAGAATTTAAATAAAATCAATCTAGAAGAAATCTGGATGATTATAATGACACAAATTACAGCCATTTTCTTTTCAAGCTGAAAGATAAGTGATGTGCTGAACTGAAAAAAATTAAGGGATCATTTCATTGATGTTATTTTTTTAAGTCAACAAATGCTTTATAAACCTCTAAACACTGTCTTCATCAGCGGTCACAGCAGTAGATTTATGAATTTAGCATGGCAGGGTTAGCAACCCTCATTTCCATTACTACTGTTCCTACTGGCAGCGGTTGCCCTCACTGGGTGGTGAGGTAGGACGTGTGTGTGTGTGTGTCTGCGACTGAGTCATTCATCTCAGCGACACCTGTCAGAACCCAGCTGACCTACACCCATACAAAGCTTTAATGAGAGAATCCATAATGCGGCCAACCTCTGCCAAGGGCTGCTGAATACCCATCAGTGATTGGATGACCTCTCGGCTCTTTTGTCGTGAGACCTTTGGCTGGAGGCTATAATCATCAGGTTGTAGCGGTGGTCAAAGACGCCAGCATGTCTTGTTGAGTCATTGTTGTTTTACTTTTCAAAACAGCATTTTACAGCACAGCGCAGACGTTCTTTCTTTTTCACACAGTAAAACACTGTCTACCATAATATAACACTTCAGCCAGCCTGTAATAAAAATGGCTGTATATGTGACTACATAAAAGCAGGAATCAATGACTGTAAAATCCAAGTGTCACAGGTCCAGCGTAAGTCACATTTCTACCTTTTTTTTGGTTTTTTTTCCACAACTATTCCCAGTTGTCTCACGCTCTCTCTCCCTCTTTTTTTGGTCCTTTCATGATGAAATCTTGAGAGGTGAGGAAACTCAGTCGACTATTTCAGCCCAGTCGAAAAGGTTGTGTGGACTGAGAGACAGGCTGCCGCTTTGAGCTTTGGGTTGAAGCCATTTCAGAACAGTAATGTCCCCCTTTCTCTCTGAGCAGGTTTCCTATAACCACTCTTTCAGCTTTCTAAAAAATTCTCAGCAGGGGATTGCCAGCTATAAAGTGTACATTAAACATATCTATCACAGAGCCAGAGCATTGGCTGGCATTGGCACTAGTGTCCAATAATACCGTCGACTCCCTCCAATTTCACATGATAGACAGGGAGGTTGGTACAATAAACACATTTTTCCTCCTCACGCAAACACTTTCTCTTTCTCTCCGTCTCCCTCAGACCAGGGCTTTCACTCTTTTTGCGGTTTGATCATTAGATCTATTTCTTTCAAATTGAACACTGAAGGTTTTCAATTTACCAAGGCTATGATGGTGTTTCTTATTTCTGTTGTCAAGTGTTTATGGCCTGTTTTGTTTTTCATTGTATCGCTGCACTCGCTGTAACCTCACCGCTGGGACTGATTTGCGTATGAATGTATTTTTCTGTCTCACAATTTTAATTTTAATTTTGAAGCACGAAAACCTTGGGCCTTCTGAAATGGGTCCTTGGAACTTTCATATGTGTTCTGCTTCAACAAAATAATGGATTTCCACAAAGGTAGGGGGAAAGACAGGCCTCTGCGATTTTGGGGAAAGGAGGTAGGATGTTTGAGACAGGCTGCTTGGAGAGCTCTGGGATTATTCCTCTGTTTCATGTTGAACATTATCATGGGCAGGCAGACTGATGTGGGCATAAAACCAGCACTGCATCACAACACCTAACCAAGGTCAAGCACTTCCGTCTGTATCTCTACTATTCTCTGTGCCAGTCTCCTCCAGTCATAGGAAACAGTGCAGTGAAGAGCAGAGTGATTGCCTGGGAAAAGGAGATCCTAATTAACTCTCTTTGGTGGAGATCTCCTGCTACCTCTCTCACACTGTGTGCTTGTATAAATCTTTCATCTTGCCTCTCCTTCGAGGACACAGCTCTGCTCACAAAGCCAACCAAAGGACAGATGGATACAACAAATGCAAAGGTCAAAAAATAAACAGACTCTCTCTCTCGGGGACACAGGCAGACAACAAATCCCTGCAGGACTAAATCGAAAACACAAGCAAGCAGCAGAGAAGAAGCGGCATCAACAAGTGGCCTGTCATCGCAAAAAAATATCAGTTGCAAAAACCAGGGATATCATGAGCCTGGTTTAAAAAAAAAACTGAAGGAAAATAGCATAAATTGAATTATGCTCAAGTCAAGCTGAAGTGCAAGTGTTGATATACCTGTACTATCAATATTGTGGTGTTTAAATACAAACATGTAAAAGTTACTTTGCTTAACATTACTCAATGTCCACAAGTTAAAATGCTGTAAACACGGCCGCTTGCTTGACCTGTGGTTTTGCTGGTTGCATCTTTCTTAAATTATAATAAGTGACATGCAGTAATCCTGAGCCGTGGAAAGTAAAGACCAGCTGCGCACTTGGTGATGAAATGTCGGAGTCAGACTACAGAGCCCTGAAGCAGCTGCTGCACAAAGGCTGTTTGCCTGTTTACTCAAAGTTTGGTGAAGCTTGACTACACAGAAACTCCAACATGGAGAATCAGTCAACGTGATTGCCCTGTTGCCATGAACGATGATACAATTAGCTACAGAGCGCTATATTAATAAATGTATTAATATTGAATATTTCACTCTGCTAAATTGCACTTTCTTGGGCTCCCAGCAACACATCTGCCAAGTTTCAAGTACCTGGATGGATTACATATATATAGAAGGACTCGTATCTAAATCTCAATTTAAAAGGCAACAGTTTTAACATTGCATGATTTTAACTTGAACATAATCAAAACTGTATTAAGAAGCTGAAGATGTGATAATAAGAGTTATGGTTTAGTCATAACTTTCTTAGTGAAATTTCAACACATATTGTTGGCAAACTACTGGTTGATTTAGTTTCATGACCATTTTCGTAGCTAATTGTCATTTTTATGTTAGGAAAAATAGACCAACAGAGAAGTGGGTCTTATGTTAGCTTTAGTAAATATACAGCTATCTTGTATGTATCTTAGTTTTTGCCAATTGTACATTAAATTAACTGACAGAGGAAATTGTCAGAATTCAGCAGGAATCTTTCAAGCTAATTATAAAACAGTGTAAAGCTCATGACCTTCAAACTTTGAATGGAGACAATGAGAATTTAGAGCTGTGGAGCAGGCTGTTAAACAGACATTTGCATTAGTTTAAGCAGCTAAAGTGCAGAGCTGTGAAACATCAGTCAGTTAAATGTTTAACTTTGCCCAAAGTTAATTGATTTAATTTCATCCCTTACATAATACAACATAACACATAATTGTCCAAAACCAACAGTTGGCTTTTACTACTGTAACTGTCTGACTATGTAGTAGTTCAGTCAATAGCTAAAATTGATTGTATCTGAATATTACTTACTGCTATTAAATACAATGATGTTATTGTTATGAATGAAGGATAAATGGACCAATTGTTCCAATAAGAAACAACCATATTCACTGAGAAGAACATTTTGGGTTTGCAAAACAAAAATAGTTTGGCAGATATCAACGGATGCAATTGCAGTAAAAATATAATCTGCTTCTTTTTCTTGTATGAACACATCATCATGCTTATGGTTGGTGCAAATATATTTTTGTTTAAAACAATGTTGACCCTACCACTGGTACCCTAATGGTTATTTTATAGAAAATACTTCAAATATGAATAGTAGTAGGTTTTCTCCAAATGTTCAATCTGTGCTTAGACTCTTAACTGAAAACCAGGAAAATGAAACATAAAGTCTTATCAGGGAAGTCCCACCTAGGTATTGTCAGTAGCAAAATTGAATTTCTGTGCAAAATATTAGACGGTTAGGGCCAAAGACAGTTACTGACCTACAGATACCAGTAAAATCCTTACACCAGACTTATAGTAGCTGCTGGTTGTATTGTCTTCGATTCTGGGAAACGATGAGAACCAGGAGGTTTGGGATCTATCTGAGGCCCACAGTGGAGGTTTCTCAGGGGACGGATCATAAGCAGCCTCCTGCAGAGTGCAGAGATCAAAGCTGACCAATTATAACAGAACTAAACCATCCCTGACTGTAACGCTCACCGTCACTACTGGCTGCTGTATCCCAGGTGCCTCACACCTCTCACACTGCATATGAAATGATGTGTACATTTACTTGGCAAATAAAGAGATGTGAATCCTATTTAGATGTACCAGCCAGATTATGTGATATTGAAAACAAGCATTTGTCTAAATAATAGTGTGGGTTAAAAATCATTGACCTGCATTTAATGTGGGCGTACACACTAATCTTTTATTCATCTTGTGCTGCTTAGCATTCCATTCATCTTCAGAGATCATTTAATTGTATTCATTTAGCAAAAAGCTAGCCACATAAATCTAAACAGATCTTCACCCAGCACAGGCTTTTGACAAAACCAATCATGTATTAAACTGAAGGAGCCCTTCATTGCCCAGTGTATTGAAGTGGGCCTTATTGATAAAGGTCAAGTGCTTCACTGAAATGTACTGAGGTGCCATGAAGGTATCCATCAAAGGAGACATGGATGTGTCGTGCATGGTTAATGAAGGCAGGTCAGCCATCATATGCTTCACCTAGGCATTGCGTGTTGATGGATGGGGGCTGCACAGAGAAAATGCATCCAGGTTATTTTTGTTATTATTAATTCAAGCACAGTGGAGATTACTACATAGCAGGCAGTGAATTGGAATAAAAGAGTCTTTTATCCATATAAAGGTTTAAAAGAGGCTATTTTACATCAACTGTATCTGTTTCCATGGATCGGTGAAGTCAAGCAGAGATGACTCATGACGAATGAGTCAACTTTTCCTTTCGCATGTTGCTTATTGCACATTAAGACTGGATAAACAGTAAAAACTCAGTAAAGTACTGCCCCGCTGCTGGTCTGAGGTAACATTTGATTGGATAACATGCTGTCTGGAGAGCTAAGAGTCTTCTGCTGATGTTTATCAAGGAAGATATTGAAATGGAAATGGTTATTTGATTTTCTAGCTAAGCCACATTTCCCCCCCTCATGGTGAAATTGTATTTTCTGAAACTGTGTATACTCTTATCAAAATCTTGGCTTTTAAATTGCATCAGTGTCCATTTTTAAAGGCAAAGTATGTGCGTTTACAATAACTTAAAGGTACAGTGTGTAGAATTTAGTGACATCTAGAAGTGAAGTTTCATGTTGCAGCTGAATGCTCCTAATCTCACCTTTGGGTCCTTTTATTATAAGGTATTTGTTGATACTGAGTATGATGGCAAAATAAGATATGCAGTGTTAAATGTATATGTTACACGTCTAAGTACCAAGTAGAAGTCCACTAAATTTGCCACAAGCATCTTCATCCAAATACTGAAGGTCTTGAATGAAAACTATCAAGAACCCATCCCCTAGAGACAAAAGGTCTCTCCATGTTGGAACTGCAAAAACCACATGACTGTCATATGGGAAACTAGTCACTTAGTAGAGCACGAACCTCCACCAAGGCCCAACAGTCCCCTTAAATTCAAACCACACGAAATAACTAACACTATTAACACATATGTATCAGGCCCATAAATATACGTTTTTTTTTTATCAAGATCCATGAACTGTTTCCTGGTAAATCTGTGAAAATGTTAAAATCTCACATTGTCAAAGAAAGTAACTAAATATTTACACCAAGTTTCATGGGTTCATTAACTTCACTTTGCATAATCCTGGTGACAGACAAACCTACAAACCAACTGAAATATGAGTATTAGGACTACTAATGAGAAAAAAATCTTCATTTTAAAAACAAAGTCATAGTATTATGAGAATAAAGTTATTATTTTAGGTCTTATTCATGTTAAATCACTTTTTTAAAAATGTCCCTACAACACTCACATATGTGAAAAATCAAATTTATAACAGATGGATCTCATGTGATCAGTTTCCACTGATTGCATGTGATTACATGTAACCCAAGAGGTTTTATATGGGTATGGGCTTCACAGGTTGCATTACAAAAATTTTCCAAAGCCACATTTTACATTTCATTGTTTCCAGTGATTTAAAACATTAATGAATACACATTAATACTGATAATAATTGAGAACAATTAAATGGCATTTTTTTTCACTTGCTTTCACTTGAGAGCATAATAAAAATTATATAAGAGCAAAATATATATGTAATAAGGTAACAATGTGCTGCTCCTGAAACACACATTATGTTTTTAGACAATGGTTAGTAGTGCAATTATCTGCATTCCCTCTCATTAATAATCTGCCCATGTGCCGTTCTTTGACAACATCAAGTTCTTACCTTTTGTCTCGTCTGGAGAATGACATTCTATGAAATGTAGAGAAAAATCCACAGAGGCAGACCGGGTCTTATGACGTTGGTAGACTATTAAGTCAAACAACACAACACAATAATGCTCTGGCCATGAAAAACAACTGTGTCTTTGAGGTTGGTGCTGTATTTAAATGTACTTATTTGTCTGCTACAATTAACTTTAACTGAGGCCACAATGGACAAAAATGTTACAACAAAAGAGGAAATTGTGTTACATACACCATACATGATTAACTTCACTCCTTATGGCTCTGTCTCGCTGAACAGCACTTCTAGTTTGAGGTAACACAAAAACCTTCCACAATCGTGGGTAGCATGATACCTCTGTCTCCAGCGGTGTACATATTTGGCGAACTATCATTGGTTGAAAATTCACAAAATCCACACTAGTTGCTCTAGCTATTGCCAAGCAAATCATTTAAAAAAAACTGGAAACCCAAACAAACAATACATATCAAACATCTTCCTACAGACCATATAGCGTTAAAATAAAAAAATAAAATAAACTGCTTCTCTCAAAAAGCAAACAGGAGTCAATTTATTACACATTTTAATCTTCACACATGCCTGTTAGCAAATGCCACTAAGCCTGCCCTGCCTCCAAGCTCATGCCTATAAGACATATAGGTTTAGGATCAAAAGATTAAAATGAGGCAAGAGTTCAGAATTTCAGCTTTAATTTCCTGCTATTTTCTTCCAGATGCATACAACAAAAGAAACTTTTGTTAGGATTAAGAACAACTAGTTTTGGACGACTGGATCGTTGCCTGTATGTGAGCTTTGCCTTGTCCTCATTCTGCTTCTGTGCTGCTGGCCGAGAGGCTTTCCCTCTTCTGCCACCAACTGTAGCAGTATTCAAAAACCGGCTGGAGCACTGCTACTACAACAGATTGTCACATACCATGTGGCACAAGCACTTTGGCCAACTTTTTCAGAACTCTGTCACAGCTTTCTTTAAAGTTTACAGCTTTGCCATACTCAGTCAGTCCCCTCATCCATGTTAACTCTTGCACTCTTTGTCTTACCCCGATGGATCAGATCACGCCAGCAGAGCATTTTTGTCTTCTTTCCCTTTTTACTTCTTTGTGATAAATTTAAAATATAGGTGAGCAAAAGCAAAGGAACATATTTTTGCACACATCTTCTGGTCCAGTAACTATTGCTTGCAATAATTGCATCAATCTTACAACCCACTGATGTCATCGGTACAGATTTCATTTGTCTTGGTTGTTACGGAGAGTTTCTCCCTTCATTCTCTACGGGAGGTGAAATGCTGCTCTGTTAGATTAAGGTCCAGTGATTCACTTGGTCACTCTAAAGCTCTCTAACCCTCTCCCTCTGATTGAGACCACTGCCCAGTTAGCAGTGTGTTTTTGGTAATTGTCTGCCGCATGATTAAGGTCCTCCTAATTAGTTTCCAAACATGTATTGTACTTGTGTAAACTGTGTATCTGTTACCTGGTAGACATGCTGTTTCTGTAGACCTCTGGATTCATTCTGAGTCACATCATCAATAAAGATAGTTAGCAGCCATAAAACCATGCACCTCCTCTGTGATTATATGATGAGCTGTGATGTAAGCTGTAAGATAAGCATGTATGTTTTGGATCATGAGTGGATCCTTTCTTTCTCCACACTTTGGCCGTTCTGTCACATTGATAAAGATTCATGTTGGTCTCATCAATTCTAAACTGTAACTTTGCACAAATTCCAATGTGGCCTTAAATTTTCACATGCCGATTAGTGGTTTTTGCATCTTTTAGTGTCTTTTAGGCTTTTTAAAGGATAATTTATGCTGCCTTTACGTGCAATAAGAGATACATCAGTTTCAAATGAGATAGCCGTCACCACCCACATACTTCCAAGCGTTTTTGCGTTGGCACGGTTGTTAAGCAATACATCCTCTAAAGGGCAAACATAGTGACAGTGGAGGAGGTTGTCAAAGTGCTAGACAGTCCTGGTCCTTGTGGCCGGGCTAAATGCCTGAAGTTTCTTACAACCTGTTTGTGACAAATTGTTGAAATTTCATTAGTTTTTACTGAATCATTAATTTTTTAAAAGATGTACAAAACATGGCAAAAGTGGTTTAATGTACTGAAAGACGGCTCCGTCAATGTCCGTATAGGTATCCAACATTAAGCATAAATGAGTCGCCTTAGAACGGTCGTGCCCTTTGGAGGTTGTTGGTCAGGTTTGTTGATTCTGGGTTTTTCCTCAGCCCTCTTACAATGTTTCTGTCATCGGCTGCTGATGTCCTTGGTTCGACCTGTTTGATGTCTGTTGTTGGGTTCAATAGCAGTTTCTTTCATTTTTCAGGACTTTCCAAATTGTTGTGTTCTCTATGTCCAATTCTTGTGAAATGGCTCTGATCGATTTTCCCTCTTGTCTCAGCTTCAGAATTGGTTTCCCTTTCCCCCATAGTCATCTCTGTGCTCTTCACGTTTATTTGTCCTTTTTCACAACAAATGCACTTTTCACAGGTGAAAAAAGCTAAAAGCAACAAGAAACACCTGTTAGTCAAATGTTTCAAGATTGTCACTCACATCTAAACAAAAATACCAGTAAATAAAATTGAAATTCCGGACATTTATTCATCTATTGATCTTAAACCTGAATGTCCTGAGCTAGTGTTAAATGCAAATGAATCAGCCTCACCATTTCAATAGTGTTCCAAACAGCTCTCATCTCTTCTCCGCTCTTTAAACTCGACCTGAGTGTTAATTAATTGTCTTCTTAGACTTAATGAAGGGAAAGACAAGACAAGAGTCCCAGCAGATCTGACATCTTTCTGATGCGACAACTTAACAAAATTGTTTGAAGCTCCACATAACGAGAGATACTGACGTCTGCAGGAAACGACAGCAGTCTGCTTCTCCATAACCTCTCTGTGAAAGTTTAGTGTGCTCATTATTCTTATTTCTTATCCACATTTAAGACAATATATGTTTGAAATTGACAGAGAAGTGAGCATGACGGAATAAAAACATCCTTAAATGTGTTGATATCATTGCACATAGCTTTTTTAATTTTGTGGAATTTAATTTCATTTAGGTTGAGCTGCAGCCGGTCAGTTATAAACATATCAATCACAAATATTGGATTGAAGCTGTGTTCCATTGCAAGTCAGAAGTCGATAATTCCTTGTTGGTTTTTCTGACTTCTACACTAAATGCGTTCCAGTGTATCTACTCTGGAAAACATGGATGCCCGCAGCAAACTGTTCGGCTAGCTCTGAACATCATCAACAAATTTCGAGAACAGTTTATAGAAAAAGTCACTTTTCCTCCTGATCGTATTAGTTACATTTATAGAGGTATGAGCAATCAACCCCTCCCTTGTTGTGGGCAAATGGAACAAACCATCTGAGACAATACCAAGTCACTCAATGTATAGGGGCTTAGAGTTGACTGGAATAAAAAGCACACAGCTGTTTGCAGGATACAAAGCGATGAGGTAATGTATCGTAGATCTCAGTGATCTCATCCATCTTGTTTGTTAGATACATTAAAGATGGCAAAAAACAGACTCTGGAGTGCTGGTCTGTATTTTAAGAAATATTCATATAACTCAAAGAAACGTGATATGGGAATTTGCGTATTTGCAAGAAAGTAAATGCTTTGGGTAAAACAAAAAGAACAACTGCTTAAATAAAGAGAAGATGACAGGACATAAGAAAAAGAACAAAAGAAAAAATAGCTCATAATAAAACCTTGCCAAATAAAACAGGTAGGGGGGCCAGTGAAAGAGCTGCCTCTGACCAATATTGCCCAGGAGGTGAGAGCTGTGTCCTCTGTGGCACGAGCGCTCAGGCGCGATACTCGGGCCATTGTAGCACATACAGGGCACGCACCAGGCAGCTGGTCAGCGCTGTATCTGGTGTGATGATGGCAATCAATGCCCAGGTAAGAGAGGGGTTATTTTTGCTTCTGTCAATCCAAACACGAGCAGAAAAAACCTGTTCTCTCCGTCTTCTTCCATGTCGTCTCCTCCTCACCACAATAACTGCAGCCATCTGTGCATAACGCTGTGCCGATTAGCACCAACCTTTCAAACGTACTAAATATACACGCAGTCTGAACCCCCACAATTATTTTCACATATCCTAAATTATAGTATTTGCATCTACTCCTCCCAATATCTTGAGCAATCGGGTAGAAACGCCTGATATTACATATTAATTAAGGCAAACATACTAAATGGATAGCGTGTGTTATTCTGCACGCAATCCTCAGTGCGCAGGTTTGCGGGTGAAATCAAGTTATGTAAAAACATGTGCAAATCTTTAGTAGATCAGGCCCTCAGAGATTTGTGTCTCAGTGGGTTTGACAGATGTTTGTAGGGAGATGACCGGGTATCCAGAATTGAGTTGGTGTCAGGGTGGAGGTGGGTCACATCACTGAACTGAACTGAATGACAAGACAGATAGATTTTAAACTTTTTAAACTACTTACATTGTGATTGGATGATAAGTATACGCCCAGACCACACTGGGTGTGGGTGCAGCATGTGACGGCTGCATCACTGATTCGATGTGTCTCATATACGTCTGTTGCATGTCTGTAACTGAGCTGCTATGTGGAATTCTGGTATTCTGGTAGCCTACGTACTCAACTAAATGCCAGGACACTACAGTATGAAGCCGCGCATCATTTGGTCATGCAATTACTATAAAGACTTAGTGGATTCAGTCAACAGATATGCTAGACAGCTTTAGAATTCTTACTTTGAAGTAAATTACAGATTACTGTCTTATACATGTATATTTGTATTTATAATATTTTTTTCAGATATTGAAACTGGTGAAAGATTATTCAGTGTTTACTTTGCTGTGAGCTGCACGCAGCACATAGAGAAAATAGACTGTAGCAGAGCAGCGTGACTCACACCCATGAGACGTGCCTGAGATGCTCAGTTCTGCATGGCTCTACTCTCAATGCAATATAACAGCTCTAACCTGAACAGAAATGAAAAGCAAGACATTCACATGCTCTGCTCATTAAGGGAGTTACTGACTTAACTTTCGCTAAGCTTCATAAGTGTTTGGATGTAGCAAGTTCAACAAAACTCAAGTTGCAGGGACATTTGCTACAAGGGAAATGCATGGTCTCACAATATTGTTGGACAAAACATGCAGACAATCGAATCCTGATGATCTATACAGCTGTAACACTATATGCATTAAATGATATCAGAATATTTCACTGGCTCAATAGTTTCTACTGTAACAGTAGTAACAATAGTGTCTACATCCAGCCTGACCCTGCTGTGGCCTTCTTCTGCTCTTTCTCTGTTTGTGTCTTTGTGCTCTCCCCTGGGCGGTTTGATTTCATCTCACAGTCTCTGAGTAATGAATATCTGTTAAACAGTTGTACTGGAATACTGTAAATAATATATGTTTGCCTGTCTTATCACCTGCTCCACTGCCCCTTTACCATCACATGCATGATGAGAAAGGCTTCTGATCACTGCCAGCCCAAACATTGAGCTGTAACATAAACAGAGTCAGTATCCAGAAAGAAAGTGGAGCAATAAGGTCTTAAAAAGATTTTTCACCTTAACCAACCCAGTCAATGAGCGATGTTTTATTCCAAAAAATGAGAAAGAAAGAAAGAAAGAAAGAAAGGAAAAGGATGAGAGAGAGAAACAGAACCATTGTTTGTTAGATTGGTAAGTAGAACTTTCTTCACTCACAGCAGGTTAGAATAATGTTTGCATTTCACTCTAAACTATTGTACGTCCTGTAGAGGAGACATCTGTGGATTTCCTGCTATATCCATGTCTGCTGCAGCTCAAACTTTAGAATTAATAAGACACATGCTTCCTGAAACACAAATTTGCCTAAGTGAGGTTTAAATGCTACATATATTAGAAAGTCAATGTTGATTGGCTTAGATCACAGTAAAAATCAGTCTGTATTCACCCATGGTCAGAGAGCATGTCATTGAGAGCATGTTTTCTCGGTTGATCTGTTAGCATAAGATCCACGGGGTCTCCTCTGATGTCCCTGTGACACTATCTGCAGCACAGCAGTCAAACAAGCACACTACATGACTAGAAAATCAACAAGGAGAGACTATTTTTACACACGATAACATCTTCATGTTGCTTTGCGAGAAGTCATACCATTCAGCAGCCGCTATTCAGCACTGCATCCTATTCACTCAAAGCCCAGAGGATCAGAGACAGACAGTGTGTGCCACATGCATGTGAATGCAGCTGAATGTGAGACTCATTAGATGCACCGGCAGCACTACTGTGTACAGGCACGAGTATTAAGGTAAACACCCGAGCTGACATGTAGCAGCAGTAAAATGAATAGTAACAACAGAAAGTCATCTGCATATTCACCACAAACACTTCTGTTTCTTTAAAAAAAACTAATTCTAGACAGTCAGACAAAAGCAGTTTTCTCTTTTCCAAACACAGACTATTGATTAAGCCATCTGCCATGACAGTGTAGCTCACAGATTTTATTAGCAGTAACTGGCAAGATAATTAAGCCTACATGAGCCTCATGATTTATCCCAGGCAAAAAGTAAGCACAATTTGCAGCTGATTCATTTGGAAGATGTAGAAATAAGAAAACAGAATGGTTAATAATCTTACCAATGGTTAGATTTAGTAATGTTTGGGATTTCAAAACGGTTTTTTGTAATTATTTTAGATGACTAACCAACCTTTCCTCTCTTCCAGGGGTGTCAGGTTATTGTATTAATAAACTTATATATACATCAAACAAGCCCTTTAAAAGAATAACATATACCCCATATACCCTTCTATTCAGCAGGCTGGACAGTTTACACTACACAATATCACAAATACTGTAAATCTCAAATATATATCTTTTTTACTTCACAACATATAAGCACTTGTACTTTAGAATTTCCACTTCATGCTTCTACTCTGATACATTTCAGAGAAAATTGTTGTATTTTAACTTCATTACATTTATTTGACAGCTTTAGTTCCTTTTTAAAATGGATATTTCAAACAATAGATAGCAAGCTGCAACAAGCTGCAACAAATTGGTAAAGACTAAACCAGTGGTTGCCTCTGAAAAATACATTAGTTTTTTCTAATGCTGTTAAACATCTTTTCCCTCTGAAGTTCACAAATGTTTTTAATGTATATTTAATGTATATACAACTGTTTATAATGTATTTTACTGTAGCTTAACCTGCTGCTTACACAGCTGCTTCAGTATTAATCATCTAATGGTGTCACAGAGCTTCATGAAATAATATAATTAACAAGTTATTTTACTTTAAAACCTCTCCATAATCATCTATTATACACACCCACCTTATTAGGCGGCCTGTATAAGCAGAGAGCAATTTCCCATCAACCCCTTTACTCACACTGCTGCTGCAGTATCACTACCAGTGGCTTCAGCCCCTCCACCCCCCAGCATCCACAATGGGGGTTACAAGTATCTGCTTGTCACTCCCATCATATCGGGGGAGTAATTAGGTCTGAGCCTAGACGCCAAACACAGACCTGTTCTACTAAACATTTGAGTTGTCTGACTGAACTACAGTTAACAAGCCTGTATGATGCTGTCAGGTGTAGTTAAATTAGTAAAATTAAAATATTTCAGCCCAGAGACCACAGCAAAAATGACTTTTTGAGATTAAATGCACCCTTGAATAATATCAGTTAATAAAATAATTCAGGCAAATATGAACTCGCTTTTTATTTAGAAAATGCTTTAAAAAGTATTATAGACTATTATTGTTAATACAATTGTGCTGTATATACAAAAAAAGGTTTTCAATTCAAAAATCAGACTACACCTGTGAATGTGAAAGTGAATGATGGTGGTCAGCGCTCTCCACACTGATTTGACATTCATTCAGTTTAGACTTGTGGGCTGCACCTAAGGCTTAAAGGGACAAACTGATTATAGCCTTTTCTGTCTCAAGTTGGCTCCGCAAGCAGGAGTGTGTGTTGTTGTTTGTTGTCTGCTCGTCTCTGTTATTCTTCACACACGGACCACATGTATTTGGTTATTAATCCATGATGTCCTCACTGTGCACGTCACGTGTTGTGTTGTGTAGCAGGTTTAAACATGTGTCTCATAAACTCTGGAACGAATAAAAAAAAAAGTAAATGTCAGTACTGTTTGTGTCCTAATAACTTGTGATCAGTGATGGTGATTATTGTAAAAGTGTAAAGTGAGCGCAGGCCAGAGGGGGAGAGAGGAGGACTTCTGCTTGTTAAAGAGGTTTTTCTCTCCACTGTCATCAATGCTTGCTTGTTGTGGAAACTGTTTTGTATATTTGTAAGGTCTCAACCTTACAAATGTAGTGTAAAGTGCTCTGGGATGTTGTTTGTTGTGATTTGGTCCTATACATATATAATTCAATTTAATTTGGCAAATGTAACACTGTCTTTGGTAAGCATTGCTAAATTTAATTGCTGGAATATAATCCCAAAATTCAGTAAAGAGAAAGCAGCCATGACCATTCAGCTTTCAAACTTTTTGGAAGTGCAGGGCTTTTCCATACAGTAACCTGTAACCCCACAAAATATATTTAAATGCTAATGTTTCTGGCCTTCAAAGTAATGCTGGTTCAAGTGACTTCTGTAGGTAGAAAAATTATGTTTCAGCATTTTAATATTTTTCTGGATTTTCAATAAGTAAAAGAATCCTCCTCCAAACTCACAGTGCCTCAGCATGTCTACCGTGCACTGAATGGTTGAGGGGTTTACAGAATGGTCAGTTACAAAAGTGCACACATGGTCAGGCAAATTTCCCAGAAAGAGAAGTAAAAAAAAGAACTTAGAAGAATTGTAATTATTATTTTTTAGAATTATTAATTGGATGTTTTGTCCTAGGTCTTAGTCACACCAACACTTGGCTCAGGTCTAGAGACTAGTAGCTCAACCTTCCAAATGCTGCCAGAAATCCAGGAGCCTCTCCATTGAAAGCATTCATTGTTTATTATTATTTCCAAAACTGAGAAATGAATGTTGCTTGTTCTTCACAATGCTGACAGCTCAGTGTGCCTTTGAGACTTGGTTAGTCATGTTCCAATAGTTAAAGAAATTACCTTTAGAAAACGATTGCTTCAACAGGACCTTTGTAATTGCAGAGCAACAGCACGAACCACAACCAGTTTCCCCCAAGCATGATCCAGTAATTGCGACAGATCCAATTAAAAGCAGACCTTGGTGGATGCAGGATGGTTTCTTATTGGTGCTCCATGACCCTGTCATGTCCGGCTTTAACATCCGTCCCTTTCAAACACATGTAAACTGTCTATCTCATCTCTAACCAACACTCATCCCTTTGTGAATCAGCATGTTTATTCATGACATGACTCTCACTGTGGCACATCAAGAGGCTGCTGGAGGAAGAGTGGCAGAGGGCTGTGCATTTCCATGCTGACATGTCAAAGGCAGACAGACACAAAAAAATAAGAATGCCCAAATTCAATTGCTGTACACTGCTCAAGATCGTGATGTGAAAAGAACAATCAGGGCATTATACTTGATATGTGCAGCGATGGAACATACAAATCACCTCATCCAGGTGACGGCTGGAGCACCACACATTTCAGAGAAATAAACACGCTCTGTTCTCTGTTGCTGATTCGCAGAGACAAGCCCAGCTAAAAAGACAAGGCAGATCAAAGGACACGCTGAGCCACAATGTCACATCTTGTCGGCAAATATGGCAGAACCCTAGGACTCTACTGCCTGTGGCAGTGCATGCTATCTGTAGCTTAAAGCCATGAAATCTCGCCTTAATTTGCCAAAAGAGGGCAGAGCAGGAGAGAGAGGCCATATGACTCACGGAGGGTTTCCACCTCCTGCATCTGAGCTGATCCTGTGTTTGAACACGAAGAGCAGAGGAAATACTTCTACTTCTCTGAAGCTAATGGGACCCAAGGTTAGACATGCTGAATAAGTAATATGTGGAAAGTAACACCAGCGTAGCCAGGGAGTGTTTTCTAAGCTGCTATACATAATTCAGTCCAAAAAGGGAAAGGCGGCTCTATTCTGCAGCGGAAGGTGCTGTCAGGTTGTTGTCATTCAGCTAAGTTTGGCAGTGGCACAGAGATGTATTCTCTTCTTTTTTAACAAAGGAAAAGTTGGATTGTAAATTTCAATCTCTGAAAAAGAGGGCAGTTGAGGATAAAAGAATCTGCCTGAGTCTGTGTGTGTGTGTGTCTGTGTGTGTGTGTGTGTGTGTGTGTGTGTGTGTGCATGCACATGTGTGCGTGCAGTTCATGTTTATGTCAGAATAATAATATGATTTTGCACTGACTATAAATTTCTCTTTCTCCTGTGACTCTCACACTTGGCTGTGACATTTTTGTAAATCCTTCAGTAGAGATACAGTAGCACTACATCAGACTTGGAGAGTTGACTGTCCCCCTCGTAGCCCCTACACCCCACCACTCTCTCTCACATACACACACACACACACACACACACACTCACACAAAATGAGAGTGGGTAAGACTCTGGAATTACTGAGCTGTGAGGCTATTTGAATTTAGAGCATGTCTAATCTGTATATCACAAAAAAATATGAACCAACACCCTCACATACACACAGTGTGGGCAGTTTGCAAGTGTACAAACATGCACACACACACACTCTGGCACACTTTAATGCACAAACACTCAAACACGGAAGGCATGGCAGAGTTTCTAACAAATGCCAGTGGGCTGTCTGAGGAATGATTTGTTGAAAATCCTGCTGTTAATGGCCCATAGATCTTTAAAATATTTGCACTGAGGCATATGGGCATCAGTGCTCTGTTCCAAAGAGGCTGAAGAAAGGGAAGAAAAGTCTTCAAATATCATCATCAGCCACAGCCCTAAACTTAATAGGCTCTTAATCCATCCATCATACATCCATAATCCTGGATCTAAATGCCTTCATAGGCTGAAGGACTGGACTTCTGCACAGCAATAAATTTGAGTGGACATTTAGGACCGGTGTGATTAGACTCCAAACTATAAGGTCTGGCACAGGTACATACAGTATATTAGACGGCCAAAATAAAGAGAGAAGTCTCTTGACATGAGCCTTCAGGTCAGGACTGTGGTCTGTGGGCGGCAAGAGTGATATTCAGTCCACCTAATGTCCTGGAGTCTCATAGTCACAGGAAAGCCTCCTCTTAAGTCACAACCAGAGAACATCCTCAACACTGTGTAATCTTCAGCTCTCCCATGACCCAACAGAGAAACACATTCTTCTTCAAACTGTATTTTTAACATAAAGTGGGCTCCGTGTTGCCGGGGGGGTTATTTTGTCATTCACAGTGTGTGAGCAGTCTGTCAGCTGGCTTACAGCTGACTACATCCAACACTGTAGAATTTGAATAAAGGTGCTCTGACAAAGAAATGTTAAAAGTAGCAGGAATACAGTCGGACACCAGCACTGTCTTTATGTTGGAGCATCGGCTGTCAAATCTATGATTATCCGCCTTGTCAACTCTCAATTCAACCAATCACAGGCTTCTGCTAATAAATGCCTCTGTCACCTGACTGTAAACTCACACCATTTTCAGCAGCTATCATAGGGCCAGTGGAGTAGCCAGTCGCTGTGCCCGTGGTATTTTGGCACAATATAATTTACATTCAGCCGATTAATCAGGGTTCAGTCAGCAGAGTTGCAGAACGCTCGCTGCTTCCACACGCCTCACTGAGTGCACCAGTAAACAAGCAATGCCAAGTGTTTAATTTTAGCTTTTACCCATGTCAGGTGGCCTAACAGTGTAACTGCAAACAAGGACATAATGTGAACTGATATTGATAAATGCATTTATGGGTGTTGTTTACCCAGATATTCAAAACAACACTTTTATTTTCACAGATTTTTTTCCACCTCTCCTTTCAGTCGTAACGTCACCAAACTGAACAACCTGACACAGCTGGATGTTTCCATGTTTTTGCTTCCAAGAGTTTATTGAATTATCAAAAGCGGAAAGATTTGTTATTGTTTGTTGTTCCACAGATACCAGATTAAAAAATTTTAATCACATGCTTGATGTGGATTGCAGGGAAAGAGCTCTAACAGAAATGTGTACAGATACACAGTCTTTGAAACCTTTCAACACTGAGCTTGAATCAAACAAGGTCTGTAGAAATTTGATCTGAGGCTGGGGTCTGTACCGATCAATACACAGAATATCTAATATCACATCTCAGTCCTTCCAAACTGCTGCCACATCCATCAGTGCTACATGATAATGTTCAGAATCAGGACAGTAACTTAAGTGCTCTGCGAGACAGTGGCATGAGGTGACTAGACAAGCAGAGGAGCTGTTAACTGTTGGGGAGTCTTAGTTTTTATTAACTGACTAACAGCCTGAACATCACATTAAACTGCTAACTTCTAATTCTCTGCTCCAGTCACATCTACACACTCAACTAAACTATCTGCACAACTTGTGTAACAATATTCTCTCGCAAATTTCTCAAACTTCCAGGTGATCATACATAGAAATGATAAATCAGTGTCAATGACTCGTTCACCTGTCACTGCCTCAACACTGAGGAAGATAAGACTTCCTCCATCAGAGACCCCTAGGTTTGATCCTCAAGAACAAGCTGCTTTTCACAACAGGACATAGTCTCACCCACGGAAAATGACAGAAACGATAGATGCAGCGGCAGTAAGTCAAACTAGCTTCCCGAGACAATAACCCACTACTGCCACAAGAGTGCGTAAATTAAAAACCAATGCAAGCAGGCAAAAAGTAAAAGAAATAACAGCTTTAATGTCTCAAGTGTGTTGAGTGCACTCCTCATGACATTTGCAAAGTCATATATCTCGAGCCTGTTTGCTTCGTAGCAGTCTTCCTCTTCACTGCCTTTGTTGGTACATTGCTATGCTTAATGGAGCATCACCGCACCAAACTGTTGATTAATGGAACAATATAAAACCAAAGGCAGAATGTCTTTGGTTTCACACCCAAGTGCTCGAAAGTTTGCAGAGACAACAATTCACCAGGTAATTTTAAATTCACTGTAAAGGATACAATCAAATGTAAACTTTGCCCAGTGCTGTGTAAGAGTCCGGACATTTTGAATCCACAGCAGCGGTCACAGGATCTTCCACTGAATCATTATTGTGCCTCCACCAGGTTTGAGGACTCACCAGAGACAAAATCAGGATCAGAGCAGCAGAGGATCATATATCCTGACATTTAGCCTCTGCTATGGGTCAAGTTCCAAAAACATTGGCTCCTATATTACCCATGATGCAACCAGGGGCATTATTTTGTGTGACCCTGTGTCAATCATGTGGTGTATGGTGGGATAGGATTTTAATATTCCAGGAATCTGAGCCTGGTTCTGTTCCTGGAAACTGTGCTTGTATTGACTCACTTTATTCTTTTACCAGTTGAAAGTAACAGAGTGTTTGTACACAACAAGAGGGCACAAATATGTATCATATGTAAATATCATCCACTCCTCACAAGAAGCATTTCCCTAACTCTGATTCTCTGATGTCCAAGGACAGACTGCATTGTTGTTCATACTTATCAGGAATGATCAACATCCCCATCAGAAATGCCATTTTCTCAGAGTTGCTATGGCAACAGGCTGTGCAACTTCCACAGTGGAACTTGTAAGCAGCACAGAATATTAATTCAGCTCTGCACGTTAACATGTTTGTCATCAGCTGCAGCAGAACGGTATTTGGTTTATGGTGTATGGGTTAATGAACAGACATATGGTTGTTGTATGGGGGAAAAACAAAGCTGATGGTCTCCATGGAAATGTCAGACATGTTGCTCAACAAGCCTATCAGCTGTGGGTGAGAGATGCAGGCAGCGCTGTGTGTCTGCCTGCACTCTGCTTGTTTACAGTATAACAGCAGCCATTTACTACTCACACACTTTTCTGTCATGTGTTTGTTCTCAGTTTGCTGATAATACGATGGAAAAACATATTTTCACCTCAGCTTATATTTCCTGTTATATTATTTGTCTATCATGTTTGATGATTAATAATATCATGTACAATTCTTATATATCTAACTATGACTGCAGGCATCCCTATGTCTGTATTTTCATTTCCTTTTATTTGCAACAGTTTTGTTGTGGCATCTATAAATATCTATTCACAAATGTTATGATATACTAGGTGTCATGGAGGTGCTACAGCAGGTTGTGTTACACAGTTCAATATGTATAGAAACATATTATACAATACGCTACACTGAAAAACAGTTTCACATTTATGGTCTCTATAAATATGTGCTTTTTAAAAAATTATACTTCACCTTATCTCAGAACTGTACAGTCAATATGATTTGAATGTGAAGATGAATGAATTGGAAATGCTTGCTGAAATACTTCATACATACTTGATTTGATTTGATGATTTTACCTTATGGCGGTTCTATCTAATAAATGTATTAGATAAGGAGAAGTCAAGCTTATGAACTAGAGGAGACTCAGTCACTGTTGGGTTAAAGGTCTCAGTTAGCTTCCATCCTCGCAGCAATGTCCTGAAGATCCTTTGATCGACAGGTGAGCGGTGGAGGGGCAGTACCTGGGGGCTTCAGAAGCCAGGGATTGGATATGAGCTCTGTGTTTGCATCCTAATAAGATGCTTCCTTCCAGAGGAACTGGACTCTAGGCAGTCCAAGGTTAATCTAGATGTCAGCACCTGCCAAATGTGCAGTGTATTCCTGTGGGGTGACGTCCCCCGTCGTCCCATCCGCTGTGGAAACTTAATGCAGCAGCTGATTCCTGGCTCCCTCCAGGAGAAAGTGAAGATGATGGTACTTCAGCGCTGCAGTGCATGACTGTTCCTCCTGGCACTGGCTGCTAACCTGCTTACTTGCTTGCATGGCAGCTTCCTGGCCACAGTGCCAACCTCCTCTTTGAAATAACCAGAAGCACTTGAGAAGTTTGTCCTACAGGAAAGTGTCAATTAATTTGGTGAAAATCAGCATCACTAACACCAACTGTTGTAATAATTGAATTTCTAATGAAAAACACTAAACATATACACACATAGGGAAGGAGGAGCATGGCAGGTTAACGTTTGAAGAATACTTACACCCACTGTCTTGAGGATATTGCGGTTTGGAAACACAAATCACAGACTTTAATTCAAAGTGACCTGTCTTCTTTCTCTTTGCTCTGTTCTTCTGCTTTAGGATGCAGTGGTTAGCACTGTTGCCTCACAGCAAGAGGGTTCTTGGTTTACATCTCTGTTCAGCCAGTGTCTCTCTGTGTGGAGTTTCGATGTTCTCCCTGTGTCTGCTTGGGTTTTCTCTGGGTTCTCTGGCTTCCTCTCACAGACCAGCTCTCCCCTTGTGATGCTTAATGGATAAATCAATCAATCCAATTTAATTTGTGTAGCCCATGTCCTCAAATGGCAATGTTGCAATGGTGCAACATCCTCTGCCCTTCAACCTCAACAAGAGTGAGGAAACACCACGAAATAAAGCCCATACAGCAGGAAAACAAAAGTAGAAACCTCAGCAAGAGTAGCTTGTGAGGGATCCACCTTCCAGGAAGGACAGAAGTGCAATAGATGCCTTGTGTAAAAGAGCACATCATCACAATGGAGAGATGTATCAATGTTTGAAGCCTCATAAAAAAAGAAATTGAGGGAGTAATAATGACCATTATAATGATACCAGTAATGGTAGCTCATGTTAGAAGGCATATTCTTTATCCAAGAAATCTAGTTATACAAGCAGAATAGATAATGGATGGATTCTGGATTATATGCACATGCTGCTTTTGCCGTCCAAATAACATCTAGTACATGTCTGAGAACCATTTACATTCATTTTGGGAATGACAGATTCCCTGGTTGGATATTTTTTTATCAGAATAAATGGTATTAAAATGTATGGAAAATAACTTGAATAAAATAACTGTAATTACAGTCAGACTGATGCTCAACATCCATCAGACAGCCATAAGCACATTGCTAATTTTTTAGCTTTCTAAAATAGTTTTCTTCTTTCTGTGACTCACAGCACATTCTGAGTAAAGGACACAAAAGAAGCAAAGTGCTTTTATGAACCAGACTCCATGAAATTACATAAAAATTACAGTGATGTTTCAGGAAACTGCGCCTTAATTGCAGCTTTATTCCGTACGGGGGGTCACTTTTAAATGATATTGAAAAACAACCCAATGTAGCAAATTATCAATTACCGTCTTTCTTTGCTCAATGTCTCTATCTTGCTGCTTTTTTAAACTAGTTTGGTGTTTTAATCAGCGTAGGCATTTGCCCTCTAGACTACGGCCACCCTTTAGTTTTCAGTTATAATGAGTGAATTTCCTCTCATAGAGCACAAGCCTTTCATTTGCAGCCTGAAAAAGAAGCAGAGGCACTTTAAATACCGTGCATACGATGGTTAGTCTGAAGTGTAGCAGCTCAGTCAGAGATGCTAAACCACAGCATCATCAGTGACTATTACTGGTCTGACCCTGAACAATTACCCTGACCAAACAGCATATTTAGGAGGCACCTGAAGTCACAGAATCTCATTTCAGTGGTATTTGTCACCCACTCATAACAGTGGAGTCACTTAACCCCCAGAAACCCTGTGAATCTCGCCTCCCCTTCTGCCGTCACCCTCTCTTGTCTAATCCTCCCCGCACACCACCTCTTTTGCATTTTGTCAAAATTCATTTATTTTCTCTGCAGATCAACCTAATTAGAAGGAAAGCTGGTGGTGAAAATATGTCTTTATTGCTGTCATCATCAATATCACACTCCTTATCTGGGTCACTGCACACTGATTGGCTGCATGGCAAATGGAGTGGAAATTTTCCATTTTGTTCGAGGCCTTTCATGTTTCAAACGCACGCCCACTGGGGAAAAGATGTGCATGTTGGCGGGGGTAAACAGTTAACAGGTCTCTTTTTCCCACCAATACCTTGTTGTGGAGAGAAAAGAAAAGAAAGAGATGCAGAAATAGAAATTAGGCGGGATAGAGGTTAGGCCGTCGTCTGGGGACTGAAGACTATTCAATCACACTTGATAAGAAAGCCTTGGGGATTAGTCAAAGGCAAAGTCTCCCTGGGTGGTGAGAACGCCGCTCTGGGTTCAGGTACTCAGAAAAAAAACACACACACAGTGTTTACAGTGTGATAGCACCAGAGACGGCTGTGAGGGAGAACAGAAGATTATGATTTCTCAACTTATCATACAGAAGAACCCTTTGTATGAAATAGCAGTGGGCAATTTTGCATTCAAGGTCAGTACATTTGCCTGGGTATGTGCAGGTGAGAAAACAGCAAGGTATTAGGATTATATAATGAGCTTCAGAGAGGCTTCTCCTTTTGTTTGCACAGCCTCTCCCTCACAAATGAGCGCACCTCCTCGTCTTTGCACCAAAGAGCAGACGCAGTGAATCCTCAGCCTCCATTTCCTGTCCTTGTGTTTTCTATAAAGCCGCCACTGTTATTGATGAGGTTGAGTGTGTGCTTATCCAAGGCGAGCTGACACAGCTGAATACAGTTCAGGATTGTTTTGACCAAAGACAACAGCCTGTCACTTGTGCTAGGAGTGAATCACTTTCATGTAGGTATTTTATGTCCTTAAAACCTGAATGAGAGTGATTCAGTGATTTGTGTGGAAACACTTGAACATGAATGCACTTTTAAAAAGCCATTTCTTAAAGCTATTTACTGACAAACTAAACTGCAACACCAAAGCCACTTTCAGACATGAACTCCGGAGAATGTCCACACAGCTGGGTCTGGACTTTCTCTGGATTCTCTGCTTAGACACAGTCACAACAACACAGAAACCCCCAGATCATTGATGACGGGTGAAGCATCAAGCAGACGCAGAAAGTAACGAATTCATCCTGCTGAGGAGATCACATGTCTTTGTTGACACAAGTGTTGGTTCTTATCACACTTCTCATCATATCAACACAACATATGGTATTCACTGAAAATACAGTCTGAATTGTTCACATCACAAGCATGAGGGAGGCTGTTCACTGAAGCAGTCAGCTGGTTTGTATGAGAACCAAAAACTAATCATCAAACAACACAAAAAAGAACCAGTAGTTGCTTTTGTTAAATGTCACAGTGGGACATGTTTCTGTTTGTGGTCTACATCAGGGGCTGTTCAAAATATTTTGGGACCCCCCTCAGACAAAATCAAGCCAGCTGTGCTGAAACCTGTCACAACCAGCAGTAATCACGGTGTTATCTGTGGGCTACATGTTGAGCCAGTTTTTTTTTTTTTTACTACACCTGTTGGCAAATTTGGCAAATTTGGCAAATTAGCCCTGTTGAATTACACTGATTTATCATTTGCCTCTGTTTACACTGTATTTGTGTATGTTCAGCCAACTGTAACTGGATTACATGTATCCTGAAAAGGTTTTGAAAATATGTTCTTGGCTGAGGAGCATCTTTTTGCTATATCTTCTAAACAGCTTTGTGTGTGTATGTCCGCTGTGTCCTTGTGTTTCAATTTGTCTGAATTATCACTCAGAGAAGATCATGATTTTTTTTCTAACTTCCTGTTGTTTTTGGATGACCAGCATGCACCTGTCCTTTTTACCTCCTGCAGTAAATGAATCCCCCACCTGCCCCACACACATTCCCTCCCTCACACATCTATCAGCTGCATTAACCTATTCTGAAGTTGCAGAGGAAAACCAAAGCCTCTCACTGATCACTGTAATTATAGCTTCTTCATTATGATTAATCAACTAATTGTAATTAGTGGCACACGCATGTTCAGGTGTGGGTGATGTTGTTGTTCAGCCTGTGTTCAGCTGCTGCCAATGAAACAATTGATGGAGGGTGTTTACTTTTTCTTCAACAGTAAAAAAAGAGTTGGTCTGAGCAGTGTCACAAAGTGTAGAACACAGTTTGCTCTAAGTTAATAGTTACATCATTTCCCCACTGACATCCATTCTTCTTCCAGGCTTAATAATTACCTGGATCTGTCTGACATTGTTATTATAAATGAGTGTAGGTATAGTGAAATATAACTCGTTAACTGTACAGTAGGAACGACACACTGCTTCAGTATATGATTTTAAGCTTAGATGAAGTGATTACCATGTTTGTACTCTGCAGTATGAAGGAATAACAGTTTTCTGTACAGTCTCCAATGTAACCAGAATTAAACTTCAACTCTAATTAAACTTAGTGGACCTATCACAGGTCTAGACTATGCTGTGGATAATTATTATTATAATTATATAAGCTGTAAGATGACATATGATTTACAGAGGATGTCCTGAAACTCCTTGAAGCTCCACCTGACACACTTGACAGATACTGTGTGTATGAAGCATGTATATAAAATAACAAAAGTACAGATGAAATTTCAGACTATGAAACTACTTTAAGAGTTAAATCATTTCCTCTCAGACTTTGATGGTCTCACTTACATCAGGTCTACATTAAAAGTTGTCTATACGCTGTGCTGTGTGATGTCTACAACACTGGAACATCAAATGTCTCTGTCCAGGTGTTTAATGGGAAGTGATGCCGGACTTTTGTCCTTGATGTGGTAGATACAATCATAAACTGCTATTTAAAAAAGAACCAATGGTTGGAGATCTTCAAAAGATTCCACACACAGCTTGTGTATGTGTGGATGTGTGTGTGTGAGTGTGTGTGTGTGAGTGTGAGTGTGAGTGTGTGTGTGTGTGTACTCCTGTGACTTTTAGTTAAAGTGCTTGTTTACGTTTTATCGTCTGTGAGTACATTTGTCAAGCTGATGTTACAGTCGGAGCACACAGAGGTTGAAACTGGACACTTGCGGCGTTCAAGATTAAACCACAATTATGAGCTAACACACATACTCACACACACAGAAACCTAAGCTCACACATACAGAGTGAAACCTAACACAAAACACTGTGTAATTGTAAATCAATAAACAATTACAGTAGTACCATCATAGCACACTGCTTACTGACCTCAAATCCCTCGCCGCCCGACTGTGTCTCCATCTTCCTATTGTTTGTTAGAGTGCTGCTAAAAGAGACGACTGTTGCCTCATGTGTGGACATTTATAAAAAATGTTTGTTGTTCATTGACAGACGGTTGTAGTCTTTACATGTCATGTTAGCTGCAGAACATATGTTAATATACATGGGCACAAATTATATAAAGTTCAGATGATTTTCTTTTCTTTTACGAGGGACATGTTATTCACCTCAGAGCAAGAAGCTCAATCTGCGATGTCCTTCTGCTTAGTTACATAGTTGTATTGTAATGTTCATTGCTGATTGTCTGTCTTTTTAGCAGGATTACATACAAACTACAGAACTTATTTTTATTGACCCACTAACTTTTAGAATGTATTCCATCATTTTTCACTCTCTAACATCGCGAGAAAGGATATTTTTTTTATTTAAGGGATAGTTCACCAAATAATTCACTCATTATCTACCCACCCCTATGCCAATGGAAGGATGGGTGAAGTATTTGAGTCCACAAAACATTTCTGGAGTCTCAGGGGTAACCGATTATACAAACAGAAAAATACAACAGAAAAAAACATTACATGCCTTCGTACTGCTCCTGTGGTGTCATCCAAGTGTCCGTAAGCTCCGATATTCATTTTCGACTAGAAACAGCATCATTTACACCATGTTTTTATCCTTAACTGTTATCCTCCTCTGGAGCCATGTTCACATACACACACCGCACACAGGGGTGCCCGGTAGCATTGCTAGTTTCGATAGCATCGCTACTTTCTGTTGCGGACGCTTGAGCTTATAATATGGTGTAAATGATGTCATCAGTTACTTCAATTGTTTTGGATTTGTTGTGTGGTGTCTGAAATGCCATGTGTTGTGTTCTCTTTGAAGGAAGCTGATCTATGGGTCTGAAGCCCATAGGTCCTGAGGATTCGGAGGCCCATAAGTTTAGGTTTTCAGAGGAAAACTGAACATATACGTTAAGGCATTAGGTCACAGCTCTAACTGTTACTCTAAATTTGAGGTGGCGCCTTTCCCTCTCTGTTACCAGGCAGATGAGGAGGGCTGGAGGAAAGCCAGATGTGTTTTCTTTAGCTTTACAACGACAACTCTCATATATAAACAGGGAGTTGAATCTGTTAGGCAGAAGAGATTCACATTGGCCCCGGATCTCTCTCCAAGCAGACTGCAGTGCTTGTATTGGCTGAACTTTTTGTAATAAACCTTTTATACAATCAAGACGGTGTCAGCGGAGATTCCTTCATCATCTTCACATCATCACTTCCCCAATATACAACAGCTGTTTACCCCTGAAACTCAAAAAGTGTTTTGTGGACTCAAACACTTTTACCCACCCTTCTATTTGCATTGTGGTGATGATAGATGATAAGTGAATTTTCATTTTTCTGTGAACTTTCCCTAACTTATGAATAAATAATGCAGATATCTTTAAATGAAAACAAGCCCTAATATAGAGCGCTGAGATCAGGTGAAATTGTAAGCAGAATGCAGCAAAATTCTGTGTAAATGGTTTTTGTATCTGATCTGAATGTATTTACATGCAATACGGTGATAAAATGGTCAATCAGCCTTGTAGGAGGTATGATTTTATGATTGATAGTGTTTCCTGCGACAATGGCAAAAAACAGGTGAGGGGTGGCAAAATTCTCCTCTAAAAAGTGTTTTCCAGGGATATATATGAAATGATTGATGAAACATATCTTAACCTCCCACAACAATAAACACTACACTTCTCTAAATTCTGTTCTGAAAGAGAAACCCTGCTCTGAGTAAACTGTAAGTGGTTGTGCACTACACTGCACTTGGTTTTAACCATCAATTGTTCCTGCTTGCACTGTAACCATGGATACACAGACATAAATTAACTACATACTGAAGAGCAAGTCATCAGATGATGATTAGGTAAGAGCTTGTTCTTATAAAAAGGTGTATATATAGTTTCTAAGTGGGTTCATTGATTTTTACCAAAGACTAAATGTGCCTTTTTTGGAAATATGTGTGGAAAAAAAAAACACATTTGTAGAGGTGCATTGATTGGGCCTCAGAAAGAAACAAAATATGTTCTTTCATACTGTGGTGTTATATTAAGAAAAGCTTGTCCTGCTGAAGTAGAAAAACACAAAATCTATACAACTGCACAGCCACTGATCTGTAACCAGTCGTGATCTTAGTCATAAACGAATCATCTTCATCTATCTCTTCAAGACTGGATAGAAGAAAAGCAGACAACACACTGAACACATGCTGTTCAGCTCTCTTAGAGATTTAGATGAAGACAAGATTTAGTCAAATTCACACATCTTTATAAGACAGGACAAAATGGAAAAGGAGATCGTCGGATTGTTTGAAGACATTTTCTTAAGAGAGTCACATTAATACAAAGATCTATCATGGAATACCAGTATTTTATATACTGCAATTGTTATACCACATTTTTATATTCTGTAACATGTGTACATTGTAATATGTCAACTTTGCTTCAAAAAGTGTTCAGTTAGTTCATCCAAGAAAAGAAAAAAGAAAGAATGTTTTAAACAATATTCAACTCACCATGAAAGGATTACAATACCCTGCAAATGCTCATAGTCTGTGTCATAATGTCTTTAAGCATTTATCTTTACCACAAGAGAATACACAAAAACTCAATGCTTTGGGTAACTCATTGGATTTGATACTGCCTTTCATATAAAACACTTGAAATAATGCTCATTAATGATTTACATAGTCCCAAGGGGGAACAGAGACAACACTGTGATACTGTGAGAATCCATGTCAAGATAATAGGGAATAGATATGAAGAGTTCCACTCCAAAACATTAGATATCCAGATTCATCATAAAATAAAATTGTTGCCTGAGGTTTTTCATTCATGTGAAAGAAATCTATAAGATCCCCTCTGTAAAAATGAACAATTTTTTTTGACGGAACACTTAATTATCAATGGTTCTTTGAAATTAATAACATTTGGTTTTACTCTTTTAATTCGATTTTTTTCCTGTTTTTTGGGGGGTTCATGCTTTTTCTGTCACATTTTGGAACAAAACTCTTCATGTTTTCCAGTTCAGTAAATATGGAACAAACAGCAACACAATTAGCTGATCCACGTCAGTAATTATTATTTTTGATGTACCGTCCATAAATTAACAAGAGTATCTACCTGCTTCAGTGGCTCCTCTGTGGTTTAACAGACAAGGTTTTTATCAAAGCAAAGGATGGGCGTGAAACCTCATCATCACTAAACAGAAGAAAACATGTGAATGTGAGTCACGTACAGTTGATAAAAGAAAATTAGAGTAGTGAAATAAAGAAATGTTTTCATTTAGTCGTTGGAGATGAAATGTGAGAGAGCAAGCCTTTGTGTTTCTTTTCATGGATTGTGAATTGGCAGGATACTGATGATAACCATCAAGCAATAGTTCAACATTATGGAAAATACAATATTTAGCTTTGTCACAAAAAGTTTGATGAGAAAAAACAGCACTACTCTAATGGCTGCGGTGTAAATATGAATTTCTAGTAGCTGCTTATCTGAGGACACAGACTGGAAACAAGGGGAAAGTAAACCTGCCTCTGTTCGAATGCTAACATTAGCCTGTTAGCATGGCTAAAACTCACTGATTTACATCTTATTTATTTAGGGAGAAAGTAGACAGCCTTGTGTTGACATTGTTACTTTTAAAACGTTTTACAGTTAGGTTGTTGTAGGTTAAACAAACAGAATAAAGAGAGCGGAGGCTAACTTGCGATCATATCAGGGCTAGTCTGACTCAGCCCATCGACACTGGATATAAACCACAGTTTCTAACGCAGCATTCTGTACTTTTTCAATCCGTCACAAATGTCAAAATCCCCTTCACTATACGAAACCACCTCAACATTCAAGCAAACAACCTACACGTTGAAAATGGCCTATAGGTTGTAAGCTAGTGTCATAAATATGTGGATTGTCCAATTACACAGACAACAATAATCTTTTACTTTTTTGTGTGTGTGTTTCTTTGTGTTCCACACGCAGAGTGTGACTCCCCGCGTGGAAATGTTCCAACAGAACAACCTCTCCTTCCTCACACTATTTTTCAGGGACACTGTCACTGCATCCTGGGCTCAGCAGCACCCAGGACACTTGTGATTATGTTTTTTTTCCCAAGAGCAGAATGATAATGGTACAGCGCAGACCTATTTTCACAGTGCTGTGTCAGCACTGTGAAAATAGGTCTGGCAAAGCGGGACTATGTCCGAGCTAACCTCTGTTCCATTAGCTTCTGTAACTCAATCTAGTTTCTGTCTTTCCGAAAAACAAAATGACGCCTGTGGTAACTCCGTAGATAAATCATCGTCTGCTACAGCCGTGGTTGTTAGAAGTTCAAGCCTTTGTAATTCAACTCCATGATTTCCTCTCTATCAATTTTATTCACCAGCTGAGGCTGCTCAACTCACCCATGGACTTTTGGGAAATGATGTTGGGGTTAAGGCTCTGTTCAAATTCAGGTTATTTGCCTTCTAATAAATGTGTGGACATTTGAAAGATGTCTTCTCACTTCTGGAGCAGAGCCTGGAAACTGTGATTTCACCTCAGCTCTCTCGATCTGCTGATGTTAAAGGTGTTGGTAGGCAGATTTTCTTCCCTTTGAAAGGAGCCAGAGGAGCTGCTTCCCTGCTCCCAGTCTTCATGTGAATATGTGAAGGTAAACTAACTCCTGGCTGTAGCTTCATATTGAGCTGACAGATTATAGGAGCAGTACCCAGCGCTCAGCCAGAGAGTAAATAATTGCATTTTCTCAAAATGTCGAACCGTTTCTTACTGTTACAGATTTCCGCAGCCTGTGTATGCAGGGCACACACCTGTGCCTCACAAATGATTTATAATCTCAGTTACAAAAATGTTTTCTTTTGAGTGGAAAAGCAGTTTTATACCATAAAGCCTAGAAAATGACAGGACAGTTTCTCAAAGCGTGTGTATGTGTTTGAGGGCTGTGGTGTAAATGAACTGGAAAAAGTGAGCGTGAGGTTTCTTAACCTCTTTGGAAAAGTGTCGTGTTGAACCATGGCTCCAAGTCGTCCCCGTTCTCCAAAGTCTGTGATTCAGCGTCAGTGGGCTTTTCAAAATCTATTCACCTTCAGCACATCGACAACTTACCAGCACTGACACAGGTAACTGCCGAAAAAAATCTCCTCTAGTTTAAGATGAGAACAAATACCATAGCTTTAAACGTTAGCCACCCAGATCACAGTCAGAAAAAGAACTAAAATAACATC
Organism: Paralichthys olivaceus; assembly: GCF_024713975.1. NCBI lineage: Eukaryota > Metazoa > Chordata > Actinopteri > Pleuronectiformes > Paralichthyidae > Paralichthys > Paralichthys olivaceus. The sequence goes on along the minus strand of NC_091093.1, from coordinate 7,349,252 downwards.
GGAAAAAATAAGTTAACATAATTTTGACACATAGAATTTTACAATATGTACATTATATTTAAATTAAAATAGATTTGTCAGTTGTCTGATTGGGTAGGTCCTTTACGGAGTGCTCCTTTTTTTCAAACCATCCAGTGTAATTCCACAGAAGCAGAGTTCCCATTAAAAGCTAAGCCGGCCAATCAGAGTGCAAGTAAGGCTTCCATCATCAAGTCCCTGCCAATAGTTGTCAGTGGCGTCTTCGGACAGGGCCGAGCCCTTAGCAACACACATGGCAGACCCTTCAACACCTTGACAAAAAGAAATAAATATAAAATATATGTAATATTTCTATATATATATTCATAAAACCAAACCCAGGATAGATTTTAACTCTGATGTGTTCTCTCTATAGTAGAATCAAACTGTGGCCATTTTCCTATTGCCAGTCTATATTACTTCCCTTTTTGTCTCCATTTTTGTGTATTTTTGCAGTTTTTTAAGGGGAAAAAAAGTTTTCTTCAAACCTGTACATCTTATACGCAAGTAAACAAAATGTAAAAGTGCGTGTTTTTTTTGTTTTTTTTCTTGAATACGTTTTATCCACTATATCCAAAAGTGTTGCAGGCACTTAAGTCCTTCCCAAACATTGTAGATGTTTTTCGACAGTGGAGCAGGTTGGTTTGGTTATTCCTGGGTTCGTGTGTGTCGGTCTGTCCGTATGTCTCTGTCCATCTGTCTGTCTGGCGAGGAACGGGCCATCCGCGGCTGCTGCTAGCCCAGGATGTCCAGGTAGACCGGCGTGGCTTTTCCCATGGCGAACAGGACCTTCTGAATGTCCTTAATGTTCAGTCGCTGCTGCGGTTCCCTCTGCCAGCAGCCCAGCATGATGTCATACACCTCCTTAGGACAATTCCGTGCCCTCTCCAGAACCCGACCCTGGGTTATGCACTCAATAACCTGCAGAGGAGAGAGGGCAGTGGAGTGAGACAGACGATTTTCACTGACTGATTGCTTTGGTTTGCTCATAATGAGAAAGCGGTGACACTGAGGAGACTGTCCTCTGAGCTTTGAACTAATGAAACTGAGATGAAAGAAATAAACAGAATGCATTCAGTCTTAAATCTGTGCAATGTTAAGGCAAAACAAGATTTTTTTCCCTGTCCTACAAAACACAAATAATAACAGTGAATATATGTGAGGATGGAGGTTTGAGATTTTGCTAATAAGGAGATTGATCTTTTTTTTTAGTCAGACTTGAGCTCTAATCAGCTAAATGTCTCACTGCTGTTGTGACAGTTTGACTTCATTACTTGTGTAATTTACAGGCCAAGGTCTCTGAGAATAAAGACATGGTCTATTTGTTTGTAAGGACGATGGCTGCAGAAAAAATGCATTGATTTTTTAGTCACTGTGCAGGTACAGCAAAAAAAATGTGTGGAGCAAGCCTGTATCGAGTCTTTAGAATAAACCACAATAGAAACTATAAAAATACTCATAATAGAATAAGATGTGTATAAAAGAAATCATTAAGCCAGTATAGACAGTAGTTAGATTACAGTACTGACATTAACTCAAATGTGTCATTCTTTTTTATGTGTTAAATTTTTTAAGTTGTAGAATAATTACTAAGTCATCTGAAAAGGAAAAACCGTCACAAACTATGGTGCCATGCAATTTCATGTGCTTGTTATCTAGCAGCACAACAGCAGAGACAGAACAAAGCATTTCATAATCCGTTGGTATCTGAAGCCTAATTTCTGGAAACGTACGACAAACCTAATCTGTGTTTAAATAAAGATGATTTTACTGTGGTTCACACTCAGAGACTGTCAACCTAACTGAAACTACACAAAATATTAAAACAAACCTGTGAGGAATCATTGTTTTGTCTCTTTTACAAGGTGAAGTCTACTGTTTTGTTCCATTTTTCTATTCAGTAAGTCTATTTTTTCAACAAAAGACATGGCTGGCTCCAGACGGAGCTGTGAGAGGATCAACTCCTGCAAAGACACCTGGAGGCTCTTTGCATAAATTCCCAGGTCACAAACATTACATTCGACCAATGGTAAAGGCTGCAGCCCACACGGAAAAGCACCTGATCCAACACACATGCAGCTCTTTTAATACAACACTGATTTCCTAACCTACAGAACATTTTCTGATCATTTCACAACCCACCATGTGACAGGGCTTTGGTTATAGATTTTGTTGGCAATTTATTTTCCTGCACTTTCTATTACAGTGTTGCACAATTTTAATTGCCTCCTCTGACACTAGCTGCCATTTCCAGTCAGTCATCAAATTAAAAGCTGACATATGGTTGAGATTAACACAAATAATGAACATTTCCAATCATTGTACTAACTCATTCAGCACGTAATGTTGTTGCTTCATATACGTCATGATCTGAGTTTTCTCTTTAGACTTGTCTTTGTAGACAGATGCTTTACTTCTTCTTTTTCATGGCCCCACACTTGTATATAATGATAATGATACTGATAATATTAAATAAGCAACTTTCCTTCATATATTTTAACTTAAAGTTAGAAAGATATTGAAGGCATCATCCTTTGGCACAAACTGAGCTTGCACATCTGATGAAGCTGACAAAAACTCTAAAAATCTAAATAAATTAGACTCAATACAGCTTGTTTTATATTATATGTTTTATATCTTTCACAGATACTACTAGTGGTACAGTTCGACCCTGGAAAGGTAATACTCCCTGCCCCAACAATGGTGCTGCATCAAAACATACTGTGAGCATTAACCACGGATACGGAACATTTAAAAGCATGAGGTCTGTGAGACGTAAAATGTATTATTTTCTGTAACTGACTTCTGAAACACAAAATCACTTTCTGTGTCTCGAGGACCTCAAACAGATTATTAGGATTTCACTACTTGATTTAAAACCAGTATGGCTTCACATCAGTTTCTTTGTTTCCAGAAACTGTCTTTGTGTGACATCTGCGGCCTGTGATCATGGTAACACTACAATCAAGTAGTTGAAAGACTGTCTTCAAAATGGCGGCTGCTGGATAAACTGGTGCAAGTATATATCTAAGCTAGAGTATGTGTAGAAAATGTCTATAAAACTGTAAATATCATTACTGTTGCAGATAGACAAGGTTGTGAATTGTCACCCTCATCATACAATCACAAATCACAGCTCGACTCCAGGCCTCTCACTTAGCAACCACTCAGATGGACGGATCAGGACACTGAGCTGCAGGCACATGTGACAGACTGGATTGTGATCCGCTGTGACTGAGAAGCCCAGGCAGGAGGGGCAGCATTTAAACAGATGGAGATGCGACATCTTTTACTACAACTACAAATACAATATCTGAACACACCGTATAACTTTCTCTCCTTGTTTCCTCTGAATGCATGTAAGATTATTAAATTTTATCTTTCTCTACCTGTCTCCCAGTGTCTCGTATATTTTCTGTATCAGCTTGTTCCAGCTAGAAGTGAAATACACAAACCTCCACTCCACTTTTTTATGGCTGTGCTGTTATGTTCTCCATGTCTAACAGATCATTTTATACAGGTTTCCCCATAATTCACACATCTTATATCTTTGGAACCTGCAGTGAAATCTAGTGAGGTGTTGATGGTTTGAACAGAGTCTGGAAACGTAGCGGTTTGCCTGTAAAAGTCAACAGTGCAGCTCCTTGCAGGAGAATGTGGGGATAGAGCCTGGAGGAGAACATGGCTTGTTTGTTTTGACACTTTCAACGTAATAATTTATGATCGCCACAGACGACTTTTTAGAATGCTGAGAAAAATGTATGACTTAGTAACATGATGATAATAAGCACAATATTCCAATCTAAAGCTACCAGAAGACAAGGTGACACAGGATAAACAGATGGTGGATCTAACCGTCAGACAAACTACTATATTCATCATAATGTTTAAGTAAAGTCACTTCATCAGCAGTGTTGAAAATGTCCCAAAACTACTCGTCCTCGCGATTCATAGAAATGTGGAAATGTTCATTTATGTCGAGCCCGGGAACATATTGATGATTCAATTGAAATACGCACAAGTGCTGCGTGTGACACATGCCAGGTTATTCTTTTAGGTCAATTTAATTTTCTCAATATGCTCGCTTTACAAGAGTAATCCTAATTAAATTTTATTGATTCAAAGCAGAGCCTGCAATGAAAAAACAAACCAATCATGTTGGTTATGTAACGCAGCATCTTGTCTGGTGGCTAAGTGGCAGCAATTTATCACCTCGTAGGGCCAGCATGAGTCTCGGAGAGAGAAGAGAAACAATCTGATGATGGTATGAAATCCAGAATGGCGATATTCATTTAAATCTACTATTAGAAAGCTTATGCTTTCAATTCCGCTGAAGCAAGGGGGAGTATTTCCTCACCCCAGATGCTCAATGAGGGAGGACCAATCTGTTCAGTTCCATCCTACTTCTTTAATTTTTTAATAAGGCAATGTTAAATATACCGTTTGGAGGTGTTTGCAATAAACACCTTTACTTGATGTTTTGAAATGGAAAAGAAGATTCCAGTATTTCCCAGTGGATAATCTGAACCAATAATTTTACATGCGTGACGGCCTGCAGCACATGTATGTATACTGATATGTACAACATGCTTCAGGCTCTTTGTACCTCGTTGTTACCCAGCTGAAACCAAGGCTGCTTTCCATAAGTAAAGATCTCCCACAGGATGACTCCAAAGCTCCAGACGTCACTTTCCGTAGAGAATTTCCGGTACATGATGCTCTCTGGAGGCATCCAGCGAATAGGTAGCATGGTGTGTCCTCCAACCTGAGGATGATAGAACAGAGGATGTGGTTCAAAACACAGATTAGGAAATTTAGTCATCAACACAACTCCCAGGTGTCTGGGGATTAACTGTCCTCGTATGTAAATGATACAATGGGCTTAGCGTCTCATGAATGTATGCTGCGCTGCTGGTTGGAGACACTTATGCGAAACAGGAAAACGCTGACTTATCTACCTGCTCTGTATGTATTGAATCATGGGATGTGAAATTCCTCAGGTTATGGAATTAAAGCGTCCCTTTGTTCTTGATGAAAACAGCATTCTGTGATCTCTTCTCTGCAGAAGTATCAGGCATCAGATGGAGGATCAAAAGCTCTCAGAGCATGGAATTTAATGTATTCTAATTAGTTTTAATGTAAGACGCCTTCAGTGAAGGAGTTAAGAAAACAGCTCATTGGACTGTAAGCTCACATGCACCATCATGGCAAAGAAGTTCAAATATCTGCTAAGGTGAATGCCTGATTTCAGTTTTTATCCGCTCACCTTGTCCATTCAAAAGCATGTTTGCACTAAGTGAGGTAACAGCTGAGGCACCAAAGATCTCAGCAGGAAACTTAAAGTCTGCAAACCAGGAGAACATGAAATGAAGTCCCTTCACTGTAAACCCAATGAGGCTGGATATTAATCAATTAAACATCATCCATTAATCTTCCTTGCTCTCAGTTTCCATTAGCAGACATTGTTTTAAAATCAATTACATCTATTTCCCATTCACGTCAGTGGCGCTGATCAGCTGGACATGACTGATGTCGGAAAGAGCAGCAAAGTATTGCAGGTTTCAGCTCCGGAGCCTCACACTCTTAATTACAGTGATAATGAAGCTCAGGAGTCGAAGTTCACTATTGACATATCATGTTATTAACATGCTGCTGTGATTTGATGTGGAGGCTGCTGTGTCAGGGACACTGTAAGATTCCCCTCGTCTCTGCCAACTGTCGCTGTACCTGTTTTCTGTCCTAATAGAATTACACAAGAGAACATCTTAATTTAAGGGCCGCTTACAACGAACTTTCAACTGTGTAACTATACAATCATCATAAACAATTTACCACCACCTGATATAGAACAGAGACTGATGTCCTATACTTAAGTCATGTTATGATTATGAGACCACAAGATGGGATTAGATGCAACAGGAAAAAAAAACAAAAAAACTAGATAGCTAACCCTGAGTGAAGATTCAAATTTTTGCCACAAGGATGCCAAGATGCACTGAATATAAAATCAGTTTTCATTTGACACATGATAAATTTGAGGGATGGCTAATGTACAGTATAAACTATATATGTAAAAATTCAGTGGTAACAAAAAATTGGATGAAAGGAAGAAACAAGAATACAACTTTAATACTACAATTAAAAGTACATTGAAATTTCATAAAAAAGAGAATCAGATTTGAATAAATGCACAACCAATGGTGTATGTTATTTTGCAACACAATAGCAATCTAATACATGGCAGCCTACAAGCAAATTAAAAATACATATATTTTTAATATTAAAGTGATATTTTTAACACTGGAGATATAACACAAGACATCATCATTTGTATAGCATTTGTTTTCCTATAACTCCCTGTTGTCACTTATCTGTCATCTAGTTCCCATTTGCTACAAGCTAGTTCCATACCGTAAGCTCTGAAATCATGATTAGCTCTCTTAGCTTGTGGCTGCACTTCTGGGTTACAACACAATAATTTCATTCATTCAATCATAAGCTCTTCTCCCAAATCCATTAACCAGCTCCAACATCTGTGTATCTTCAGCTGGGAGGCATTTTAAAAATGGATTAAAAAAAAATACTAATTACCTCCTAGTTGTATAGTGCTCTCATTAACATTTCCTTTGAAAGTCAAATACAGTCTCTCTGTGTCAGCTTGATGCAGCAGATTAAAATTCTGGATGTTTTAATGAAACATGAGATTTGTCAAACTGTCAAAAGGCTGCTCCTTCCTGGGCGTTTATGCAGAACCTTCTCCTGTTGTTCACTCAACTAAATCTAGTTGTTGAGTATGAGGCCTCTGTTTGTTTGTCTGAACTTGGCCCGTCTATGACCTTCTCTGATGCCCAGGACTGTACTTGTGCCAGCAATTTGTAATTAATTTAGGTGGCTTAACTAAAACTTATACTACTACTTTTAATTTGTGTTATTACATGACAAGGTTTTTTTTATCCAAAGCGACTTAAATTAGTTCATTCAAGATCTATGAGAGGCCATTTAGTGGTTCAGTATCTTGCCCAAGGACACTTTGACATGCAGATGTGAAGACTGAGGATCGAAATGCCAATCTTCTGGTTGGAGGACGACTGCTATACCGCTCAGCCATATTCAGTAGACACATCACTTTCCTCATGTCGTCCATTCCTGCAGCTCCTCTGTTCAGCCTCTGTCTGAAACGCTTGGTTTTAGCTTGTGTCTTTTTAAGCCCCCCCTCCAGATAAAACATGGTCTGCTCTGATTGGCAAACTTTGGATTGATATCACTGTGAATGTGACATTTCTGCATCAGTTTGCTGACTTTGTGCTCTTCAGTATTTGTGCTACAGTCCAACAACATTTCAGTCCAGTAATGTCGCTTTATGATGTCTTTAAAACCACTGACTTGACAAAGTTAGGACATGAAAAAAAAAACAACTCAGTATTCACCACAGTGCACACAGTGGCCTGCAGGAATCAGCCGACGGTCTTCTGAAATGTATACTCTGAAAAAAAGAGCTTTAAATAACTATGAGATGCCGGTGTTACTACAGAACTCAGAAAACCAATGACAGGACCTTGAAGAAGTCATAAATTCTTCATAAACCTTATCCCACAATGCCAATGTTCTTTAAAGAACCCTTAGCAAAACCACATGACACTTCATACCCTGTGGATATTGGATCTTTACTATGTTTCTTAGTGTTTTGTGTCACTTTGGACCTCGGAACTCCTCGGTGTGAAACCTTGCCTTGAGTTTTTGGAACAAGTCGATAACTGATGTGTGGCATTACGTGTTTACTGCACAGTGATAGCATGAGGCTATATGCCTTCCTTACATTAAACACAAATCGATATTTGTACACATTGCCTGAAGATCAACAAGACCATTAGAGATGGTTTTCTACCAGAACACCTATATGCTGACTGTGGATGAAACTCACACTCCATTAACCTCCACAATGTCCAACTTTTGGTCTGGTGTTTCAGCAAAACAAATGGAGGGCATCCTTACACTTCCAGACCTCCCTCACGAAAACTGTTATTTCTCTTCGATCTATTTGAACAAGTAATGATGTGAGCTGGAATAAAAACATAATTTCAAGTGTCCCCTCATGATTTATATTCACTAGATTCAGATTTTATTTGGAACTGCTCCAAATTTGACACACTAATAAACTAATAGACTAATTTTTTAACCAAGATCTATTAATTGTCCACTAAAAATGTTTTATTTTGCCTTATTTCTTATATTTTTCCATATACTGTATCTAAAAGTCCTGAGGGCAAAAAAATAACACACTCATTTTTTCGCGAAATCATGCTTCACATTTATAAATTAACACACATTCACACCTCAGAGCCGCCCAGCGCAACCACTGTCTTCTGCAAATCCCACCAGGGGTTAAGTGCTCTTCGCATCTCCGTGAAGTTGTAAAGTAAGGACAACACTTCTGTGACATTTCCCCAGATCCACCAGTCACAATTCACCTTTTCCATAATTTCCCCAAGAGCATGTGAGCCATTAGAAGAATCTCAAACACAGAAACATCCTTTAACTCCTAATTTTTGTCGCATTCTTTCCTGTAAACCCACTCAGGCTGTGTCCCTTACTAGAGTACAGTATTATCTATCACCCTGGAAGACAGAAGATGCCGCTGGTGTTTTTCATCAGTGGTAAGACAGATAAAAACCTAATTCAGGTCACCATTTATCTACATCTCAAATCCATGTAGTGTATGCAGTATTTAGTGACAGTCCCAGAGGGAATTTTGTGGCATCGAAGGAGCCTGGAAGCGATTCTCTCCTTTGCTCTCACCCTTAACCTCATTAACTGGGGTTTCCCTGCAAGCTGATGGCTAAATGAACACTGACTTTATACACCACCTGTTCTCATTAAACCTGACACGTGCTAGTACTGTACACAACATTAAGCCAATATTGATGCAGAGACCAGTCGCCTCTGTTGTGCAAAACCTCTGGGCCAAGCCATGCTAGGTGGGCTGAGAGGGAGGTGAAGGAGTTGGTGAGGGGCTGTATACCAATCTGTCCCCCTGTGGAGCCTTATAAAGATTAAACAGAATTAATTAAGTTCCTGTTAGCCTAAATGACTTATCTGAGGTCCACCCTGCCCATTGTACGCAAGGCTAAACCTCATCAGATGCATGCTAATGATTCAACCACCACCGTGGCGAGGGGCATTAAAGCCGCCTGAGTCTCTGCACCCGAATGACTGCATGCTATCACCTTGGGTCTTAGTGACAAGGCCATGGCAATTAGCTTGGAACATGGGGAAAAGGGGAAAAAAAGTCTGAAGACATAATAAAAATAAAATAATTGCCCTTGTAATTATCCTCATCTTTCTCACTCAATGTCACATCGAGAAGCCGGCAATGCTCTGCGGGGAGTGAGAAATGAGTCTGGGGCTTTTTTTTGTTGCTGTGTAAACTGGATTAGTGCTCTGCCTGTCCCACCGTGGCAGGAGAGTGATTGGATTAACGGCATGGAGAGCACAGCAGCATGGCAGGAGGATAGATTACTGGCACAGTTGGGCTCTCCGACGGGCGCTCTGGGGCCGGCAGGGAGCCCTGGGAGGCCCCAGACACCTTAAAGGGCCCAGATAACCATCTAGACATACACTTTCTCTCCCCGCTCTAACCACGCTGCTATCTCTGCTCTCCCAGCTCAAACAGCAGAGAACACAAGTTCACTTTTAGAGGCTATGATGTCCATTAAGTTTATACCTGCTGCGCTGCTGCCAAGTGGAGATAAAGTGGTATCTACTCTAGCTGCTGTATGCTGGTGGGGGGCGAAAGTTTCTGAATGTTTTTAAAAACACATGTACACACAGACACACACCCACACACCCACACACACAGCATTAATGCTGTTGTGCAATTTTCAATCCACACTTTCGATATTTAGCTCTTGTACAATACAGTGTGTGTACTGGCGGCTTCATGTTGCTGACTGTGTAACTGCACTGTGAATGGTACATTTTTAGCAGTGGAGCCCTGTGTCATGCTGTGAAATGTTGTCTCCTGGAACAGTGAGCAGCTTTCTACATGGGTCCACTTTTATTAAAACAAAACCATTACACACTGTATTATATATGCAGAAATAAAATCAGAGCAATATGTTAATTTGCTCTCTTGCCAATAGTTAGATGAGAAGATGATATCACTCTGTTAATTAAATATAGAGCTAAATCCAGCAGCCCATTAATTTAGTTTAGCATAAGTTAACACATTGTGTGCAATTTTCTCTATAGGGAAGCTTACTGTTCCCCTCTGCTTTTAGTCTTCACGTCATGCTAAGCTAACTGACTGCACGTAGTAACTTCACATTCCCCATCGATCTTCTCATGCAACCCTACGACAAAGTGACTAGACATTTTTCCCCAAAATGTTGAGCAGGCTCAAAAGAATGCAGGGACTGTATTTTCTGGGCCCCACTGAAGGCACAGACATCGTCTGAGGTCAACGGCAGCGTCTCCTCCATTCTAGAGATTTATTACTGCATAACAGAGTGATCATGTAAGACAGGAGTGGTAGGGCTAAGAGAGAAAAAACAAGACTCAAGGGGAGAGGCATGCCTTGCTGCAGCAGTAATAAATATGGCCTGTGTACTCATTAGTACCAAGCTACATACAATTTCCAGGGGCTTTTGCTTGATAAATAATGCAGCAGCGGAGCGTCTGTTTGATCCTTGAAACTGAACAAACCTGGGGACCATTTTTCTTCAAAGCAATGTGATTCAGGTAAGCACAGGCCTCCTGGCAGAGTCACAGAGAACACTGAGTCCTTGAAACTGAGTCATTAGATTATAACATTATTGCAATGTTTGATAGTTATTAGTCCCTAAATCAAAAAAGCAGATGTTGGCTTCAAAACAATTTTCTTTTTATACCCAAATGTTGAGGATAAGCTTGTAATTGTTGTTGCCCTCTATAAGGTTAACTGGACACGCTCTCCCTCAACACGGCCCTGCTTTACATTCTGAGCATGCAGCACTCACTGAAATGAAGAACAGAACCCTGCCATTGCTAAATGAAAACACTCAATCTGCAAGTAAACCTCCAGAGGAAAAGTCTGAAGAGTGTTTAATATTCTCTGGCAAAAGAATAGGAAACTATGAGCCTCTGCATGTAATCCTTGCACAAGAACCGTCACATTGCTGTTCGTAATTTGGCTGTAATGACGTCTTTTCTCTCCCTGTCTTGAAGGACCATCCCGGAACATGTCTCAGTATCTGTAGCTTTTCCAGAACGTTTTTCACCAGAAGTGACCTGAACAAAAATTATATAAATCCAGGGAATTACTACAACAAATCAGAGAGGAATGTTTTCCTGAATTCTATAGAACTAATGAATATTGTACAAATCTAACTGGTTATTATGAGAAAAAAGACAGACGAGAATTAGATGTTGAGGGCCATCAAATTTACTGCCATGCATATTGTACTGTTAATTCTCATTCGTGTAATATAGAGGGCAACACATACAAAGAAACTTGTGATGAGGCTGTGAGAGAATAATACATCTAATAATAATATTTGAGATCTGCAGGTTGACAGAGCTCCAGCATGAGCTCCGCCCCTTTTGAAAAGGTGTCTGGTAAAAACAGCCCCTTACTCTTATTGTACCTTTAAAGTGCCTGCACCTTTGGAGCATTCATTATCATTTATACCTTCCTACACATGCATAATTCAGCACTCTGCAGGAAAACATTAGCTGTTTTATTGTGAGGCAGTGGTATAAGACACCTACATAGCTGGCACCAGTGCTGCTGTCGGCCTGTGCGGGATCTGCATTTGTCTCTTTTGAAACAAAACAAGAGCGTAGACGGTGCAGGCGGAGCAGAGGGATGTGACAGATAGATGTGATTTAGGACAATATTCATCTCTCTCTTGAAGATGTTCCCTCCTGCCGCAAAGTGTCTCTGGAGTCCCAGAGGGCAACAAGCGTCAATACGACTAGTCAGCGATGGGAGGATTGCGTTCTTGGCAGGGTGCTGCTATTTATAATCACTCAACACAGGGAAAGTGTCCAATACTGTTAGGAGCTCCTTATCTCTGGGCTCTGTCAATATTCCTCCGTGTAGGCGGGCAGTGATGCTATCACGACGCACCAAGCAGCAGCAGCTTCACAAAAAACATACCACATACATGCACACACGCACGACAAATTCCAGCTGACACATGGTCTCTATTACAAACCATTTATCTAGTTTATGATTAATCTAACATACAGATTTGCAAGAACTATTCTCTCTCTATCGCTGCAGTATGTAAATGTGTTTGTGTGCCTGAGCGGAATCAGTAAATTATTCAATAAATTATTTAAACGTCTAGAATTTCCTAAATAAATTCATCACAGAGTTTGATAGAAGGAACCATTTGAAGCAAGGAAACACTTGCTTCAAAAAGATCTCTCACACTGCCACACTGCTCTCTAATATGCACTAATAGTTATTTTCCTCATGTCTTTGGTGTAACCACAGGACTTGTTTTGTTGGACACATGCACCCACACGTGCACCTGTCTTAGTAATTAAATGAAGTTTCATGTGGTTTATTTACACATTTGCACAATGACTGTTGAGTTTATTTTCTCTGGCCACTTCCTTCCCCCCTGTGATTCTTTTCACTGCTGACTCTGCAGTTAGCCTGGGCAGAGTGTAACTACACACGGAGTCACCAGCTGTTTCTTTTCACCCGTCAGTGAGGTAATGTGGTCGGAGGTTCACCTCAGTGCCCCCAGGTTCAACCAGCTCTGCACAGACGCCGTGACCAACCAGCAGGAGTCTCTGGCATAGTGTCAAGGACAAGATCCTTCACTGGCTTCCCACTTAAAAATATTGCTTGTGTGAGATACTGCAGGGGTAGGTGAGTACTTTTATCAGACATCACCCTGACACTTATTCATATACTATATCTTCCCAAACACACTTTTTTAATCAAAGATTGTAGACAGATGTGAATTCAGAACAATTCCCAATTTACATTGTTCCTGGGTGTCATGTTAGGTCTTAGCCTGAAGAAACTCTGTCTGTCCTCTGACTGAAAAGCTAACTTAGTTCTGTTCAGACAAGAACAAACATCTAAACCATTAAATCTTGCAGCTGAGCACTATCTGCCTGCTAAATCAGCTGTGACCAGGTCCTCTGGATCAATTAGGAAAACTGTTCTTTTGGCCAAAACAAGGTTTTATCCTGAATTTTGTCCAGCAAGGCCAAAGAGAAACTGGTTGTCACTGAGCTGCACGGCAGTAGCTGGGGAGGGGAACACTTTATGATGCTTATAATAGGAAAAATCTGATTAAAAGTAGTTAAATGTGCAAATTAACAACTGCTATTTTTAGTTTGATTACATATGGAAAGTATGGCATATCTGTTGGCACATGACCATGGTACATAACCACCCCCAAGAAGAGAGACTGACAGACACACTTCTTCTCACCATAACTAGGAGGCTATTATTCCCTTTTATCAAATAACTTCACTGGGTTATTCCAACACCCAGCCACCAGCTGTGTCAAGGCCCTGTCTCAGTCCTCAGTTACATTCCTTATAAAAATATGTCCCATTGTAGACACATGGACAGCACTGGACAACTCCAATATGGTTGGTGTTTGTGTTATTTTGGCCTTGTGTTTGTTTGAAGGATGTCTTGACAAAATTACACAAAATCGTGTGAAACTAAGTCACTGTCTGACTATTAGTCCAAATGCTGTTTTAAAATGTTATGATTTGGGTCTTAACAGCCTCCACACACAGTTGCTCTGCTGTGATCAGAGAGCTTTACACAGAATTATGCATGACTGTTTCTAATAAAGTCAGAGTAATGATTTTCTGTGGCCAATGATCCCCCCTTACTTCACCTCAGTGCCAAACTGACACTTCTATATCCTCTCAGGGCCACAAAAGTTGGTACACTTGATTATACAGATGCGCACTCGACCAACCTGGACTGAACAATGCACATTCAGTTTTGAATAATACACAGACCACACAGATGGTGTGCGTGGAGGAGACATGCACCAAATACCAAAGACATCTCACTCAAATTTCCTTACTAATTATTTCATGCGTACAGAGATGTCCCCCCAGCAGGCAAATACTTCACGACTGCAGGCGTTGCCCCCAGCAAAGTCTGAACTGGCCCAGCTGTCAAGCCTGGAAACAAAATCAGGCGCACCTAAAGTCATTACACAAGAGCAGCCTGTTTCAAGGAGCCAGATCTATAACAGCCATAAATCCATAATATTCACTGATTTATTCAGCAAAATGCTAAATTCTTTAGCCCGGCAGTTTCAGCCTGGTTCGTAACTTTTAAAGTTGCTAATCGTGTTAAACAGTAGAGAGGACATGAATAGAAAACTATATAAACAAGCCTCTGAGCATCAGTCTGGAGGCTCAGCAGGCTCATCTCCCACCACACTGCTAAACCTCTCCACCCTCACCGAACGTATGAGGGCTGGTGTGAGATCTGGGGGTTGCACATGGGGAATAAGAGCTGCTAAGTCTCCTTAGGAAGGAAAAGATGCAATCAATAACAACGAAAATGACACAGAGGAGAGGAAGCAGTCTTTACCTCTTGGAAATATCTTTTCGCTGTAGTTAGCGGCACTGGAGGAAAGGACGCTTTGTGATGAGTCTGTTACACAGGTTAGTCTCAAGTTAAATATATAGGAAGCAGCATGGTGGAGGACATCAGCAAAGGTTGATTTGTTACTGAGAGTATTTACTTTTGAACATAGTGTGTGGGGGGGGAGGTGACAATGGAAGAATTATAATTCTGGTGGAGCAAAATAAGGATCCTGAAGTCTTACCCTGTAGTAGTCACTGCTGTAGATGTCCCTGGACATGCCGAAGTCTCCAATCTTCACCAGCAGGCCATTGCCTACCAGGCAATTGCGTGTTGCCAAATCTCTGTGGACAAAGTGCTGGGAGGCCAGGTAAACCATGCCAGAGGCAATCTGGGTGGCAATGTGCAGCATCTGGGAAAGGCCCAGCTCCCCGTTGGACTGCAGTGGCTGGCCATCTACCAGGATCATGGCGTCTGGGCCGTGGGCTCTGGATTACAAAGAATAATGTTGATTGCTCTAATGAACTTTCACTAACCAGTGGTCAGTGTGACAGAATTACTTATAGTGTAATGACATATTTATCTGCCAGATGAGTTAAGAGTCTCAACGTCCATGAATAATGTGAGTGAAGAAATACAAGTGGAATCAAAATTATTACTCATAAAGCCACATTTTCATCTATAGGAACAAGGTTGTTATTGATTTCTTTTCACAGTCTTGCTTTTAGAGCTGGACGTAGTAACCTCTAGTGTCTTCATCATGGAAGACTCTAACCTGACAGCCTCTTTTATGAAAATGACAAAGCTGCTTACAGAACTAATAAACCTGTGCCCTGGCTGCACTGGTACCTGCTCAACCCCTTCAGAATAATTAGAATAATAAAGACTGACTATTAGGAATATGAACATATTAATTATTACCTAGCAGTTTTAATCCCAATGATTAACTGAGATATATATATATATGTATGTAGAAAGTTATATAAAGTTTTATATGTTTAGAATCTTTGGTGGTTTTAAAGCAGCTTTCAGCAACATTTTCATGAATTCTCGCCCGTTATAAATTTAACCAAGGTTCAGGAATTTCATCGAAGTACTGCAAGTCATACATTTACCAGAACAGGTTGACTGTGGGTCGAGAGCTCTCTCCCTGCTTAGAATTTTTAGGTGACAATGAAGAACTCATTTCCTGTGAGAGGTTCCTGCTGTTCTTATCACCTCCATCAATGTGATTACAGACCAGGCACTAAGCAGAGGAGACTACAGCTCTCTCACTCCCTCTTTTAGGCTGCTTTTCTCTCAATTGTCGTGCATTTCAGTGATCTCGGCTTTGTGCCTCTGTGTAATAATCCAGCTCCACTGTAGGGGGATTAGTAGTACTTTTTTCTTACAGTGTGTGTTTCTTGCTTGACTTCACACACATTTAGTAGTGTTGTACTCAGGGCAGGCCGCCCTCTGTATATTTGAAGGTTGAGCAGGACCTGCCCATCCAATCCCTCTATTCACTCTTGTTGATTCTCTGCACATCTCATCTGTTAAATGTGACCAACAGGACCCATAGACCAAAAATCAGCCATGTCTTGCACCCTGAATGAAAGAATTTCATCATTCGCAACATTGCCTTTCATTTCAGGAGTGATTTCCCAACAGAAAGTTCCTCACGCACTCTCGAATCTACACACGCACACACACTCAATCGTAACATGTCATCTTTTCAATTAAAGCTCGAACTTCAAAAACAGACCACACACGCACAGCTGCTGTCAACGCACTTGAAATAGCACACTTCTATCCCAGACTCCTCTTGTGCACACTGACATCATTTCCAGCTAAGATTCCCTTTACCAAAGCACTCGCTGTACCAGCATCATGTCGCTTTTGTCGAGGCTTATCAGAGGTCACTCCCCCGGTACAGTCTGACATTACAGAACAAAAGCACCAAAGCACTCATGTTTGCTAACTCAGAAATCTGTGAAGTTTGCTGGATATTGTATCAGCAGCAGGAATTGTTCTAAACAAATGTACATTTCTTTGACTCTTACTGAAGTTTTGTATTTATATACTGTTGATAAGTTGGTGGACAATTCCATCTAAAAGAACAGTACCCTGAGGGACAACACCCTGAGGTAGCACACACATATCAAAACTGTAAATGAACCTTTCACTCACTGTAGTCAACTTGTCAGTTCACATGCTCAGTTTCAGCTCTTGCTTCATCAGTAATAAACTAACCTGAGGAATTTGTTGAGGTCTCCGTGCTTCATGTATTCAAAAACCATGATGAGAGGGTCTCCGTCCACGCACACTCCGTAGAATTTAACGATGTGGTCGTGCTGCAGGTTGGTCAGCAGCTCTGCCTCCCTCTGGAAGTCCTTCCTTGCAGACAGGTTGGGATCTTTCAGTGTCTGAAAGAGGAAACAATGAGTCAGATTTAGACATTGCTAGGTGTTCATCTGTTGATGCTCTAAGTTTATCACATGGTGACCACATGAGGGCAATATCACTGACATACACATGGAAACTTACACATATCCACAGGAGACACATTTGTGTCCTACCCCCAAACTCCGTGGCATTGACTCACAACTTTATCCATCTACCAGTCCTTCCTACAGCTTGCTAAGTGCTCTTCTAGTTTCTCCTGCTACCCTTCATATTGCAATTTGAAAACTCTTTCTGCTTGAAACATCCACTCAGTACGTCCACTTGTCTGTAAAAATGCTATCATGGCTCTGGGGATGAAAATGCCATTTGATCGTTCGGTCAGTCCACCACTTTGGTCCTGACTTATAAATGCTGGATGAATCAGATTATTTCGTGCAGACACTCATGGTCCCCAGGGGATCACTACTGACAATGACCTTGACAGTTTGAGTTTTGTGGCACAGTTAGTGCTGGGATATTTGAGTGTGTTGATTCTCTATGTGTAGATTTACAGTCATTAAACAAATATCTACTAACTGATATTCTGTAAATGTTGCAACAGCAGCAAAAAAAAAAAAAAGAGGACAATCAAATTATCGAATGACTTTACAAAAATATTATTAACACTAACAATCTCTAAAAGCAGTGAAATTTACAGAACTAAAGCAGCAAAGATTCTCCAAAGTCTGCAGGCGTATAAGAACCAGTAATACCCCCAGGCTAACAAACACGACATCCACTGACTGAGTTTGGTATAGAAATGAATCCGATGAGCCCCGACACTCCTAAGCAGTCCCTACTAGATATAAAAGAGTGCCAGTCAAACCTCAAGCAATGGAGAGCAATGTGGGCTATGTAATGGAAATTAAGTATTTACATTTGAGGCACGTAACAGTCTGTTCGTCACTCCATGCAGCTCTGATGTTTTTTTATGAGCTGCCATTTATTGTTTATACTCGGCAGTCTATTCCCATTTTACTTTTATCGACACACAATGTTTCGACCACAGTCAAGCATAAAAAACACTGACACAAAAAAGGTTTTGCTGAGATTTTAAGTTTTTTCTACATTTTCATGGATGTTTTTTTCACTTAGGTAAAAGTATTTTAGTCTTGTTGTTTTGATTGTGGAGAATCCAACATGCTCTTATGATTTTTTTTTTCACACGCAAACAGCTGTCCTTTATCCCTGCCTTCAGGCAATGTTGTTTGAGCACTTGTTTTCCCACTCCATAGGAATAGAGCAGATAATGGCTAGAAAGAGTGGTTGCTCAGTTCTTGGGTTCTTCTGATACTTGTTGTACACCAAAAGCATCTTAAGACTTCACCAGATTTTGTTTTATCCTTCATCTTTATCAATAAACCTTTGAAACTGTAAACTACTCTATTCAACAGCAGTTTTCTCTAGTAACTTTTAAAAATGTTTATCCAACCAATAATTCTGTACATAGTTCTAATGCCAGGGATCACTCAAGCTGTAAAGCTTAGGCCCTCCAGATGCAGCTGTAAACACAATCTATTGATCTGATTGGTTACAGGATCGAGTCGGCAGTTCCTTGAACACTTTTGACATCAAGGACACATGAAATATCAAATCTTGATGAGATGTCAGCTGAAGCTGGGAGTAATAGAAAATCAAATGTCTCCTCAACTAGAGGAGAAAAAAGACTCTTGACACTTCATCAGCTACAGGAAAATACAGCAAGTTGCTTCTCTTGATCTCCTTGGCCTTGAGTCCTCCTTTCCCAGACTGATGCTGACATTATTACAGATGGAAAGACCTTGAGATAGAAATACATGTACTCGTATGTCCTCTGCTTGTAGTGAATCGCTGGAGGTGGTTGAGATGTACAGCAGCGTAGGTAAAATGGCCATAAAATTCTATTACCAAATCAAACCACACTCTTAAGGAAATGTTTCTTGTCTGGGCATCCTTCCAAAACAATACCTTCAAGTGCACGAATATAATAAATCGAGGGAAAGAGCTGCAATGAATTTTTCCCTTTGTTGACCTTTAGTTTTATTTCAGGCACAAACGTGTTCAGATGAAGATGCACACACGCTGTGTTTTCAAAAGTCGAGAGGTCACTGTAGAGGAGGCTTCTTATGCAATACTAAGAAAAGGAAGACAGCATGACCGCATGACGCTCCATCATCATCAACAAAATTCCTGTAATTCTTTTCCTGTTGTCAAGGAGAAGGTAGTTTTTTGACAGTAGTTAATTTTTCCTGGGAAGGTTTGCTTAGTCTGCAACCTGTTACTCAGAATCAACCTGATTCACATTCATACAGTTCTTCAGATTCACACTGGGAGCTGCCAAGCACAAATTCCTGTGATATTCACAGAGGGCAATTGCTTTAGTTCATTCATATCATCTTTGCTTGATAGTAAATGCTGGTTTCTTGGCTGATTGATAATGTTTGAGTTGGTACACTACTACACTCTCATACATGCATCATCGTACTCTCTCACACACTACTATACTATTACATAAACACTACTATACTATTACATAAACACTACTCTCATGCACGCTTCATCATACTCTCACACTACTAAGCCCTCTGTGAGAGAGGAAGTGAGTGTGACCAAACAGGGAGACAGTTTGAATTGTCATTCCCCGATTGGCGTACAGTCTTGAATACAAAGCCTGCACCCACTTAGGGCACTGCTAGCCAAGTTGGAGCTACAAGGAGCATTTAAATCAAGCAGAATGACTTTTAAGGTCGACTTTACAGCTTTGATAGAATGGCAGGGAGATAGCCATAGTAGTATTACTACTATTATAATACTACTATTAGTCGTATTTCTACTTATTTATCTTATTTTCCAAGGTCAGTTTTTCTTTCTAGTAAATGGTTATGAGGAGAACATTTAAATGTTTTCCATCAATACAATGAGGTGTGTTTAGGTTTAGGGCCGACACGCTGCCCTTGTGAACCACAGACAACCCGGGTTGTCTGCCTCAGGACAACCAGTGTGTTTCTGAATGTAACGCTCTGCCAGCACTTTATTTTAAGGTCTGTCCAAGTGGCAATAAATAATAGAACTTTTACAGTGATGTCATTACACATTACCATTTTGTTTTCATCCATACGAGTGGAATGAAATGGGAAGATTTCCTTTTCTGTTGCGCACCATTCACTTAGTTGTGTTTTGTGTGAGTGAGTGTCTGTGTGTATGTGAGAGAGAGAGAGAAAGAGAGAGAGAGAGAGTGCACTTACTGGCCATCACCTGAAGTTCTTTGTGATGAATATCGTTTTGTTCTTTATATATAGCTTTTAATAGCCTACAACTACAGCCTTTGTGGTTTTTGGTATACCTACTGTATAACAGTAGTCCTATGTACTGAAAAAGATACCAGTGCTATTTGAATTTGGAAGCAGAATAAATAAAAGAGTTACTGTATACTATATAGAGTATGTGTGAGAGGTTCATGTGGTTCATGTCTTTCTATAGAGTATATAGAAACCAGATAAATGGTGGGTGGGCACTTGAACAGGCCATGGCATTTGAACAAAGTAACCTATTCTTTGGCAGGTACACATTCATATAGGCTTTCTGAAGGTGTTCTCATACACAGAAATGGTCACGTGCAGTTAGAAACATCATGCAGATGGGGACATCAGACAATGTGGTTGAATGTGATCTCAGGAGGAACAAATACATTGAGTCTTGAGGCAGATGGACTACAACAGCAGAAGACCATGTGGGGTTCCACTCCTGTCAGCCAAGAGCTGAAATCTGAGGCAGCAGTGGGCACACACTCACCAACCCTGGACAGTTGAAACGTGTGGCCTGGTCTAATGAATCTCTATTTCTGCTGAGACACACAGATGGTCAGGTCAGAATTTGGTGTCAACAGCATGAATCCAAGGACCCAACCTGCCTTGTGTCAACAGTCCAGTCTGGTGGTGGTGGTGTGATGGTGTGATGAAGGTTTTCTTGGCAAAAATTTGGTCCCCTTTACACCAACCAGGGATCATTTGTGCCAGAGTAATCTGTTGCTGACCACGTGTATCTCTTTATGGCCAAAGTTGACCATCTTCTAGTGGATACTCCCAACATGACAAAAATCCATGTCACAAAGCAAAAGTCGCCTCTTATGAACAGCATGATGTGCAGCTGATAAACCTGCATTAATGATGTGATGCAGTTATGTCAGCATGGAGCAGAATGGAATCCATGGCATTATCCAAAGGGAGACCTACCCGTTGTAGCATTGTTTTCCTAGTCAGTGCTCTTTGAGTGTCAAATGCCAGAGATTGCCTTTCTGCTCTTTGCTTTGAGAGTGGGGTTTACAGGGTCTTTAAAGATGCATTAGGTTAGGGCTAGAGAACAGTATCGACTGTCAGAGGGATCAGTAGATTTATGATGATACCCACTGTGGCGCCCTGTGATATTCCCTATGCTTAACTAAGCTAACTGTCTGCTGCCTGCAGTTTCATACTTAGTGCACAGATATGAGAGTAGTATCAGTCAACTAATACCAGAGCATGAAAGCATATAAGCACAATTCCCAAAATGTTCCTGTAATGCATTTTTCAACACATACACACACACACACACACACACACACACACACACACACACACACAGAGAAGACGTACCTTGACAGCCACCAGCATCTTGTCCTTGGTGGGGCTCAGGTTGTAACACTCTGCCAGGAAGACTTTACCAAACGCTCCCTCACCCAACTCCCTCTTCAGGATTATGTCTCTCCGTTTTATATGCTGGACGACTGAAACACACACAGAAGGGCGGAGAAAGAGAAACACAGATTCATTGTTTAAAACCTTTTCTCCGATATCAGATGATAGCACATTTAATGATACAGGATCCTGTTTCATTAACAGAACACCCCCCCCAAAAAAAACTGAAAAACAAGGGAGTTAAAATTAAGCAGGGAAAGACTAGATGCAGCTTTGTGCTATATTTTAGATTCTGGTCATGATCTGAAGGCTAATCAAGGTGCAGCAACATGTCACGGTAAAATACAAGTGAGAGTGTAGAAAAGCAGGCACAAAACATCGACAATTCTGTTTATCCATAAAAATGCTCTTTGACCATTTGAATAACTCTCTCAATATACAGTAAGTGTGATAGAGCAGCTGCGAAGTGCTTAAAAAGCAGTTACAAAACATGTGATGTTGTCAAAGTGCAAAAAAAGTGTTTCATCTGACTTTAAAGCTGCTTCAGACAGAATACTGGAAGCAGTCGGGTTCATGTGGTTTCAAATCTCTGAAGTGCAAATAAAATGCAAGATAACACTGAACCTGCTGAGCTACAAATCTCTTATCTGGATTCCTTGGTTTTACTGTTAGCATTGAAACAACAAAGAGGCACATGTTCTAATGAGAACAGAATAGCAAAACTTCTATTTGTGAAAAGTCTCAGTGAGGACAATAAAACAACCAGCTGGGCAGAGTGAGAAAAACAATCCTCTGTCTCCCAGTATATACAGTAATTCTTATTCTACTTTGTTTCCACATTTTTTCCTAAAAACTCATTCTGACTATATTATTTACATGGTGGAAAAATCTGACAATTTTTTGCCCATCTTGTGGTTGCTTGCAAAGCTTGTGACCACAGAACTAAAGCTTATTATTCTATTGAAAAGATGAGCAAAACTTCCAGTCTTCCATGTTGACCACACTCATGACAGAAGAAAAAAGAAAGACGGAGAAAGACAGAGATCCAGGAGAAAAGAGAAATAGTGAGACAAGGGAGTGTTGAGCCTGATCTGTGTCGGAGGTAAAGTTTTTATCCCAGATACCTGCCAGGTTCAGGATGAAAGAGCTGAGGAGGTGTAGGAGCTGATGACTTCTGAACAGAGCAGCTCCTCTGAACTGACTCTGAATCAAACAAGGCAGCTTGTAGGTTTACTATGAACAATGTACTGCTTCTTGATGTGCGCACACACACACACACAATTACAGTAGCTCTCTCTCTAAATGCTGCGCAACAGTATTATAGGTGAAAGGCCAAAAAAATGATTTAAATATGAAAATAAGTTATGAATTAGGAATTAAATTAAATGTAAAGAATACCAATTTAATTTAAAGAAATAAATGAGGGAAAGTCTTTCTGTCTGTCTGTCTGTCTGTATGTGGAACATATATCTCCCAAACCGTTCATCTTAATGGCTTCACACTTCACACGTGTTGTAAATCGCCCAAGAAAGAGCAATGCAGAGTTTGGTGCAATTTGGAAGCGCAAAATGATAATATAAATAGAATCAAATAAACAGGTGACTAGCCCTCAGTCAGTCAGTGAGGGTGTGCAGTGTGCCTTTAGTCTGTGGAGCAACATGAATGTGTCTTTGTCTAAATCCTCAGACATACAGCAACTGCAGGTCAAAATCACTAACAGATCCTTTTTTATAATTTGATTATTTTTATTTCACTATTCACTATTCACAGGTGTCACAGGGTGCTTGTCTCTGTAAAGGCAACAACATTTATAGAATCACTTCCTCTTTAAAATGAATCCTCACCGTAAGTACACACTGTTTGTTTTGTTGCTGCAATGCTTTATATCAAGCTAAATTACAGAACAGTACTAAAACAAATTCTGTTTCATTTTATAAAAAGCAGTGACTATAAAGTCTTCACTGCAGATAAAAACCAGGTAGGATGAGTTTTCAAACTTCACTCTGCACCATACTGTCTATAAAAAGCTCTACTTGTGCTGTATGATAAAAAATAAGTCATGGAGGAGTCACAAGCTCACAGCTCTATAGTATATAATGAAATCACTGAAGTGTGTGCAGCGACACCGTAGATCTTAGACCTGAGGATTGTTCTCAATCGAAGGTCATCAGCAACCACAGCTTGAAACTCAGACACGGGTCAGTCTTGCTTCAGCTTCTCCCAACATTCAATGATTTCTCTCTGCAGACGATACATTTAACTGACATCTGCTATTTAATTATTATCATTCACTAAACTGTGTCACTTTCTTAATAGGCATTCTAGTAGAAGACTGATAAGGTTTTTGTCTGAAATGTCAACCGTCGCCTGAAGATTTTATCAGATGCAGCTATCTATCTAGCTAATTAAGCTGTAGTGTTAGATTCATGTGCTGAATGTAAATAGTGTCTTTGGACATTTTGTATTGTCTCCATCTTATTTGTTTTCAAATAAAGACCCCCTGAAAGGCATCCCAACCATTGCATGAAGCCAACATGTATCATGTTAAATAAGTAGAAGGTCAATGTGAAACTAATTGAAATAAAGAAAAAGATTGTTCCTCTATTGCAGTAAAAAGCAAAAGTGAGTGATAATTGTAAATATGAAGTGGAAATTATAAAATTGAGTTCTTTCATTCTGACATAACTATGTTTACACATTACATTGCATTACATATCATTTAGCTGATGCTTTTGCAACTTCCAATAAGTGCATTCAACCATGACTGTACAAACCCAACACAGCAAGAATCATGTCAGTGCATTAGTGCTACATGAAAGTGCAGCATATAAATGCAACTTGACTCAGACCATCATCTTAGCCGAGGTATAGTCGGAAGAGATGTAACAATACATTACACTTTATTGTTTGTAATTTCACATTATGTACTTGAATTTTGCCATTACAAAAGAAAATACTTTAGAATGAAGGCTGACAGTTGCCAAACGCAATGCGATATCAGGGTGTCTTCATCAATGGAACCTGTAACCTCACAAAGTAGATAGTAAGTTTGTTAACCAGATGTGCTTATGACTTCATCAGAAGCTGAGGCAGATAAAACACTGTTCAATTCATACCTAAGCTCTTGTGGTTTTGGAAAAGTTAAATAAGCAGAGAATTGCTCTAACTATAGCTGTATGCAAACTGCTGCAACATGCAGAGAAATCAAAAGCTACTGCACAATTTCCTCCTCCTCCAAGTCAAGAGTTCACTTATCTCAACTGCTTCCTGCTTCTCCCTTGCCACCTGCTAATGTTATGCATTTTTTAAAGGACTTGCTCTTTCTCCGCTGTAGTTTTTTGTGACCAAACCCAAAAGGAGATCTCCAAAAAGTAGAACCTCTGAAGTGATTTTGAAATGATCTGATTCATAGACACAGATTACTGGTTCTGACAGCAGATGAACTAGCTGACCCAAAAGTGAAGGCAAATCATCTTGATTTCCCACAGTGGCAGGCAGCAGTGTTGGTCATTAATCCTGCCCTCATGCTGTATTTCTTTAATCATATTTTATCAAAATGTTGCCAACTCCATATCTTTATGTAAATCAACAAAACAGAACCACTGCAACTTCACTTCACTACTCTGCCTGTCATATTTGCCTTTGCCACTCTATAGTCCACCTTCATTAGATGCTACATAAACTCTTTCTGATGGGACATGAGCCAAGTAAAAGTAAAATATTTGTTCTTCAAAGATTTCTTTCATTTTAGGTATTTCTTATCACAATGTTTGTTCAAGGGCTCATTCCTCTAAGTTTGGCTTTAATTAGTTATTTGATTCTATAAAAGATTAGGGGAGACGCCATGATCGTGTGTACCTGCGTTTCAACTCTCCGATCCTTATAGCACACAGCCCAAGATGGCAGCTCCAGTTTATAAGCTATTTTGACCTCCCTTTGTACAGTTGGAGGAAAGTGGTTCAGGCACTTTTTTTTTTCATTTCTCTAGAATCCACAGACCAATTTCAATGGTGTTTGCGTCAGACGGCATTTCTCCTCACTGTTTCTGAAATCAGTGTTAAAGATAAAGAGTTGTCCCAGTTTTAAAGTAGATCAGAAAAGAAGTGTCTGCAGAAACTGGCAGCCGGTTTGCCGGGTGAAATCCCCGACAGGGACACGCACACATCTTTGCTGTCAAATCTTCCTCCGCTAAAAATCTGCATTTCAAGACTTGAGAAAAACATCCATAAGTCGCTTCACATACATTTTAATTCAAAATCTGTTTTGACTGAAATTCTTGGGCCCAATGTCTCCTGCCCTTTCTCGGCTGGCAAAGAGATAGAACATTTTTTTACCCCTCAAAACTGAGGAGTTTCCTTACCTAACATCTATTCCCTACTGAAAATAAATGTGAATAATATTTTTCTTTATCCCTTACTTTGATTCTTTTCCCTGTACCCCCCCATCATTCACGATCATTCAAGGATCAGTGTTGGCCTTACTGGCGGTTGCCTGTCACACTGATGATCCAGCTGCTGAGGCTTATTCTATGGCTGCACCCATCATTAAACCTCTCTGGATGAGCTCGCTGGTGAAATGCCAAAAATGTAAAAATGGGAAGGTTGTCATCTGTCAGCAGGTAGACGCTAACACGCTGGAGCACAATAGATCTTTTTTCTGACTTTTCCTTAGAACTTACGATTTGTTATCTTGACTTTTACTTTGCAGTTACATGAGGTGAAGCGTCACAGATGATTTATTTCATATATGCAAAGTAGGAATTTGCATATTTTTTAATCATATTTTATCAAAATTTTGCCACCTCCATCTTTATGTAAATTAACAAAACAGAAGCAGTGCAACTTCATTATTCGACAATTCACTCCTCTGCCTGTCATGTTTGCCTTGGTCACTCTATGGTCCACCTTCATTAGATGCTATGTAAACTCTTTCTGAACTTTTACTCCAGGACTGCTCTTTTTAAGGCATCAGCAGTTAGGGGCCATGATTTAGTTTATTGCAGGTTACATTTCTGACAGAAAGGATTCAAAGTCTGCCTTTGCTCTGGTTGTCAGAATGTGTCAAGACAAAGAAGAAGTAAATGCCACTGAGTAGAATAAGTGATGAGCCAGTCAGGACTCCCTCGTGTTCAACAAGTGATGTGGACTCTTCATCACCAGTGACACTGCTCTGCCTGTAAGACGATCATCACTGTCAGCTTAACAGCTTTGTCACCATGTCTGGCAAATTTTCAAACCTATTTAGAGACTTTGTATCAAAAACGAGACTCTTGCATAAACAGGCTGCTACATCGAGCCACATTGATACAGTACATTACCTAGAACAATAGAAAAGCATGACACAGGGGGTTCATGTTGTACAGTAACAGCAGGACGGATGTCGATATAAATATGATGCTATCCATCATTGCATAGGTGGACATATGTATATATATATATATATATATATATATATATATATATATATATATATATATATACATATTTTCTAGAAATATGACAAGAGAGCCCCTGCTACATGTTGAATTGTAGTAAGTGAAATGCTATTGATATAAACTTTATAAATTAAAATACTTAAATGCTTTTGATCTGCAAATGACCAAACCATGCAAGATCCAGAAGCATCTGATCCTTGAAATTAATTTTACTCTCTTAATTTGCCCCTTGGTGTTTTCAAGCCAAGATTTCAGTTTTACAACTTCATAGATTTCAGACTATAAATCAATGATGTATTAAAATGTATTGCATATCTTAAACCTAGTAGACGACTGACCATATTTCAGCTTATAGACTGTAGAGCAGGTAAATAATGTTTGTATAACCGCCGCAAATGAATGAAAGATAATTAGAAGCTCTTCAGAGAATACCACTGTCTACCACTAAAGCCGATACATTGGAAACCTGTTTAACTACGTTCTTAGCAGTTGCCCTTTCTTCCTTTTGTCCTGGATATAAATAATTCATTCAGATTTGTCTCATTCAGCTGCTAAATAACCCCCGACCTCCTCATTTTCCCCACTTATGGAAGCGAAGCAGCTATTATGGATCATGCCTGTTGATTGTGGCGAGGACAAGTTACGTTAACCTTCAGCTTTCTCTGCAGGTTGGACTCGGGCCGCATCCTGCAGCCTATTTACCCAGATTGGTGTGCTGAAAAGCCCTGAGATTTAATCTCTATCCTGCAGCTCAGCATCTTTCATTTGTCCTCGCTCACCTGAGAACTCCACGCCAGAAAACATTGTCCCTGAAGGCCGAGAGGCAACCCTACACCAAGATTTACTCAGCTAGTCAGGTCATGCTTCTGGGAGAGCACAGATGTTTTGGAGGGCTTTGTTCTGTACCTGTCTGTGTGTGTGTGAGACCAGAGCTACCTGCCAACTTTCTCCAGTGTAAGCATGTGGGTGTTTATGTGTGTTTCTCTCAGATGTGTGTGTTTGTGTGTTTTCCTGACAGATTCCCTGAGTGTGTAGTGTGTGTGGTGGGTCGATCGATGTGTGTCTCCTGGTCACTGGAACCATATCTTGCAGGGTTGATACTTTAACAATAAAATGCTCAATGTTTAGTAACTTTGAACATAAAGCTATAAAATGTCACCCCTAAACTTTTTTCACTGCACCATTAGGTTAGTGCTCATAAAATATTACCACTCTACTACTACCGCTAAAACTTTTAATTCAAACCTATTAAACCCAAGCATCTGTGAATGTTTAGGATTAAATGACTAATCACACATTTTCTGATTAATGTTGCAAACACAAGAGAAACATACTGATTTTCAAAATTCACAGGATCACAAGATAAATTATTTAATAAAACAATTAACATTATGTTCAGACTCACTTGCAAGATAATTTGTTTTTATAATTCTCTCCTCTGAGATGTTTTAGTACATAGTATGACTAGCAAACAAAAGAAAATGTACTTCAAAAGAAATGTACTTACATTTTTGCCCGTCTACACAAAGAGCACCACAGGATGTTCATAGTGAGGTGGGGGGCACTCATCCAGCAGCTAATACTATACAAAAGACTCTCTGGGATTAAATGCAGTGCAGCACAAGGGTTGTGTGTCATTCAGCATCATTGGGCAGCTGTGACATGAACAGCAGCCTTTATTGTTGACTCCCAGTGGGTTTCTCCTCCTAACCTGCTGCTGCTGGCTGACTGCCGGCCTGCGTCTCTGTGGCTGCCTGGCCTCCCTGAACACCCAGACCTGTGTGAACAACCACCCATGGCCGGCTATGATTTGTTTAAAATGCATCACAAAAATCCTTGTGATGGTGTTAGAAATGAAGAAGTTAGCTGCTACTATCAACCAAGACCATTGTTAGCATTTCCAAATGTGACACAATGTGTGGTCCCAAAATGTTCAATATTAAAATCATAAATACGACAAGACATCAATAACGTAATAAAGTTATGTCAAATTTATTGGAAATAAATTAAATACATAAAGAAAAGCCAGGTCTTTATAATCCTTATGATAACCCCAGTCTATTTGTTTGTTGGTTGCTTTGTTCATTAATGCATGTTAAGATTACTGAATAGATTACCTAGAAACTTTGTGGGAGGATGTGTAATGGGACAGGGACGAATTTTTGTGTGTACCCAGGATTTTCTTTCAACATTTACCAGAGAATCATTTGTGGATCTTGTTAAAAATGAATCGGACATGTTAAGGGAACTGATATGAGTGTGTGAAGTTAGGTGCAGCTTGATCAAATTTAAATTTAATTAACTTGATGGTATGCGCTCTGAGTGCAGTTTTCATATTAACCATGGTTTTACTGACATTCATTTTAGTTGTGCTTTTCTTTGTAATGGTTATTGTTTATGACACTTTTATTTCATAATGACGATTTCACACTTTCATATATGTAGATGTGTCACCCTGCCCCCAATCCTCTCCCCCTCACCTTTCAACCAATCACATACTACCAGCAGCTTTAAGTTGACGCTGGGTAAATAACTCAAGCTTAGCTATACAATGACCTAATAAGGCACAGTCTTAAGTGATCAGTTATGTTCCTGTACACTGTGTATCTAACCTGGTACATGTGGTATCAGTTGCTAAGCTAGTTGAAGAGAGAGCATGAGGAGCATAAGAATGACTGAATGATGAGAGGGTGGAGATGAAAACTGTTCCTAAAAAGTTTGATGTAAAAGGGCCATTATGAAATCATCATAGGACTTTTTCTACCTTATTTATCCATAATCCACCTTCCATCAATTCCTTTGAGGCTCACGTGACGGCTGGAACCAATCCCAGCTGGCTCTGGGCGAAAGATGGGGTACACCCAGGGTAGACAAACAACCATTCACATTCACTCCTACTGTCAATTTAGAGTCTTCAGTTAAGTGTACCCACACACACATGGGGAGAACATCCAAACACAACACGGAAACGCAGTGGCTGGCCATGAGGTTCATGTGGGGTTTCTTCTTGCTGTGAGGCGACACTGCACCACTGTGCCATCCTCATTAATTCATCACACAATTGAATCAAGTGGTGATTTATTTCAAGATGCCCGATTTACTTAATATTGAACACTTAATGGGTCCATACCACAAAGCTTGCTGTATATTTATATATACACAGTGAAGTAGTGATTGATTTCCTTTTGACAATAGCTGCTCCCTGGGCACAACCTCTGTGTTGTTACTGGATTAAAGTTTAAGCATTAAGTACACTTAAGCACTTAGTACTTTTCACTTGCTACTCAGGGGAGGTTCTTTAAGAGTCTATGCTCCCAACACAAAATGGTTATATTTGACATGTGAGAGGAGAGGAGAGGAGAGGTGTGTTATCCAGCCTGAGCTGTTAGGCACAGATACACTATAAATGTATTTTTGTATAAAGACAGAAAAGTACATTTATGTGTAGGTTTTGGCACAATATTACTAATTCTGAATTTGTTTTATTCTGCTGTTAAAAACCTGCCGACTGGATTCTCAGTGATGAACTGTGGTGCAGACGTGTCAACACAAGAAGTTATTTTAAACATGCAACTTTAATGAAGAAATCTTTAACTGCCGTGTTCATGCTGGAACCAAATGGGTCATGTGTTAATGTACATCATGTTGCATTAATAGGTCTCATATTTCTATTAAAATACCAAGTGACAAGCAGTTTTTCTAAGTCGACACCGTAGGAGCCAAAAACTGTAGAGAGATGGTTGAGTATTTTAATTGAACCTAGCTAGTACGTATTTAGCTTCTTGCCACTGCTCTGCTTTGCAAAGATTCGCAAACGAATTAAACATGTTTGCAGAAGCAAACATTTTTTAATTTACTCTTTAATGAATGAAATTTTTATTACACGCTGCTTTGTCTGTGTTGTTCAGTATTTGGAGCTCTTTTCTACTGAGTAGTTTCTGTTTCGCTTCTGGATTTTTGGCCGAGCTAAAAGAACTCATCCTGGACTTCTTCAGTAAGAAATTAAAGTCTTTTTTTTTTAATTGTGGCTAGCCTGTGGGGGTGTTCTGTCTCAAACTATAATTCATGGAATTATTGCCTTGGATTATGATAACTGCTTTTCACTCAATCTGCTCTGCATTCCCACTCAAATGCTGAGCTTTCAAGCTACCAAATGAGCAACTCCTTGTCTCTGCTGGAGACATTTTGATCTTCAGAAACATCACCTTGAGCATAATTATGCCTCTGTTATGCTAGAAGCAGGGGGTAAAAGAGCGTGGGTTTGTCCGAGCTGTGCCCACATGTGATATCCCTAATAACATGGATATAATGAAAGGCTACGCGCTATACTCCAACATCAAAAGCTATTGTCTAATTTTGGCCAGTGGGATGTGACAAATCCGTAATTAAAATAGCAAGCTGCGTGATAAAACAAAGCCACTCACTCTGAGACGGCGGATCCTGCTAGATATGGATCTGTCATTAGGCTAAAGAATTGTCCTTTGCCTTTCTGCCTTTATCTCCCTAATGCTGCTACATTTCCCCAGGATTGGCTTTTTTCAGCTTGGCTTGAAAAAAAAAAAAGCTGATCTCAACGAATGTCCTAATCAGTCACGGATCGGCTGTTTACCGCTGCAATAAGTTGAGGCCACTGGTTCATCCCGAAGATGAACCCATTGCATGCACGCCATGTTTTTAAATTGGCATCAGAATGACAACTCTTTTGCTCTGCTGTAATGCCCTCAGTCTGCCGAGCTTGTTTACAAATGCATGTGTACATGTCGCCAGTTCAGCTGGAGGACAACTGCGATTGGATGATTTTTATGTTCTTTTTTTTCATGGAGTGAAGAATTCACAGCAGAAACAGTAACAGAATTGCTGTTACTGTGTGCTCTGTTTCAGCTGACTACTAACTTTTTAATTGATGGAACGATACATACAGTATATATTTGGCAGGATTGACTTGAAGATCAAATACTCATGAATAATACATCTGGTGAGACATGCTGGGATCACTGGTGTGAGTCATGCAGCAGGTGATTTCCTATCACATGCAGCTGTTTTAACAGAAGCCAGCATGGCAGACAGCAGCAACAGACTGTTAAAAAGGGTTTCCATATGCACAGTGCATGCCCAACAGTGAGGAACACTTTAAATTACCCAGAAAGCCAGTGGTGGAAGCAGACTGGGACTGACCTGAACTACCAATGGCCCTGGTTAAGAAGAGGTGTGTGTGTGTGTGTATGTGCACGTGTTTGTGTGGAAGACACCCTGGAAGCACACTGGATAAGAAGCTTTCAGGTAAATGAATGAATACATTATGGATTGGTGGCAAACCATCAATAAAGCAGCAGTGTTTGAGCTGAGTGAAGATCTCTGGTTGACATGTGAAGCCTGAGAAAAGAGAGAATGAGAGGCCAGCCGGACAAAGGGGACCCAGCGGGGACCTGGGGCTACCTGAGGGAAATAGATTCTACCTTACAAGCCACACTAACAGAAAGCCTACATTCACGTACATGCACAGATTATTTTTCACTGTTGTACACCCACACACATAGTGTAGATATACACCCATGGATACACACAGATTTTTCCTTTGTCTGTGTGTGTGTGTCCTTAGGGGGAAGCATATATTCATATTCAGTGAACGATTGCAAGAGGCAGAAGCCGTTCAGAGCCATTTTGTTTTTCAAGCCCATGGCAGAAAGCAGTGGCCATTATGACCTTGTGATGAATTCAGGGTCCATTTCCTACAGTTTCCTTTTTCAGGCATGCACTCTGAATTAAATTGAAAAAGAATAGACTAAAAGACTGATGATGCTGCATTCTGAGAGGGAGAACATAGGGTGAAATTCAGGTTCTGACTTTCAATTCCAGGTTCACCGTAATCGGGAGAGAGTTTCATTTGTGCCCGTTGTCATTTATTCATTAGCTCACAATCAGATCTCCTGTGCAAGGCATGAGACATTATAAATCAGTCACTGGCTGGCCATTAACAATTCATGCTATTCCTAATACATATGACTCGTCATTTATTTATCACCTCAAATGGGATTTCCTTCCTCCTCATTGGCTCTGATTCAGAAGTCAACTTATCTCAGCCTTACCAACGGCCATTTTCAGAGTGAGCCAAGATGTAAACAATGCATTTTAAAGCTGAGAGGAACCAGGGACGACAGATCTAGTCAGCTGCCTTTTGGACCGGAGGGGAGCGTTTCCCCTGACTAAATCCAGTTGGGGAAACAGCTGGTGCCAGTTGTTTTCTGCTGATTCTCTTGAGCAGTTGATGTAATTGTGAGTAATTAGGCCTTAAAGTTGTCTTGTCTTTTCCCCAACAAGTATTAAATCCCGGGAGAGAGTGAGTGAGGTGAAGTGGAAGGTGAGCTGTCTGAACACCAGAGGGTTGCTTTTGTCAACAGATTCTATATGAAAAATCTGGAACAGTGCCACCATATGCAAACACCACATGATCACAATGGCTCTGTATATGACACTATTGCCAAGGGCCCTGGCACTTCTTGTTGTAAAGATAAACAGCAAATTACACTGGAGATGAACCGGCTGGAATGAGCCACATAAAGACATGGTTATTGGTATCTGGCTCTTCGCCCAGATGTTGCACTGTGAAGGATTGTGTGTCTTATGTGTCTTATAAACTTAAAATATCCAACCACATCAACCTGGTCCAAGGGGCCCTTTGTACCTCTACCAAGGTGAGATCAAAGAATATGTGATGATGGGCAGCAGTAGACATGAAGAACACATTCCCACTATGAACTGCTAACAAAGAGAAATATTAGCTATGCTACTTACGGGTAGTTGGCTTGTTACAGTTGTGCCCATGTCTGAAGTACTGAGGGTTCTCCACCACAGGAATACGGGTCATCCCTATAACAACCGCATCAGGACCCGCATCAAGAGTACAGGGGGTAATAATCCCGTGGTTGACATGATGAAGAGGGCTGGCAGAGTCTTCCTCTCCACTTATCACAGCTACTGGACCTGGAGGAAGAGGAGACAGATGACATGTTACCCAACAGTTCACAAGTTAAAATGTGGAGCTTCAGTAAAGGTTATCTGACGTAATAATATAAAATGTAATATAATATTGATAAGTAAGTGTTATTGTTTCATGAGAAAACATACTGATTTGCTCAGCCTCTCCATTCCCCACTTTCTCTCAGCCTCTCCTCCGTGCACGCTCAATCTCAACATGATATATAATATATATATATATAAAATATATAGAGCTCCTAATGGCTGGCCTGTAATATCACGGGAGGATACAGTGTGGTTAATAACAATGTTACTATTTTTAATGAGGAAACACTTGACTGTAACCATGGTTATCAAAATATTTGTGAAAATATATAGCCTATAAATTTTGCTTATACAGATTTTACTTTCTTGAAGGTTCACAATCAACAGATGTATACAACAGTAATGTTTCTTCATTCTAAAATTACAAATCTGCTAGTATTGCCTCGACCGAGGAGGTTATGCTTTCATACCTGTACGTTTGTTTGTTTGTAACAAAGGTTACACAAAAACAATTGAAGGAATTTCCACAAAACATGGTGGAAGGATTTGGTATGGGTCAGGAGAGAACTCCCTACATTTTGGTGTAGATCCGTATCAGGGGGCGGATCGAAGATCATATTTTTCACTTTAACATTGTAAGAGGGTATTTTTCAAAATTTTTGTCGATATTTAATTTGTGATCGTGATGAAATAAATTAGACATAATAAGGGGACTGATATCTATGTGTTTGTGTAATTTGGTGCAACTCAACTGAATTTGAGAGGACTTTTAGGCGTTGGTGGAGGTATGCGCTCTGCTGAGAAACAATCTATTTTAAATCTGCTCCGCTTCAACAAAACTAACAAACCTGAGTTTGACATATAGCTTTTACATCAGCTCAGATCAACCAAACCAACACACAAGAGTCTGTTTTGAACCTTAGCTTTCATTTCTCAAGTGATGTGAAATGAGTTTGTCAAACGTGACCTCTCACTCAACCATGTTTATTAATTATCCTATTCATACAGCCTTCTAAATATTCTCGTATGATATATGAACACGATCAGTTACCAACATCAATATATACTAATATATGTTTAAATCATCATGAGCACAGCTGGTGCTGGAGCAGCAGGACTGGGTATGCTGGATAAATTTACGGTGTCATACAACACAGACCTGACAAGACCGAACATGATTTCCTGCCTCTAATCAAAATTCAAAGTCAAGATTTACTGTCAGACAATGTGATCCAGTTTTCTGTTCTATTACTGCTGTGGGAAAAGCAACACAGAGCTGTGACAACTGCAATCTTCTGGGCAGGGGGGGTGGGACAGCAAGTGAATATGAAGTCAGCACTAGATGATTCAGTAGAGACGTGACAGGGAATCTGTTTACCCACAAAGTTGAGTCTCTTCCTCACCTTACATAGAAAACTGTAGTCAAGACCCAGTCATATCAAATTATACACCCTCAGCTGCAGAGGGGTGGTGCAGAGGGGAGAGGAGTCCTCTGATGAAGCAACACATGTGAGCAACGATTTATTCACAGCACTGGCTCTTATACATGCGTTTCAATACCTGAGCATCCACTTTGTCAGGGAACCGAGCACAGGTCTTCACTGGCTGACTACCTCCAGAACTCCCCTAATGCCTCTGACCCTCCACTACACTGCACAGGCTATACTCACACAACACTTTTTCAGACATCAGTACACTTGAAATAAAATCATTGCACAGAGGGTCAAGATGAGTCATGGGTAGAAGTCTTTAAAAAACTGAGAAAAGATAACCCTGAATGGATCCTATGTATTATGTTCTGCTTTTTAATTCGATGTGAAATGGAATGAAAGCCCATCTGATCAGACTTCAGTGCCAGATGGATGAGGCCTTGGGGAATGCCTGGCCTTGGTCCAAACCACAGCACTCAAAAACTACACAAAAACCTGATTCTGTGGAAGATGAAGTTTTTCTGAAGAGTAAGGGGGAAATGGTAATTTTTGACTTGAGAGCATCCTGAAAATTGCATTTATGTTACCTTGGTGATGAAAAGGCCCAACGGCCTGTGAGAGAGTTTTTATCATCTGAGATGTCGCTTATGGACTGAATGGGATTCAGCACTAGACATTACCCCCCCAAACGTCTACCTCGTTTCTCTCTATTAAATCAACTTTGATTTATTCAAGAGAAATGGGAAATGAAATGAGACAAATTTCGACTATTTTCTATTCTTTTTATGTCTCATCTCTACACAACCTTTTTTGGTTCATACAGAAGGTAAATTAAATCAGACCTTGATATAGCTTTAAACATTTTGTATTCATCATATTAAATACAGACATCTTCATCTACCTTAAATCAAGTCTTTGCTTCTAAACCCTTGTATTGGCACTGACACTATTATTTTCTGGCCATAAAGCATGATATCAGCAGTGGTGGGTAGAGACCGAAACAGTACTCAAGGAAACGTATTGTTACTTTATAATCATAATGACTCTGGTATTAGTAAAAGAACTCGCAAAAATAAGTACTTGAGTCAGAGTAAAAAAGTATCTCATAAAAATGTACTCAAGTAGTGAGTTACTTCTTTGAATGTATTCTGTTCAAACAGGATATTAAGAGGTAATAACAATTTAAAGTGCACATTGATAGTAATTAATAAAGTGAAAAATTTTAAACTAAGCAAATGCCAAAATACATGCTGTTAAGCACTGTTTGCTTTCAAACATCAAGAGAAATCCTTCACTGAATCCTCATAGGAAAGGCTTGGATGCACATGCATTCAGTTTTTCAAAACAAACTTTGACTAAAAAATGTTTAACTAATTAGTGCAAGATAGGAAGATATGGACATTTGCACTTCACAGAAGAATAGATAATGAAAATGATCTTTCACCACAGTTTTAGTGTTTATCTGTTGATTATGTCACAAACATAAATATTTGCAACACTTCCTGTACCCCTTTCAAAGTAAAAGCACTACAGCGTTTCTACTGTTTAAACAAGGTTTTTTTAGTGTTATCGCAGGACCAGAAGATGCACGGTTTCATTGCGTAGTTTCCTGGCAATTAGTCTCATTTATAGCTTTATTTTTATTCAAGCAAATACAGCGAACACACCACAGAACTCACATTGCAGCTCCGCTACAGACATGCTACAGGCACATTGCCTGTGTAAACAACAGACAAATGTGACATGCAGCAGATCCATTGCATATCCACTACTTGTGTAAGACCTCTTGATTTCTTACACTGAAAGAAGTAAAGAAGCAAGACCAAATTATTTCTCAGAACTAATCACCAGCACTCATCATAATTCCAGATTCCTTTTCAAAACCATTAATAGACTCATAAACTCCTTCTGCCCTGTTAGCCATTTCAAATACTGACTGTGAAACATCTGAAGACACTAAGGTGCAACTGAATATTATTATTTTCATTACCACAACTAGTCTGACAGAGCTTAAATATGATGGTAACACAACTGTTCCTGGTCCCCCCCTCTCTTTTTTCTCTCTTCACAGTCGCTAAAGTGCTGCTCATTGTGGAAACAGCTGGTTTTCTCTATACATTTTATTCTATTCAGTTGTTTTTTACAATTTATTTTATGAAGCATAATAAAGATGTCACATTATTCTTTCTTTTATGTATAAAGACTCCAAGATTGATCCATTACGTGTAAGACCTCCTCACTGTTCTTAGAAAGTGCATAAGCATTACACTAATACATATTGGCCTTTTGTTATATTGTTGATGTAAATTACATCTCAATAATTACTGATATTGTTTTATTGCCCAGACCAATGAAAGCTTTCAGTTCTAAAGTAATGTAAACTCACATCATATTCTAATTGCCTTGGATTTGATTAAATCTCACAGGCTGAATGTGAAACTACATTGCAGGTTTGTTGGACCCATAAACATAAACATTATTTTTAACTCAACACATGTGTTTGTAGGTTCTAGAAAATGTTGGCCGCTTATAATTGTGAGACAAAAAAGCCTTTATCAAAGAACATGTAATTCACTTTATAATCTGACCAACTAAAAAACTTTGAATTAAATGTTACCTGCGGGGTCTTGATAGTTAAAGTCATTGTGTTTGATAGTGCACAGAACGTAGCAGTGATGCACCACAGCTCTGAAAGTAACAAATACAGAGCTGAAGCTGACCTGTGAGGCAGAATGTGACGTGTCTAATCTCCATGCAGCAACTTTCTGTTTTGTCAGTCACATAAAATGGCTGCTCTCTCTCTCTCTCTCTCTCTCTCTGTCTCTCTCTCTCTCATACACACACACACACACACACACACACACTGAATGTTACAGCTCAGCTGCCATAAACTAGCTGCGCTTCAGTAGGTCGACTAGCTAATGTTAGTGTAGCAAGTCATGGCCAGAGAAGCTACAGCTTTTTTCCTGGTTCTGCTGCAGTCGTCCTGTCACTGTTTGACAGAAAAGTGGCCAATCAAAACAATAAATCTTTTAAAGACAGGAGAGCTGTACTGTGCTCACATTGACCCTGGGGAAACAGGGTAATCCTTATATTGATAGCAAAATATACAAGCACATTTCTGTAGTATCCTCTTCTCCAACTCTCATTGAGAAAACAAATGAGAGCATTGAGCAAAATATACAGCGAAAACTGACGAATAATAACAATAACTTGATCACATAAAAATTATCCAAATGGTGATAATAAAGAACTACTCTGACAGATACTTTAAATTTGCCTTAATACACGGTCTAAAAAAGTGTTATTCACACCTACATCTCATAAAGAAGTTGGCAAGAACGTGCAGTAGTTGATCATCTGAGGGCATGGCACTACTAGCAAATATATATATATATATAAAATTCACCAGTTGGTCCAATTATTCCTTATGGAAAAGTCTTATATCACTGTGACATGCTGTCGTTTGAACATTAGTTAAATCTCACTGCTCACATACTTCAACGTTTTGTCTGACAAAATGCTTCTCCAGCCAACATCCCTCTATTTTTTCAGAAATATGTCACTGCAGTAAATATCTCTCCATGATTCTCTAGGAGATATGTAACCACAGATGGCATTACTCAAAGTCCCTTCCTTTTGACGTTCTGCAATCCCAGCAAATGTGCACCAAATGTTTTATGTTCATGCAAGGTGCAGGTGCATTAGCTAATTCAGCCAAATCAATTTATCAAGTGTGACACATGCATCATCTGTTTGTCAGAGTTTAAAAGTCAAAGTAATTTACTCAACGGGAGCAGAGACAGTGTGGCCTTACTCTCCTGGGTTTTCAAAAACACTCGCTCATTAAGATATTGTTAAAGTGTTGAATCAGTTAACCAGGCCTCAATCATGAATAAAGGAAGCACTCTAACCTTTGAACTAGCCTCATTTCAGAGACAAGCTGATTTAACATTCCAGACTTTGAAGCTCAACACAAGTTCACAGGAAAACTTCCTCATATTCAATCACTTATAATTCTCTCTCTTTCTCTCTCTCTGCTGCGGAATTTTCCATGACTAATCAGATTCTGCCACAATCTCATCCAGCCAATCATGTGGTTGTTGTCTAATTCTACATTTGTTCTTCTCTGCATAATTTCAGTGATCCGATGTAACAGGCCTCCACATCAAACCCCTTAGGGGTTTCATCCAAAGCCCTGTTTGAGTCCAGCAGAGTCATTCATCATCATATCAGGATTATCAACCACCACCACCGGTGTCTAAATCCCGGAGGTTGGGGGGGTATTCACATTCATTCAAAGGAATTGTGTGTCGTTTCAAATTGGTTCTAACTAGATTTTTAGAAGAATAACAGCCCTCATGTTTATGATTATTAAAATGACTGATTCCACAAATCAATTCATTCAAACATAACAAAAAACAGTAAAGCACGTATAATGACTATATCATTGCACGATCTAAATCTGTCATAAAACCTTTTAGTGTGTAGGTTACTAACGCTGAAGTTGCTGTTGCTGTTTCCTGCACTGAAGGGGATTTTAAAATATTAAGGGGCCAGAAGCAGAAGAAGAGGAGAATGCTGCCTGAAATAGACGCCAAAAGGTGGGCTCATACCCACCGTCTACATCTGATGAGTCAGAACCTTCTAAGATTAATCGCAATGAACTTAAACTAAAACAGGGCCCAAAAATCACCTAGAAACTTCCCATACTATAACTATAACTCATTATTACACACTTATATTCAGATAACTCTCTATTCATACATTGTATTCATATACAGGATGGGAAGCAGGAGCAGGAGCTGATTGGTGATTTGGTCAACCCTAACCCTAACCCTACAGGATAGAAAAGTGAGAACAACTACAGTCTATCCAGAAATACAGATATACACATTTTTTTGCTGCTTGGAGACAAAGACAGCTGCAGCAAATTCAACACCTCAACACTATCGGGAGGAAAATAAGCTTTACTACTGTTTACGACTTTTTCATTCTGAGGTTGTTCGTTTGTATATGTGTGTGTTCCTTCCTGAACTAAGTTGTGAAATGACAATTGCCAAAATGTTTATAGGATTGTATAAATCATTTATTTCTCCTTCTTCACATCTATGAAATAGACACATCATTCCTAGTTTCAGACATATGACCTTGTGTGTTTTGTTGTCTTCTTCTTGGGTAATAAAATCTATTTACGAGCCTCCCATTCCCTCTCTAATGTAACCATGAGGACCCACAATAAGGACCGTGACACAGCCAAGAGTGTGATATCTACTGGGGTGGTAAAACTGTGTACTCTGCAGAGAGCAGGGCAGTACTTTTGTACTTTTGTTTGCATATCACCTCTCAAGCCACAATGCGGCAGTTATCGGTTAAAGTTGTAGAGCACGTACCATGTATGTGCATCCTGAA
The DNA here is from genome assembly GCF_024713975.1 of Paralichthys olivaceus. Taxonomy (NCBI): domain Eukaryota; kingdom Metazoa; phylum Chordata; class Actinopteri; order Pleuronectiformes; family Paralichthyidae; genus Paralichthys; species Paralichthys olivaceus. Next base: position 7,308,299 of record NC_091093.1, on the reverse strand, counting down.
AGGAAAATCTGCAGATGTGATTTTTACTGGTACAACATGAATGGACATGTTCTTCTGTAAAGGATAAGTGATTATGTATTCATGGGTTATTTAACAGATTTGATGTCTAACGTACAGAAAACTTGAACTACCGTAAGAGTATTATACCAAATGGATGGGAACAGAAATCAATTTATCCTCATGAGATTAGAGACTTTCAGGGTTGAATTTACACCAGAGACAGGATGGCAACTTCTAACCCAAGCAAAACATTCCTGCAGAGGCCTTCAGACCTCTCAGGTCAACCATCTGTGAGACATAATTAGGGTCAGGCATCATATGCCTTACACAATACTAAAGTTATCAAAGTCACTGACAGTAATTCTGGTTACTTTTCTATAGAGAGAACATAGACTATAGTTTTGTTAGCAATCAATCCCACAATTTCTTATGGCTGGAAATTACTATTAATCCCTGACTGAATAGTCCCCTGAATAGTCTAATCAAACCTACACTTTGTGTGTGCATGTGTTTGTGTGTGTCAATTAAACTTGACCTGTGTTTTAAGATTGATACAGGTTGGATATGAGCAGTAAAGTCACATTATGGTTGCTTTCCCTTTGCTTTAGCCTGAGTACTGACAATATGTTATTAGTAGGAAATTTCCTCATTGTTATTCCTGGTTCTGCTGCAGGAGATATGTTTTTATAAAAAACAGGTATTTCTGGTCTCACCTGCACAGCTTATTTATTCCAGCTCTTGTTTTTTCTTTTTACAGTAAATTTTTTTTAAATAATATTTTTGCAAATATACGTGACAAAAACACATAAGAATGTGTCTAAGTGTCCCTACAAACGGAAGTGAACACTGAAGGTGAAAAAAAGAAGAAAAGGCAGCGGTGACTCTGTAGGGTTTTCCCTGTGGTGGGTAATAAATTGTGCAAAGTGTGATTGCTTCCGTTCCACCTTCTTGAGGTAATTATCACACAGATTTCTTTCAAAGGTAGTTAATTAGAGCTGGAATTAACTTGAGGACATGTAAAATGAACAAGAGAACACAGGAAGGATAACTTACTGAGGCAAGGCCCCGCTTCTAGTTAGCAATGGATTTGAAATTAATCAAATGCAGTCTTGGGAAGAGTGGAAAACAGTGAAATTTAGGCAAACATTGTCCCTGTGGTAAAGCAAAGACAAGAGGTCGGCAGGACTCAAATATCCACCTACTGTCATAATGTTTAATGCATTTTTCATTAGTCTGTCAAAAGTAGTTATTTGCAACAGGTTCATTTGCTGCCATTCAACAAAAAAATATTTTATCTTCCAAATTCTCAAAATGCTACGCCACTATTTCAAAATAGCAAACTCTAGCTGAATCAGTTAATCACTTTTGAAAATCATTGAGGTTACTAGTCAAGCTAGCCACTGTGTAAACCTACACAGCGAGTGTCACATTATAAAAAGGCCAGTTAATTGCCAAATGCCACAATTGTGTGAAGAATCCCTGAGGGTGTGTGCGAAGCTCAGATGAAAGCTCCCTTTGCTGCACAGGGAAAGACATGTAACTAACTCTACTGACGAATGGCCTCAACCTGCCCACTCAACCTCCCACTCACAGACAAACATGATGAACATGTGACAGCCGTGCAGGCCGGCAGCAAACCAACACTCATCCCTTTTCTCATAAAATTCAATAGCAGCCCCTGTGCAGTGAAACACCTCTTGACTGCATGTTGTTTCCTCTCCAGTTGATGGTGACCAACTGTGGCTAAATATGAGCACTCTGACAGCTGGTATTTATGGTCCTCTTCAATGTAGGCTATTGACAATTTACAATCGCCACACACAGCACAAAATGCTCTCTCTTTATTGTGGTATTTATTGGCTAACACTGAGGCGGAGTCGAAACAGAAATAAACAGACATTTGTAAACCCATCAGTTGTATCTGAAGCCACTTGTATGTCCTCTAAAATCAAGCATCCACACCTCGGCGAACATTATCTGCAATGACACAGCACTGAACCAATTACAGTTGGTGTTGCTGTGTATGTGTGGTACTGATGCTGAGAATGATAATAAAACAAAACACCGAAATTGTTATTCTGACTCTGCTCCCAAAGTGCACTATCAGCTTTTATATCTTTGACAAGACATTACCCTTTAAGCTCCCTGAAGACAGACGAAGCAATTTTACACAAGTCTGAAAAGAGATGGAAAATGACATCATGCCACAGCCGACCTGTCTCAGGTCTGTTCCTTGATTTATGACAACGACAGAGTAAGGATCTTTACCAAATGCAGGAGCTACATTTCATTACCTGTTATGTAACCAAACACAAATTGTCAACAAAAAAAAATGCAGCAATCTGAGAAGACATTCAGAGCCAAACAAGTCTCCACTCTGTTAAGGGTTTCATTCTTCTCTCAGGGCAGGGTGATCAGAAACAGCCAAAAAAAACCTTGTGGTGGCATTGTTATGGAAGCTAGTTTGCATCCTGAACTCAGCAGTAGAAGCAACAGCTTACGCATCCACAGCAGCAACTGTGTTCTTGACGGCTATATGTTTTCTTGCGGCATTAGAATATGAAACGATTCCCCAACGTCGAGCATCTGACAGAGTTTGCATGTAAATCACAGGAGAGAGTGAGAGTCACATTCAGCCACTGCAACCCACAAAATGGCTTGATGATTGTGTGCATCAGTGATGTGGGTGCAGCCTCTGTATGCTAATATGTCCTGTCATGCAACTGGGAGGCAACAAGTGTCTCAGTGGGGGGTTAGCAGAGAGGTAAATTATTAGTCACAAGAGGCCTGTGGACAGAGGTGATTGTTACTTAGCAGACAATCTGCATATCACCAAAATGAATCAGTTCAAAGGCAGCACTGAACCTGAATGATTCCCTCTTTATAAATATTTATGGCAGCCTGGGTAGCAAGACAGACAGCTACTTCATTGTGCTCCCAAGAGAAAAAAATATTTTCACAGTCTGCACATGGAACATGAGCAGTTCACTGCTCACAGACTCGCAGTATAGACATTTGTAGCTGAGTAGGTATAAAAATGATAGCTAAAAAACTCACAAAGGAGTGAGGAGCCGTGTACATCTTACTGTGTGTGCATCGCTGGCACAGGAAAGAAGACGGAGAGAATACACTCATGCTCGCACCTCTGTGAGGTTGTATACAGCAGGGCTTTGAGCTAAATGCAAACACCAGGATGCTAACATGCTGATATAGATAATGTTGAGCTTGTCCATCTGCTGTGGTCCTTTAACTTTGGTGGTAATGTGAGAATTTCAAGTGAGCAAATGGGCGTGTTGACTACATTTCTAACAGGCAACAGATGGTAAACTAAAAGAAAAATACACATGTAAAAGAAGATTTCAATTTTTTGGCAATAAGGGCCAAGGCAGATGTTAAGGTGCTCCAAACAAAAACACATGATTCCAATTTTTTAAACGTTATGAGCTGCCCCCTGCATGCGCTACTTAGGCCTCAAACCCTCGCCTGAATGTTCCAGACATTTTCCTGTTGTTGTAAATGTATCTGACCCAGAATCTACTGTTGTCGTTTTTATAAATGAAAGGCAAACTAACAGGACCCAATTTCGATTTGTACCAAAATATTTAGGTTCTTTTTCTAACTTCGTTCAGTGTGCCCAGATATTTCACACCAAACGTGTCAGCCTCCTGATGACACAGAGGAAATATGTCGAGGAATTGACACAGTGAGCATCTTCTGGGAACCATGAATCTACACAATTTCATGGATATCCATGTGAGCCAACATTATAATGTTAAATGTTCAGTATGTAGAATTCAGTGACATCCAGCATAAAAGAGAACCTGTGGTGAACTTCAGTTGTCACAAAAACTCAGAAGGTTTTAGTTTGTCCACTTTAGACAATAGTAAAAAAATATGGAGGCCTCCACAGAAAGGACCCCCCTCCATGTAAATATAAAGCTCTTAGATATAAAGGGCCCATTCCAGGGAAAGAAACAACAACAATTCATTCAATTTAGATGAAACACACCAGTGAAAACATCACAAGGATTATTTTATATTCCATTTCTGCCAAAAATCCCTTTCACCTAAATCTTAAACACTGGACCTTTAAAGAGAATTAGGGGAAAAGTTTAGAATAAAGCTGTGAAAAGCTGCTGATTTAATTTTTCACAGCAAGGGTTCTCAGCTAGTTAAGGGAAAAGAGGGAAGCAGTCTTTCTGTTTTGTGATTGTATTCTAGACTTAAAATTAAAAGGAGGAAGCACATCGATGTCAACGTTATCCACATTTTCTGCACTTGGGTGTAATCAGGGCCCGTTTCTTAAGCATTAATTCAGGACTAGATTAGAATACACATGCACAATTAAATTGCTGAACTGCTGTGGGGTTTCAGGTTATCAGTTATTAATGGTAATGTCCCTGTTTTTGCCCTCATAGCACCTTCTTTTGTTTTCTCTCCACTATTGGGAGGACAACTTTCTTTCCATTCAGGGATCTTAGATGTCAGGACATTGAACATGTTTGCCAAAGTGAGTTGAAATTCACACAGCCATACTGAAAATGATCAGATAATAAAATTTCTCCTGAATGATCGCAACAGCAATTGATCAAAACCTAAAATCCCCTATCAGCATGTTTTACTGGAGTAACTGCTGTTTCATCATAACTTAAAAGCACTTTTTAAAAAGACTCTCATTATTTATTTCATCTCTCTCTATTGTCTCTTTCCATCCCTGCTTCTCTCTTGTTTACAGCCCCAGGGGTCTTTCTGCCTCAGATCGTTCACAACTGCCTTCCTTCATTGGAGGGTTCAGGACCAAACAGATTTGTTAGCCTGGGCGGTGGAGGAAGGAGAGGAGGAGGGGGAGGAGGAGGAGGTAGAGTGTGTGTGTGTGAGCACGTAGGGTCATTCTGATTACATACTGAAGTGTGTCACATGAATACAAATCAACCTTCACATTCCACTGCCTAATACCATCTTTTTCATACACCGGACATCTTTATTCTATTGCTGCTGTTACATAGAGAGCACAAAGAGACTGAAGCGTGAAACAGCTGTGAGGAGAGCTGAATGAACATTTTTGTGCAATTGTTTTTATTCCATTACAGAATCAACATGTGATTGATTGAAATACATTACAACTAAACTGATTACTACTACTTATATGCAAACATTCATTTTTTAAAGGAATTTAAGGTTGAGCAAGTTGGACTTGTTATGTGGATCCTGGTCTCCAGTGTCTGTGCTCATTATGCACATAATTCGCCATTGGAAGCAATATGCTACCTGTAGCATGATCTTCACTGGAAATTAGAATCGTCAAAACCCCAGATTACACTAAATTAATGTTAAGGTTAAAAATGAATATGGTTAGTTATGGAGAGTGCCTCAGATATATTGAAAATGCCAGGTCAGGCATCGGTACACAAATCTGATACCACATCAACAACAAAAAGTGTATTAGTTTCACTATATTTGTAGTGAGATTTATTTATTTAAGATGTTATTTTATACATGTGCTGGTATCGGATTGGAACACAATCACTCGTATTAAAATAAGTGAAGGGAAAAAGGTGTCAGAACAGCTCAAGTTGGGAAAGGATGGTTGTCATGGTTGGTTGTCATGGTTATGAAATATAATGTGCGCAGTAAAATTAAACAACCCTTCAACTCTCACCCAAAGCCTTACTTTTATCTCCAACATCTAGGGCACTTCCTGTGTCAACAATGTACAGTGATAAGGTGCAGAATCATTGATTAGGTTGTAATAACTATTAATATCCTTTAGCTGCTGTATTGCAGGCCACTTATCATCTAACCAGCATGCATGTGCTGCATGAACAACAAGAGAGATTACAGCACAGTGTCTGGTGTGCTTATCTACAAAAGAAAGATTCAATGCTGCAAGGGCATCTCTTTCATGATAACAGGATGTATTTGTACTGTCACAGTTTTTCAATTAAATACTCATCCTGCAAACAAATGTAATGAACTGCAGCCAGGTCACATCAGTCACGGATAAAAACATCAGAGGATTGATGGTAATATGAGTGTCAATTAAACTGAAAATAGTCCTGTTTCACCTTGGGCTCCATCCGTTACAAATACACCGTACCTATGACATATACGACACTCGGGTTGCTTAGTGGTGAGGTGCTACAGCAGACAGGCCCTTTAATATTTCAGTCAGACTCTCAGCAGACTGATGGCTTACAGGGGCAGCCATGCAGGGCGCACAGCCAAGGTTAGCCGTGATATCAACCTCCCTTCGTTGGAACCCGAACACTGTACTACTATGCTCAGAGAATGGGCGCCACTCCCTCATAGGTTCTTTAGTTCAGGTTAGAGTGTCATATCACATGCTGCCTCATATATAAGATTTAGTGCTCTCTGTGTTTTTTTTAGTAATGATCATTCTCTAAGCACTTAAATAGTTTTTTTAAAGCATCATAAAGGGTATATATGGAGCTATAGAATGTGTTATAAACTGTAATCAAGTCTGTTTTCATGAGTAATAATTGGGTCAATACTTATTTTCTCTCCACTGACTGTATGTAGTGTAATACTATCTAAAAACTAGTATCTAAATAGTAACCAAAGCCTCTTTTCCATCTGGCTTTTGTCTGCAATGGGAATGGATGCAATCTGCATTCACTCCTGGGTAAAAGGACTCTGCAGAAGACGGTTTCAATTGGCTCCGGCATCGATTGGCAGTGATGGAAACATGTCACCTGAGTGAACATGCTAATTTGGCAAGACAGCGAGGTGAGAGATCTTTACTGATCTTTACACCGGGGAAGAAAAACAGACAAGCAAACTCCTCTGCTCTCATGTTTGATAAATCTGAATATACCTGCTAATTGTGGTATAAAAGAGGTTTTAGTGTGTCAGTCCCACAACACATTTTCACGCAAAACATCAATGCAGAAATTGAACCAGTAAAAAAAGGTAGCTTGGAAAAAAAAAGCTTCAAATAATCCACCCCCATCTCTACGCCCTTTAAAATGATTGATTTGACTGTCTCTCTCCACATGGAAGCCTCATCCAGCCAAACACACTGTGGGAGATGTCATGTCGGATATACAAGAGTCTATAGGCATTTCAAACAAAACAAACATCAAAACTTGTCCAAGGGCGACTGCTGTGGGTGACACATTGTGAAACAGAACACATCATTACCCACGGCATCCTGTCAATCAGTGTCATGTGCACAGGGATGAAGTTACTAAATTTAACATTTCCTGTAGTCCGCTTGAACAGATTCATGTCTATGTAAACACAGAGGGGACTTTGGACCTGAGTTTGAAAATGTCTATTGTCTTTTTTTTTCCCCAGATAAAAAACTCCAAAACTAATTTTGAAAGGAGGAGATGAACTAGGATCCTTCAGAGAAAACTCAACACAAAACCCGGTTCTGCCAGCACAGAATCAAGATTGGAATGAGGGAGGGCGGGGGGCTAAATTCTAGGTTGCCTAATCCGACTTAGTGTGACTGAGGGGGCACCATGAAAGAGAAAGAGAAGCCAACCAGCTAATACGGCCAATTAAACTTCCCCTGCCCCCGCACATGCCACCCCACCCCCCTTTAGCAAACACTTCAAAGTGCTGCCATCAGCGAAGAGCAATAAAGTGAATGAGCTGCCAGAAAATGGGCCAGGGTGCTGAGGATGCTGAGACAAGGGGCGGTCATGATGCTCATCACGCAAAAGAAACCCTGGCGCTCCCATGTTTTCAGAGCAAAATGGATGTCCGCCACATGCCATGCAGAGACAACAGATGAAATATGTCTTTATTATAACTAATACATTATATTATATAATATAACCAAATATAGCAGAAAGCAGTATAACGGATTTTTCAACAAACCTAGTGATGGCAATAGGGTCGCTGGCTGTGCCTGTGAGTGCGATGAAAAGAGAGCTACATTATTAACGCTCTGTGTCAGAATGTCCTAGAAGACAGAGCAATCTCCCAGCAGGAGATCTGAAATGGCATCCTCTTCTGACGACCATACCTGACGACTAAATCTGAGAAAATATAGCATCTGAGTGTTTTTGTGAAATGGAGGATAGACCCAGTATAAGCTGAGAACAGCCAGGTCCATAGGGGGACAGGCAGAAGCAGAGATTTTTATTTTTCAGCTCCAGGTAACACTATTTCAAAGAGCAGAATTGGAGCGTCTCATTACACAAAATACATTTCACACAAATCCCTTCCTTTACATAAAACCCTGAAGTTTTTCTTCCTCTGTCCTTTTTAGAAATATTCTTATCTCTCTCTCTCTTTCTCTGTTTCCCTTCCAGAGCCCAGCTATTTTGTGTCCTGCTGGGCAATCGCAACGGGATGATTTCCACACCGATCTGAGCGCCATTTAAATAAACATCAACAGAAGATGTCAGAGGAAGCTTGAGAAAAGCACCAGAGGCTTATCCTCTACTATAGCTTTAAAGAGTTAAGAGGAGCCATGCAGTCCCTTCATTTCTCTCTGTATGCTGTTTGAATCACCAGCATCCAGCCATCGCTGCTTTGGCTATGTCCACTTTATGTGAGATAGAAAGACCAACCTTCAGCTCCCAGTGTGGCTCTCTGTTTCTTCAGGAAGGGCTTCTTGTAGTAACTTTTTTTCAATGTTCACTTGCAGGCTCAGTGCGATCTTTAGCTCTTGATTAATTGTTATTAAACTTAAATGCAGTACACAAAGAGATATACAGTATGTATGTCTAAGTGAGCTCTGTAATTAAGGCATATATAAATACATGATTAAGATTATGAATGGAATCACAGACTCTTAAATCCTTTTTAATCAAAGTACTGAGTCCCAGAAAGCCTCCGTCTGGTTCTTCTCTTCTAATGTTTTGTCTATTTATCAGCTATAGGATGAAGCCCTGATCCACCAGTGTTACTTTTTCTCACCAGTCTGATGTATGGCATTGTCTTTCAATGATTCACAGGGTGTAGTCACACAGCCTTTGTACAGAGGGTTTGAAAGTTGTTTGCATGAACTTTCAAGGCTTCATTAACTTCAACAGGAAAGCTTTAAAATCCCTGACAAAAAGTCTATAATCAATTATACATGATTTCTGATTTTTGATTTTTTTCAGTTTTTAACTAGGCAAACTTTTTTTTTTCTTTTTTTCCTTCCCTTTGTGCCATTTTAGGTTAGTCATTGGACATTAACTCTTTCAGTTGCAATCAAAACTGGAAAAATTGAGTGATTTTGTCGTGCAGAAAAATCGGCAATGACAAATAATGCACAGTCCTATGGATGAGCACTTTAAAAGAATGCATGTACTAAAAAATAAAAATATTTCTCTGTCATAAATCATCCAGGATTTCCAGAATTGACTCAGAAGCATCTCAGCTGCACACTCAGGACCTCTACACAGCCCATACTGACAGCATCAACGCTTCTTCATAGACCTCTATCCCCATTACTCTGTTCTCTTTTCTTTTGTATTTGCATTGCTAAGCTGTTGGCAGCGCTTGTCATTTTGTTTCATAAGTGATAGCAATTATTATTCCAGCGCCTGGGATCAAAGAGACACCAAAAGGAGGTTTTTAGACGGGGGAAAACACCAAACACCGCTTCCCCTCTTCTGTTTACACTGATAGAGGCTGAGGCCTAGGAGGAAGAGTGAAAATGACTGACAGAATGGGAGTACACCTCCTGTTTTTTAATCCTGGAGAAGGAGGGCGATGAAGGGAAGGATGGAGAGGAGAGGTTTGTACAAAGGCCAAACCATACCATTAACTAGGAGGCTTCCTCTGTCTTACAGTGGATTAGTCACATTACTGATTATTTTTCAGGTCGGGGAAAGCTCGAAGCATTGAACCGAGCAACAATTACACTACTCATAATGAGACAGTGGGGCCTCAACCTCAAATAATGAGCCTCTTCAAGATATTCTCTAAAACCTAAAACACAAATAGACCTAAATTTAATCTGTCTGCAACATCTACAGTTTTCGTTCCCACACCAGCAGCTTTGTGGATCTTCTGATTTACGCAATAGAGAGAGGGGTATTCTTCAACCAAAGGGGCTCAAATAACACAGTCAAACCTCTAGCTGAAAGGTTGTCATTTTAAATCCCAGACAGACAAGGTGAAATGAGGGCAGAGGCAGGGGATATTTGGATAAAGAAAAACAAAATCACACACCCATTTGTGATTGCAGCAACCTACAGCATCTCAGTGCTCTGATAATGATGCACTTTTCTCGTGCACACAGCCTTTTAATTTCAGCTGACACGGTGGGAGGTTTTTTTTTCTTCCAAAAAGCAAAGCTTGAGTTGTTTGCTATGCTGATGATGTAGAAGCTGAAACACACTGTTGGACTGTCGCTGACTGTAAATAAGGGCATCAGTTAATAGTCTTAAATGTACATTAAAATCTTGTTGCTCTGGCCACGATACTTGTAGGCTACTTGTTTTGTGGGATTACTCTGTATCATGGTGACAAGTCCAGACCAGCAATGAGAATATGTTCTCCTTTCTCCTCCCTGGACAATTGCTCCTGACACGACTAGGACAGCTTCCTGTCCCTCCCCCTCTCACTGTAATGGAGGTCGAAAGCTGCTTTTTCCGCATTTCTGCCCACATTAGCATCTCTAGCTAATTGGCACCATTTGTTCAATGGCATCGCTTGAGTTTGTAAATTACTTTTACAATTGTCACTAATTATCAAGCTAGATGAGTGGAATTGGTGCGATTGGTCCCCAGTGGAGTGGAAACACAACAGGCGGAGGAGGGATTAAGACTCTGGGGGCAACAAGACGAGCTGGCTAGCTGAGAAATGCAGTAGCACTACATGAAGATCAACAGAGGATTACATACAGATGGTGCTACTGTAGCACTGCCTCTCCCTGCTGCATGCCTGATGCACTTTGGCTGCATCATTAAGAGAGATGCAGCCAAAGTGCATCAGTATGTCTTTAGACTTGTTTATAAGGCTGTTGAGACGCTGGCTGAGAGTTTTATGTAGAAAGTAATACAGAAAAGAGAGAATGCAGAAAGACTTTATCTAAAATGACCTGTTCTCTGAACACAACATGTTAATCCCCTGGACTGTCTTTATCACAAACATGCAGAGCAATTCCCCCTTTGAGCTGAGCCCCGCCAATGAGAATAAAGTTACCATTTAGAACTCGGCTGTCGCTGGCAAAATGTATCAGTAGCTAGTTTTATTTGATAACTATGAAAGAGTTGAAAATGGCTGAAATGCAGTCTGGTTATCTTTTTAATGTTTGCAGCTGACTTGCTTTAATTAAAGTACATTTGAGAGTTGTCTTAAATGTGGACATGATGGCTACAGGTCAAAAGATTGAAGCAAGGTAAAAAAAATCATCACCTGCAGATGATCTATGCAAATTAGCATTAGGATGAAAGCAGGAGATGAAATTAAGATATTTTCCCTTTTTTATTCAAAGAGCATGTATAACTTTTATTGTTACAATGGAAACAATATAGTACTAGAGTTTGGCAAATTGCGTTAATGCATAAAATTGCGTTAATGCATAAAATTGCATTAATGCTGGATTCAGGTTGTTGCAGTGTAATCTTGATTCACAGTGTGAACAGAGCAGGACAGATTGTGCATTTATATGGTGTCAGAATAACCAGAAAAACATACAGGCCTTATATCTGTATAGTAGCTTCTTATATCAACTTGTCAAATGTAACAATTTTGTCACTTGCAAACTGCCTGTCCATCTCTCACAAGCGGCTAGCATCACTTTTTTGCCAATACAGATGTTATTATGATTGACGTGCACATATTTAATTAGCAGTCACACCTGATACATTTTCTTTGCTCTCAATAATTATTTAAATATTGGGAAGAGGTGTGAAGGTATTGAAACACTCTAAACACAAAAATACACAGTGTGATTTTGCCTAGTTACAGTTGCTGAGCTATAATTGGACAGCTTCTGTTCAGATAGGTTTTAACAAATGGTATGTTTTGCTCATCAGTATGTGCCTAATGGTTTGGTTGGATAGTCTCATGCTGACCTGTCGTAAGCCCCCCGCACACCCTGAGCAACTCAGTGACAAAGTACAGCGGCAAATCAACAGCAGAGTTGTAGCCGCCCTGTGGGCCGCCCTGCTTATCGCTACGAGATGACAGACATGCGCAGAGTAGAAAACTTTCAGTTCAAAGAAGTCTAATAATTGAGGAAGGAGCAGTTATCTGAGGAACTGTTTTGTCTGTCTTGTCAGTATGAGCTAGACAGTCCAGCCTCTGAAAGGCCAGACAATTTGCGCTCTAAATGTCATGTTGTGAGGAGGCAAACATGGTCTGGTGGAGGAAGGCCGGAGAGACACAATAGCTCAGGTTAAAGACGTGCCAGGCCTTATCGTACAATTACTCTGACAAAATCCTCCTGCGAGTACAAACACTATATTAGCTGCCACACATCGTCCTAGTGGAATATGCATAATAAGTTAAATAGTCATTTCATGCAAAAAATCGATGAATCATTGATTACAAAAGTGTTTTTGCTTTACTTGTTTTGCATTTTTTTTCGCAGTGTGGAGGAAATTGGATTTTGCCCTGTGGCACAGCAGCAGGATCAGATTGTGGGCTGCAATAGCGTGGATCTTATCTTAGCTACAGCATTGGTCCAAAACATATTGCTACACCTCGCACAGTGGAAATAGGCTTCAACTGAGTTTTACTGTTGACAGAGCAAAAGGTAATGGACACAAACACACACACACACACACAATAAGTATGTTCTATCTGACTTTGTCCATTTCTCAGTTTGTGTGTAGACTTACTGAACCTATCCAAATTCAAATATGCTCTTGTGTGTACATGTGTGTGTGTGATTGTAGGGGATGGGAGGCGTTGATATATAAATCTAAAGGATGCCATTTCTCACATGACCCAGAAAGTGCCTATTGCTGTGGTCGCCATGAAGACGCTCTTAAATCAATGCTCAGTCCCTGGAGGTGGTATTAAATCAAGGGTTCCCAAGCACACACACATACACAGACACACACAAATGCACCACAGCACATCTGTAGACCTTTTCACAGTTTATTGCATCCCATAATGTGCAGCGTTGTAGTGTTCTAATAACACTGTCAGCTTTGCATGTTTATTTTTACTTGAAGTGTCTTCTTTGCTGTAATGGTGCCGTTATTATAATGTTCCTAGCTGTTACATATAAACCTATATAGCTGACCTTACATCTGTCAGGAGGGGGGAGACTTGTTTGAGAGCCCCTCAGTTGCTTCTGGGTAAAAAGAATTGAAAATACCACAATGAAATGTTAGTCCCCACAGTCACAGAGGAGAGTCAGCAGAGTCGCCATCTTACCCATTAGCTAAAACACAGCTGATGCAGCTTTTCAGAGCTCCCTTAACACAAATGTCGTCTCTCCTCCCTTTCTGTGATTTCTCCCCCATCGTCCTCACTCTCCCATCCTGCCTCACACCTCCTCATCTGTCCTCCCTCTCCATGTGTAAAGAACATGCTGTGTTCAGCTGCCTCTGTGTTGCTGTGGTACCGTTAGCCTGTTTGTTTAGCTCATCATCACCACGCTCCCCTGGGCTACACAGGGTTTATCTCCCTGCCAGTTAGCAGCCATGAAGTCCAGACACAGAAATAAAGCTACTTTGCCAAGCAGCTGAAATGCAATATTACAGCTACAATGCAATATCAGAGCACCCATTGGATTCTCGGAAGGGTTTCAAAAACTCTGTTAATGGAACAGGAGGACAGAAGCTTTTTTTATAATAAAGAATGACCGCGGAACAGACCTGGCTCTAATGGAGGAAAGTTTTTTGCTGTAAGAGCAGGTCAAGGTCTCAGTTCTTCAAAACACAGTGGGCTACTCTTTCCTGAAAATGGGCGCATGTGCAATCAAGAGTCAACTTGTGCTACATACACTATTGCTAAGGATTTTTTTTGCCGCATTTTGGTGAAGCGGGCTGTATCCGAAATCACCCATTCATTCAGTAACGCCTACTTTACAATATAGGGTCTTTTGTATAGAGCACTTTATAGTGAGCTCATCAGAAATAGAAAAAACGACACTACTCGGCACATTTTCTCTGCGCAAGTAATGACGTCTTTGTTGAAGGATTAACAGCTACAACATTGGCTGGTGGAAAATCCCATAATACATTTTAAATGTTTATTTTAAATTTAGAACTAATAGAAAAACATTTGGAATGATACTGTTTAAATGTAGGATTGAACTTGTTTGCTGCAGATTGTGCTGTGATGCTCAGCTTTGCTCATATTTACATTTATATCACAGGTCAGGCAGTTCCTGTGCCCCTCGCTCCTCGTCTCTCTGTCGCAAGCGCTATGCATGATGGTAGATATTGCTCTGTTAGTGACCATCTGTTGTACACAATTTTTAATGATGCATTATGGCAATGAGTGCACTGTATAGTGAATAAAAAATTTCACCGAACATTCGGACTCACTAAAGTGGACTATAATTATTAGTGAGTGATTTTGGACACAGTCCTAGACACACAACCTTGATGAAAGAGGATTGCTCAGTTGTTGCAGTGGAAGGATTTCAGTATCATGAGGTGGCCTTCAAACATGCTTGATTAATAGGTAATCACCTCCTGAGGCAGACTGCAACACAGAAACTGTAGCTGCTCATTCATAATGTTTGATGTGACATACTGTGTATCTGAAATGGTTTACACCAGTGGTGTCACACTCAATCACAGAGAGGGCAAAAATTCAAAACTGGGACTACGTCAAAGGCCAAACAGGGTCAACATTTATTAAACAGGATGGACAGGATATTGGATAAATTGCAAACGAAAACATATTTAGGTCAGCTACATTGTTCTTTTATTTCCATGTGCCAGAGCCAGATGTTTGGCGTCTGTTCTTGGCTGCCAGTTCATTAATGTTTGGGGTTAGGTTCTGTGTTGTGGAAACTCTCAAGATGGAGTGAAGGTGTGCATCAGTGAGACGACTCCTGTGTGGGGTTTTGTTCATCTTCATCACAGAGAAAAGCGTGTGGGGGAACTTGGCGGGGCACAGACAGCAGTACACAGGCACTGGGATCTCTGGAACACTAGAAAAATAATTTAATGACACCAAATACTCGGCAGGTGAGGAAGGGTGCTCGTTCAGTTAAGATAGACACATGATATTTTATCGCAGGCCCTATGTAATTGTACCACGGGCCGGAAGTGGCCCACTGGCCTTGAGTTTGACATCTCTGGTTTACACCTTGTGATGTGATAGAAATCATAGAGATGTGACAACATGAGATCAAATCAAAATCCAGTCAAAAACATCTCAGAGGAGTCCAATCACTAGTCCAAATTATTTGCACGATAAACTTTAAATGTGAAAACTAGAACATTGTGTGGATGTTTCAGAGCACAGACAGTGGGCAGGCATGATCTGCCATCGAAAAAAACAGGAATACATCCTCCAAGTGGTTGTAAATGCTAATGTTACAGATAAAATTAGTCATTAATCCAGAGCAGTTTCTTGTGCTTTCACTGAACAAATAATCCGTGTGCTTGTCTATACATAAAAAGGTGCCCTGACACAGAAAGAAATGCATAATTTAATGAAGTGCATAAACTCTCTTGTCACAAAATCTCTTGATTTGTAAAGACTTCCTGTGGATTTGCACTTCCCATGGCGTTGTGCTTGCACACAAATATCAGAGTGCAGTCTGACCACTTACAGTTCTGTCAAGAGCCAAAGTGCCTATTGGCTAACTTACTATTATTATGCGGCGCCCTGCAGAGAAATCATGTTATCCCAATGGTGAGGTCAGAGGTGAGGCCTGGCAACAGAATGGGCTTTAAGCTGAGTATGATTTCAGTGTCAATCTTCAGAACATTTTAGCAGGGACAACATAAAACTCCTCAGAAATCGAATTGCCCTGGATGACACACAGTCTAGTCACATGGAAACGACTTTGTTGAGCCAGTAAGATGTACAACCTGTGGTGTGTGTTCAGTCATTACACCTCATATAAACACACAAAGTGACAATCTGCCATGGGAGAGAGAGAGAGTGATTGTTGCAGTTATTCTGAGCACAAGAAGCATCATCCTGACGCCATCTGGCTGCATCTAATCATCACCAGCGACACTGCTGTTCCTGAGCATCACAGCTCTTAACGCACATTTGAACTCAAGACACTTCTGGACTCATTACCGAGCGTTAAGGTGTCACAGAGACGAAGAGGATAAAAAATGTAGTGACCCACAAGACTGTGACCTGTAAAATTGACATAATCTGCTGCCTTTGAGGAGCCAGTAATGACCTCTCATCGCAGTGTGACACACTCTCCATCTTCATTTCACACCCTCTTAGAGCAGCACAGATGGCCTTGGCATTTCCTTAACAACCTCTGAAGTCTTTCGTAAGCCAGGCTGCAAATCTTGTGCGTCTCCTGTTGCGGCTAACTTGAAAATATTGGAAGATGCATGGATGTGACAGGAAGGTGACTTTTTATTCACCGCATTGTCTTTGAAGGCTCACTCCAACAGCTGTACGCCACACGGCCAAGTCCATCAGAAGTGTCTACAGCAACATTTACACTGTGTGTTAACCCTTTCCTTCCTCACATATTTGTCCCCCTGTCTTTTTTTGTGTACTAACAACGCTTTTTCACGGGTTAATGCACAGGTTAATGAGGTGGGACGAGGCCACTGTCAAATGCTACTAAACCAGCCTTGCAGGATAATTTGTCTTGCCTGAGAAGTGTCAGCCACTGCAGCTCCCGACTCTTTAATTCATTCAAATGAATTTTGTTTTAATTGTTTTATCCCCGGTGATCACTAACTCCATTAGTGTGGAAAGAGAGAGGGAGAAAAAGAGAGAGAAGGAGATAAAATGAAAGAGAGACAAATGGGGAGAAAGGTTTGGGGAAGAGAGACACAAATAGATGAGGAGAGCAGAGAGACGAGAGATTTGTATTAGGTATTTATCTATCTATCTATCTATCTATAGATATTCATAAAGGCTTGTGTGTGTGTATGTGTGTGCATGCCTCTATGAATAATTAATCCCCTAGTTGTCATTACACAACAATTACTCTCCTGAGCTAAAACTTTAACCAGCCTTATGAAAGATGGAGGTTGGTTCACTATCTATATCACAGCGGCTGCGGTCTGCTGGTCCCAGAGGTGTGTTAATGCAAACTGGAGAGAGGCTGATGGGAAGATGGGCCGATGGGAATATGGGGATGGAGATGGAAAGTGCTCCATATTTAACACAGGGAAAGCTACCTGACCATTATAAATTCAGGCTTACTGGCCCTTAAAATGATGCAGTTTTCTCAACAAAGTAAGAAGTATGTATTCCACAAGAATAAATTCTAAAAAAAGGTGGAAAAAACAACATAATTTCCCTTTGGAATCCTGCGTTGGAACTGCTGCATTGTTTTTATTAAACAAACAAAGTACATTTTTTAATATTAGAACAATTATCATGGGATATATAGTGGAGTAAAGAAGGTTGTATATAAATGAATGTAGAGTAAAAAGTATAGTCTGTGGAATAATATGTTGAAGGCTTTTGTTATTATTACACATATGGTCCAGTTCCAACTCTTTATAATATAGCAAATTATTGTATACATATTAATTATATAATATATATTTTATAGATGCACAGAGATGCCTTATATATGTCACTGTTACAAAGGTAATGCAATTTGCTGCTATCAAACATACAGCACAGTGCTGGTACTGTTCAACATGAATCCTGTCTCTGTCTAAGAAAATTACTGTCACTTGAGGACATGGGTGCAGTAATAAAACAAGTATATTTTGATATTCAAGGTAATATACACATTGTTAAAGTGTATATAGGCTTGTATCTTATATTATTGTGATCCTTATCATTATACACCTTGCCACATCGTCATAGATTTTGCAAAGAAATTAATTCCTGTGCTTTAGCTTGCATTTCTGAATCTGTCAGTATGAAAGAATCACAATCCTCTGCAGCGTAGGCGTGAGCATGCAGAACCCTGCATTTGGCTGTTACATAATGTGAGCAGTTTGCCCGGCCGGTGGCTAAAATTCACACTGAATTAACCAGTGGTTAGAGTGGGGGCTAAAATCCTCCACAGCATGCCTCTCTTTTTCTCCCTTTTTATTGAAAAATAACTACATAAATAAGAAATTAGGCAGGAACCTCACACCCTGAGAATCACCTTCCCACCTCTGAGTGGAGGCTCTCTGGTGCAGTGCTATAATAAGCGAAGCATCATTCTCCTCAAGTAGAAAATCCAAACTGGAGTCATGCCAGGGGTATCCAGAGGGAAACAGAGGGCTAAAATGTTGAGCTACATCCTGGGTTGGGGGTTCATGACTGAGCTGCACATCTTAGCCTCTTTTCCAGGGCTAGTTTCACAATGCAGGCTATACTGTCTCTCCCACGTTTGCTTACATTGTTGTTGTAGACCGCCGCAGCTGAGGAATCAAAGTTTCTCTGCTTCTACAATTTTGGGCATTTTCATTTATCTTTTAATAAAAAATCCATAACCAGCTTTTAACAGGATTGTTAATGGTTAGAACAAGAGCATCACTTAGAAACACCTCCTGCTGACACTGTGCTGTCAACAGGGAACAAGCAGTCCTGCACTACAAGATGTGAGGAGTGCTATCACAAGCTGACTCCACTGTACTCAAAGAGGGTGGTCTAGTGAGACTCAGTCCCCTAATGTTCATTTACTTTGAAGAAACTCATCAACACCATTCAGCCATGAGTCTATTTCAAGGCCTCATCTAAAGTGCTGAGAATATGAGTGCAATAACTATTAGTAATGTCCTCCAGGATAGGATAGGGTAAATACTCTATGTTTGGGGGTTTGAATGAAAGCCCAAAGCACAGATAAATGTGGCTATGATTAGCTGATAGAGATTCTCGCACCTCTCACAGAGAATACGTATTGTCAATGGGAATTTGAGCAAAACTCATGTTCTCAAAAAGGTTGTCTGGCAGTAAATGGCTGACAAAGACAGTGTGTGTGCTGTGTAGGGTTAATATTAACAAGTGTGATGCTACCAATGGCTCACTAAAGGTTTAAAAATGGTGTGATAGCATCAAAAGCTATATGCATGACTGGACTGACATCAGAACAGTAGCACTGACATGCGCTGTTTAGATTCACAGTCCAATTTTTCTCAATTTGAGTTGCAGCCCACAATAAAAGGAGGGAGCAGCAGTTGAGGAGCTTCCCAGATCAATACTAATTGAAACATGGAAATGTAGAAGTGATCCCTGATGCATTTACATGAACCTATTGTTCAGCTGCACTGGAGTCAGTCCCTCCTCTTAAATGGTTTACAGTGTAACTACATTTGTATTCATTATGAAACAAAGTGCTTGTGTTCCCTAACACAGCTATAGCTCTTGTAACTTTCCATGGCTGTAAAAAGGAGCCAACACTTTATTTTCTGAAAATGTGCCCCCGGGGATGGAACCAAACTGCCGCAGCCTTTCAGAAAGCCTGTGCTAGAGACGTGCAGCTTCTTCCTCTCATCCTCCATCTGTATCCTGACATTTTAAAGATGCTATATTAAGCTAATGTTAAACTAGAAGACCGAGGACAACCTTCTGAACTATTGATAGCAAAGGCTTAAAAGGGGAGAAGCTTCCAAACACCCATTCAAAGTGCATTCAACAAGACCACTCCGCAAAGCCTGGCCTTTTTCTGGGTGTTACTTTACAATGCATGGCACAGCACAGCGGTGCACGGCACGCAGAAAGACTCTGAGAGGACAGCAGGCACTTAGCTATTAGCAGTCTAGTGCTGACAGTCCGAAGTCCAAAATAAAATAAAACAAAAAATAGCAATCCTATTTGTACCAGGAACATCATGTCCGCAGCAGCAGCCTCGGGTCACCCTGCACTCCAACTCCATCCAGGGACACACAGCACCACAGCCAAACTATAAAACAAGGTTCTCATGAAACTTTGAAGTGAGATGCTGTAAATAAGTAAACATCCCTTTTTTTGTATTTGTATTCATTTTCTATACAAGGTGCAAAAAGAGCGAGGAGGGAGACACTTGAGATCATGCTGTGGCTGAGAGAGTGCAAGCAGCATCCAGGTCGCTCCTCACTAAAAGCACTGTGGCGTCAGCGGCAGATATGGTCTGAAGGACAATGAAACGTGACGACAGATAATGGAAGACGAATTTCACTTGCTGCCGACGTCTTTTCTGGGAAGACATATATTATGAAATGCTTATTAAAAAAAGCACTTGCCGTGTGCTTGTTGCTGTTTTTCCCTTACAATCCCCATCTGTCACTTGCGTTCAGAAGAATGAATTATAGCCAATTAGGGTGGCTGCTGCTGTGGCAACTGAGCAAAGGGTAAACACGGTTTGTGCAGGGAAGAAAAGACACTTACGGTCTGAATCTCTGTGCCACTGGTGAAAAAGGAGAGTGAACAGAAATTAAACATTCATACCTTTTTCTTTGTTTAAAAGATATGTCCTATGTTTGGTTGAGACAAAGGATTTTATGAATAGAATTATGTTTTGAAAAGCAAAAGAAGAGACAATGTAACAGTGAGAGTGAGAGAGTCTCACACCATAGTTCAACAGTGGCTCCTGAAATGTCCCTAAAACATCTGTCCATAACAAGAGTCCATCTGTCTACGATAAGTAGCAGTGTTACTTAGTGTTGCCAATTTTCTGCCCTCTGTGATTTTCTAACAAACAGCAAGATTGTTGTTTTTTTCAAGATTTTTTTCATTATTACCTAAAAGCAAATGTCCAGTGAGCTATTTGTTTTACCACTATTTTCAGATAAACACAGTATTATATAATGAAAGTAAAATTGTACCCATCAGGAAAGCTGTGGAGTAGAAATAAAAAGGAGCATAACATAGGAGCACCTGCAAATACACAGAAGTATGTTAACATAAATATGGACGCAATCTTATCTGACTACTGACCTTATTCTAGATTAAACAGCCAATTATGAGCTCTGATTATGACTCATGTGTTCGACACCTGAATTTTAAACCCAAAGGAGATTACTAACCGTGATATTAATTCTAGGTAATTTCGCCCACCAATAATATAATGTGAGTATAAACATATCTACATAATTAGACTAAGGTCAGAATTCTCAACACATTTTAATTTGATTACTGCTTATTCTTAGTATGACCTTATTCAGGTGAAGATAATCCAAAAATGTTGTTAGCAACATGTCTTACTGAGGCTATAGTTTTAATTTGCTTCATATTGAAATATTGGTGTCCATGTACACGTGTCTTTTGACCTTTCATTACATTTGTTGCATTATATGTTGAATGGACTCAGTTTCTTTAGCAGGTCCACATTTAGGAAAACATTTAAAGTTTAATTGAAATATTTATTTGTGGAAAATTTGCTTAACACTCTTATCTGTCTGTCTCTCTTTAGACAGACGTGTCTCGCTGCTTGGCAGCACAGCTCACTCTGGCCACTGGAGGCCAAGGGGGGCAGTGATGCAGTAAATGTTGCAGTGTGTGTGTGTGTGTGTGTGTGTGTATGTGTGTTTGTGTTTGTGTGTGTGTGTTTGTGTGTGTGTTTGTGCTTGTGAGCACTGATCATCCCCAGGCCTGGTTCAGGTAATGTAGCGGAGAGGAGGGTAAGCCGACCTGACACACATGCTTGGATCACAGAGGCTATAGCTGCCTGCCGCAGGGTATGGTTCGTGTGTGTGTGTCAGTGTAGGTGTATGTGTCACTGTGTTGGTGGGCATTACCTACATCTCCATCTGGGTGTCTGTAAACCTGACTACTGTCTATGCTGATTAACTCAAAAGTTTTAATCCGGGGGTGGTCTGACCTCTGTCGCAAGTGCATTTCTCACAACATGCACTACTGAGCACTGAGCCTGTGCACGTCTATCATAGGAGGCTGGTGTGAGTGCGAAACGTATAATTACGCATTTGATAGAGAGCTGAGAAAAACATCAATAGGAGATGCAATAGGTTTGATTGTAGTGGTGCAGCTTTTGATTGATTATACATTTTTAATGATCAATTGATTAAAATAAATTAAACTTTTGTCTTAATGGAGTCACGCCTGGGTGTGCAACATGTGACGGCTGCGTCGCTGATCTGCTGCGTCTCACAGGTTTCAGTTGTTCACACAGGATGTGTGTCCATAAATTAAAGTAGGGTCTTGCGGTCCAGCAATGACGATAAAAGAATTGTTCAAACAATTGAATGGATTCAGTCAACAGAAACGTTAATTAAATTTGAAATGGGTGCAGGAAATGTTGCAAAATGTACGTTAGTGACATATTAGACAGATATGGACAGTGAAACTGTGATGAAAGACCTTTTTTACTGTCAAGAAAGAAGTTCCACGATGCACAAACGTGGCTACCCTATCCAGTGTGGCCAACACTTAAATTGAAAATTGTCACAATTTTCAACTCTATAATGAAATTGCCAGTCAACCATATTGAGTTTACTTTGGCATTTTTGCTGAAAAACATTAACTACATATTGATTTATTTTGCAAATCATTTTTGTGGATTTATTGACTGTTCTACTTGATGGCTAATTACACAGGATCATTAAAGCTTCATCCAGTTTGTCTTGATCAATAGAAAAGAGCAGCTTAACGCCCTGTTTTGATAATGTCCATCGCTCTCTCAGGGCTAAAAGATACGATAACGCTAAGACTCAGGCACCATCTGTACGGAGAAGAGTCAGATGCACGGATTTGAAATTCAAATCACTTTGCTATTGCAGTTATTAACAAAACATGGTTTCATAGCTGCTAAATCAAAACTGACCCAGAATTTCAAAAAATGAACCGATTAAGCTCCAGACTGTGTTTTCACTTTTCTCGGTAGCATCAATAGCTCTCGCCCACCGTTAGTGGCTCATGTGACCGACTTTAAGCTTTTAAGCTGTTTGTTGCCTAAATGCACCTCAGGAGCAGCTCGTGTTTTACTCACACAACCCTAAGCATCTTTTCTTACTGAGCAAAATTGAAAGCAGCAACAAGCAGTGACTGAAAATTAAAACTTTTTTCACAATATTCTACAGAAACAGAAACATCCCCCCCAAGTAATTGTTTATAAAAGCTGTGCGGATGAGATATGTCATAAACTGAATATAACAATTTATAACTAAGTTTTATTTAGTGAACCCATTTAGACCTGATGCAACATGTGTGTATATACCTTTAAAACTAGGTGTGATGTTTGCATGCTTTTCCCTTAGAGCCTGCTGAGATATATATGATCTCATTGTTTTGAAGACATGCAACTAATGAAATACATTGTGATTTACAGAAATCCTCAAAGGGCGAAATGCATTACAGGAAATATACTGTTGTTTATTTGTTTGTTAGCGCTCTTGACCTGCAAAAACATTTTTAAAGTAGTGTTTTAGACAATGAATGACTGATGAACTAAGTGAGGGGAGCAGAGTTTAATTGACAAAAACAATGAAGAAGATTCAGACCCAAATAATCTTCCAACTGACCTGCTAACTAAGGCTCAGTTGGTAAGACACATGTTTGAAGAAGAGTTTTATAAAGTTTTAAAAGATCATTTTTGATTTAGAGTTTGTTTCTATTTTGTGCCCTAGGTCTTAATGGGTTAATAAACAGTGTTTTTCCTTCTCTACATTAATGCAGTCAGTTCTGTTTCTTACATCATCTGTCAGTTCCTTTTGACTTGTAACCTCTGAGTGCTTTTGTTAAATATATATTTTCAGTCAAAACTCTGTAGTGAAATGTGGCCAAAAATAGTGCCTGCATCATCTGCTCCTTATGTAAACACTCAGCAGCTGCCAACCTCCATTGTGGAAGAGACCCAGAAATATGCAGAATGTGGCACTGATTCACGAGCCCTATTGGGATCCTCAGAATTAGTTCAAAATGATTTTATTTCCAACATCCAGGACTGCGTGAGACGCTGTTTTGTAATGATGACAAAAATATTTATGAGATTATTTTAGGTTTCCCTGAATTTCTTTCTGTTTTTGTAGTCAATTACAGTTTTTAAAGGCAGGTCTACGTGCACCCATTCTGAATATAGCTAGTGCACCCAATAGGCCTGAACACAAATAATACACATTTTGTTTTGCATCGGCTGCAATTACAGCTGCAGAGGTGGGTAATTTTCTACCACAACATAAGAACATACGATAAGTGAGCAGAATTCTCATTACTGACATGCGGTGTGTCTGTTTCTAAAGAAGCATCATTGATTCCCTGCAGACAAAGATCTTTGTGAAAGACATTTCAAAACCCACTGGTGTGAATAACTATGTGAACGACGCGGCCACTGCTTGTTCTGCTAGATGTTGTTGCTGGAAGGTAAGTTGACAGCATATTGATCAGAACAACAGGTTATCTATGGATGTTCAGTAAAGGCTCTGTTTTGATGAAGAGTTTTTCTAGTCTTGATGACCATTTAAAGTGCTTTACAGTACAGTTTATTGCCATTCACCCATTCACACACACATTCATACAACACTTTTTCCATGAGCGGCACGTCCGGGTTCAGTATTTTGCTCAAGGACACTTCGGCATGCAGATGGGATTGAACCGCCTCTGGTTAGAGGACAACCGCTCTACCCCCCTCAGCCATGGCGGCCCCACACACACACCATATATTTCTACACATATGCAGACAGGTATCTTTCATAAAACCACAATTTTATGCACATAAACAGAGGAGCAGTGTATCACTCTGAGTTGTAAATGCAAGACGGCCTGTGAATAAACCTGAAAGCCTAGCAAATCAATTGAATGTACCTCAAACACACACACACACACACACATGCACAGGTCCGACCAGATCAAAGAAAAAAACATAAAAACAGAATTTTTATCGGATCGCCAGAAAGGGTCTGTGCTCAAACTCCAACAACCAAAAGAGCCCCAGTGATTTAGTGGAGCGAAAATCCATTATGGCTCCATCCAAAGGTAATGACTTCTTCAGACTGATTCTCCAGAACAAGAGTGGGAGGAGAAAACTCTCTCTCTCTCTGTCTCTCTCTCTCACACACACACACGTTGAGAAATCAGGCCTTTGTACAGAGCAGCGTGAGGTCTTGAAAGAGTGTCCACGCTGACATCACCTTTCTTTAGGTCTTTATTCCTTCATCACTCACATTGAAAGAGGAGAGAAGCATCTTTATTTAAGCTGAACTGGATCAGGTATCTGCAGTCTGGAGATGGAGAACGAAAAGATGAAACATGGCAGCACTGAAACTGATGCCTCTTATTTGGTAATTATGACCCAAAGACATAAAGCTAAACACTAGAGTGACAATAAGGCAGAACACTGCTAAGGCAGTATCATATCTCCCTCTGATTCTCCACCTAACACTGACCTTCATGGAAAAGCTGTTAGTTACCTAGCAAGTTAGTTTGGAGAAAAAAAACTGTGGGCGCAGAAAAATGTATGAGAAATGCTCTTCTGTCTCTCGACAGAAAACGCTGAGGTGCACTTGAGCAAAGCGGCTAATCTCAACATATTGTAAGGCGTGGTGAGCTTTGCAGGAGAACCACGTGGCTCCATGTGAGATACCCCTGCAATGCAATTTCCAAATAAATGCCCTACAGTGTCCGAGAGAACTTTGGACCTTGTCATCAGGGAGACAAATTACCTTCTTCAGCGCTGCTGCTTGGAGAGTACTGAAACTGCATTTGAAGCATCCTTGTGCTAAGAGTTGACTCCTACAGTAACAGTGGGCATCCTGACCATTAAAACATGCTAAGCTCTGAATGCAGCCAGCACTATTAAACAGTGCCCACTTGTATTTGATAGTAAGTGTAAATATAAGTCAGGGCTGTAGAGTTTTACACTGAGACTCATATTGATTCTCAGGTGGTGCATTTACTGGACTGTAAATTAAATAAAGATCCCAAAAACAAATGGAGCAATGTTTGAGAGCTGGTTCAGAAAGCTTGAGCTGCACGGCTCTTTTTATGTGAATAGAAAGATATTGGTGTTTAAATTCTGTTTTGTGTTTGCTTCCTCTCAAATGTGCTATTGTATGTTTATTCCTGTGTGTCTGCGGTTATAAATAGGATGTTGCCCTATCTGGTGCAGCTGAAGCATATTTCCTCTTTTTTGATACTATTGTATTTTGTATGTGGTTTAACAATAATACATAAACAATAATCTAGCATACACGCCCTGGGAGGGTCTGAGGGGAGTGACGAGTTCAGAGCCACAACAAGAATCGTACTTTTTTCTGCTGAAGTAATAAACAATTCAAACGTGAGTTATCTCACTTGACTCTTAGATGTGGGCGGATAATATCAGTATTTAAACACTTGTAAAATGCATTGCTATCTACCTGATTATGGTGCTTCACAACACTAAGGAAGTTTCTGGAAAGTAGGTGCACCATTAATAAACAGCTATGACACTAATTATATCTTATCACATACATACAAACACAGAGGGTTACACTGTCTTCATGTCATGGATTTGTAATAAGTTTGTACAGTGTGTGAGCTTTTGTTTACATCATCTTGTTGTTATTATCTTTTTGGTTTCTTTACAATCCGGATTTGTGACTTTTGTTTCCTGTCTGTCGGAACAGTTTGTTTGCGCTGCGTAAATTCATCCTGACATTTGACGATGTCGTGACATTACAAACACGACTGCAAAGCCTAATTAACTATGAGACTTATTCTTGATTAGAGGCAGCTTTAGTCCAATGTAATAATTGACACCCCCTAAATAATTACAGCAGAGGCTTCTTAACTGAGGTAAGTAACAAACACTTATCCTGTAAAGTAGCTATTAAGAGGTGGCCGTAGCTTTTGCTACTTTACACTTATCGTCAAGGGCTCAGATGTAGCGGGAACCAAATATGGGTGGGGGTGGTTAGTGTGTTTTATTACTATATCAACACTTACCCATGGTGACTTGTCCATAAGAGTACAAAATTCAAACCACATACATTTTATTTTATTTTTGGCCTATTTTCAGGCCTTGATATTTGAAAATCACCTCTAGTTTATCATAAGAAGACCTACTTTGTTTTAAATGTGATATATATTATTGACATTTTCCAAATATTGAAGAAAGAGCTGAGGATGTACTGTATGTTCTGTGAGTGGCAAACAAACTCGCCCAACACAGACAAGCAAACACAAGCAGATGCCACCACTCAGCCTGCCAACTGAGACAAACACCTGAACCTAAACCTTAGCACCTGAGCCACTACCCTCCTCTCTTCATCTGTTTGTAGATCAGTGCTACAGCGGTTTTACCTCTTCGGACAACACCAACACCAGAGACATCAGCAAAAACTGGGGCGGGCCCAAAACGAAAGCTCAGCATGTACGAAAGCCATATTAATCCTATTGAATTGCTCAGCATGATCGACAGTGCAGAGTCCACTAATTAATTCAGGATCCCTTCTGAAATTGCTCTATATAGTAGACACTGTGAATATATGAGGTGTATGTTCAGTGCATAGACCTCGTTTGCATTCTCTCAGTCCTTAAGTATTGATCCAGCTGTCTGTATACAGTATGTGCATGTGAACGGCTAATTGCAAATGTATGTCCTTTGGCAATACTCAACCATGTGCAGCATGTGTGTGTGTGTGTGTGTGTGTGTGTGTGTGCATGTATGTGTGTGTATGTGTGTTTGTGTGTGTGTGTGTGGGGGGGGGGGGGGCACTTGAGGGGGCACTTGAGGATATTAGTGTAGTTCTTCAGTAAACATGCAGTACGACTTCTTTGGAATGTTGGAGAATGCAGAGGGTTTACTCAGGACTTCTAGCTGCATTACGTTTTCTATAGTGAACAAAGGTTTTATAGAGATTGGAGATTGTGTGGAATGGATTCCACACAATGACGCAACTGGCAGAAAGGCAAAAAACAAAGCTGCCTGTCTGCCCATCAGCTCGTGAGACAATTTGTGTAGTCTTACCTTTCATACCGAATTTGGAGCGTCGGCCGTATTTGTTGATGAGAACAAAGAGGACGAGGAGAAGGACACAGGCGAAGCCTGCCAAACCAACAGCAATGGAAACCTGGGAGGGACAAAATGCTGTGTCAGACTCAGACAGAGACTGTGCCTCATAATCTTTGCCTCATTTTTCATCACCTTAAATACTGCAAATTAGAGTTGATCCCACATAACAGTGTTTACATGTTTTTTTCCTTCTCTTTCTCTCTAAAAAAGTTAAACAGCTGTCTGCTGTGATGTATTCCAGCTGACAGAATGTAATTTAAATGTGATCCTCATCTATAGTCAGCTTTAAACTCAGTGCAGTTTGGAAAAAAGTGCAGCAGTTACTTTAAAGTCATGTGTGTGATGTGACTCTGAAGAAGCTGCTGCATCTGGCTTATCATCCTCGTTTCAGTTATTTCTTATCTAAAGTCTATATCAATATGGATATGTAAAAATAAATACTGCACAGAACTGCACTGTTTACAAAGTGCAGTTTTCTTTTCATTATCAGCTACAAGTTGTGAGGTTTATTGCACATGTAATAACAGGAAATTGTTTATTTATCAAATAGAAAATGAATAATATGAAAAAAAGTTTACAAAATCCTATTCACAATTCCAAACAAATGTATTATTGATCTAATCTAAACATCCACAGACCTAACGAACACTGCCATCTTGCACATTTGAAATCGATGTAGTGTGGTCCTGCGAACAATATTCAACCATTTGTGAATCAGTCTCAACTGTTAATAGTGAAATTTCACTTATCTATCTAGTTAGTCCAGTCTTTTAATATGCTATCTTGTATGCTGCATGCAACCTCTTGTAAACAGGTAATCTAAAAACTCCAAGCTCTGAGTTCACTAGTTGAATTGTATTTGGTGAGACTTTCAGAAATGGTGGGGGCCCTTATAGTTAACTTGTCATTGAATGGTATATTGTAAATTTACTCATATATAGTTGTTTTTTTTCATTTCATGATATGTCTGCTGAATGTCAGAATCATTTGATTCTGTGATTTTATCTTACATTTTCTGGCTTACAAAACTGCTAGCCTCTGTGGCCTGTGGAAGCCAAATTTAATATATATGTGTATGTATATATAATTTAAATAACATTAATATTAGTGTCCATTTAAAGGTAGCACTGAACTATAAGGTGTGGGACTTTGAACTGTTAAAAAAGGAAGTTTTAGCTGCAGCACAACAATGATGTAGGTGTTTACATTTTCAGTGTCACTGCTCCTGCCTAATAAGTGCTACACAAGTTTGATTATTAACATTTACGATGGCTCTGTTCCATTAAGGTATCCCGCTAAGCTCTGTCCTTAAACACCCATGATCAAGAAAACTGTAACTGTCACATCTCAGTGACTGCAGTCATCATTAATGTTGTTAATCACAGCAGAGCTTCTCCTGTTACGACATAACATGGAATACATTCAATAAGCCCACTGACCACTCTAGTGTTAGCATCTCTGTCTCGACTCAGCAGCACTGGTTTTAAAAACTCTACAGAATCCACACGTTACGTAACATTTTAAAACAGCATCACTCACTGCAGGAGTGTGTCACCATCATCATTAGTGTCCAAACATTCAACTCTGACAAATGACTTTAATATTCTTCATAGTGCCTGGGCGCTGCGTGTCAACACGCAGTACAGAACTCTGCAAGGGTCCTTTGACAAATAAAAAGCAGTGTGGGGTTTGTAGTAGAACACACAGCAGCTCTCTGCTGAGTCCAGGGGAAACTTCTTTAGTGTCTGTTTCATCAACATCATTAAGGAGAAAACTCACCCCGAATGTATCTTCATCTGGTCGACTATCTGATGGCGTTGTAACTGCAACACACAAACACAAAACAGCCATCAGTTGCTGTGGAAGAGAGTATGTATATAATGGCTGTGGTATAATTACAGTAATTACAGTAAATAAGGAAGAACTGAGAATGTTTTTTTATTATTTTTGTTGTAAGATTTCTTACTACTGTATTGTCATTTGCTGTGATGTGAAAACCGTACTGAACTAACAGTGGCTGCACTAGAATAAGTGATTTTTTTAGTCTTCTCTGGTATGAATCTATTTATGCACCCATTATCACATTAAATAAGTATAACACTTACACAGGTTATTGCACAGCTTAAAAGGCAACAGTAAGATGACATGCTGTGCTCTTCAGTGTCTATGATTTAAAGCATATTTTCAATATCTTTCCCATTTTTTGTGCTAGGGCTCATTGCTATTAGACTCTTGAAGTGGATTGACTTCAACAGCTGTGCCATAACAGCTTGAGACAATGTTGATGAACTAAGCATTTTTATGAGGCTTTTAAAAGTCTGCGCAGCCTTAAACACACACTAAAGTCTGACACCTGTCACAAGAGCCGACCAGGGCCTGAAATGTACCATCCAGTTTCAGCCAGACTCAAGTCTCACATTTAAGTTAGAGAAAAATGATCGTGGGATTGTTTTTCAACTGCACAACTGCATGCTCATGGTTGCACGCACACAAAAGCACATCATAATGAAAACAAGCTGTTTTAGAACCAAACACAATTATACAAGCAGAGAAACAGACAAGAAGGGTATATAGCCCAGAGCACCAAATGCTGAATGAGGTAAAATTAAATCAGCTGAAAACACATTGAACTAAATCAAACATGAGACCTTTATCTGAAAAATCAAACCCACATTTTCAGGCAGAAATCTAACAGTCCAGAGTAGCCATATCAATCTGAAAAACCATTCAGACTAATTTGATGTTTAAATGCACATCACACCTAGACAAACAAGAGGCTTTGGCAAAGCTCAGAGGTTTGAAGAGTGTAAGGAGAAGAGGACAGAGGCAGAGCCATGAAATGAAATGAGCTGGTGTGAGGGAAACTCCACTCTGAGGCCTCCAGCCAGGACATCAGAGACTAATTGTGGGCAAATTAATGAGCACATGGTAGACTGGCTGCCACTGGCTCTGACACACACAGTACACTAAAGTGCATGGCTCTGTGTGTGAGTGTGTGTGCCATAACTACCATCTATGTCCCTCCTCCCCAGTCTTCATCCCTCTGTCCTCTCCTCCTTCTGCCCTCCTCTCTCCTCAGCTGCATTAGCATGGGTCAGCACGTCAGTCTCACACTCTCATCACCTAAACACCTCTCCCTCACCTTCCTCACTCGCAGAGACTGTGTGTGTGTGTATGTGTTGCAACATAGAGTCATTGCCTGCCTAATGCAGCTCACTACACAGTCAGTATCCATCCGTCTCTGTCCCTGGCCATGCTGCAGCTTTATAATCTATGGCTGATGAGAAAAAATTGCCTCATATGTAGATGAGAGAAGACTCTGATGAAGGTCAGAGATCAGACCGGCCCACTTTGTATGAGCCATCAACAGTGAGGCTGTCACAACAGGCTGAGGCCAAGCCACGCAACACACCCAGAGATTTACGATGCAGTCGAGTGTGGGCCAAAGCTATATGACAGCACTTACTGCTTCTCAAACGTTCGCACATCACCAGCAAACGAGGTGGGAAGCTAGCTTGTTTATACTGAGGGCAGTTAGTTAGGGTTAGAGAAGCAGCCTAACTACTCTACGCATGTAAGTCATTGATACAATTCCCAATAAACACAATAAGGAATATCTACTACAATCAAACCAAGGACAGTTAATATGGCAGGAAGCTGTCTCATTTTGAGAGTGTATGTTTTCTGTCTGAAGGTAAAGCAGGGCATCACTGCAGCATCATCTGAAGCATAAAATCTCCCAAATCTCCAAAAAGGCAGCAAAGTGGCTGGTGAATTGTGGAACAGCAGAAGCCGCTGAATGGCAGCTGCTTTTTTAAAGTCTAGAATGAACAGTAACATGACATGAGCGTGTATGAGGGATAATGTATTATTTAGTTTAAAACTTAGCCTCACCCCCGACAGTCTCAAAAAAGCAGGTTTTGACTAAAAGGCTGCCAGTTTAAATCCTGACTAGGGAGCATAATCCAAGCATGGACATCTCTCCATGGTTATGGTCGTGATAGATATGATGGAGTAATAGGTCCTTGTTAATAAAAAATCGGAGAGTTTGAGAGTAATGTCATAATAATACAAAAATATTGTTGTAACTAAGGGGAAAGTTGTAATATTAAGAGAATAAAGA
This sequence comes from Paralichthys olivaceus, assembly GCF_024713975.1. Lineage (NCBI taxonomy): Eukaryota > Metazoa > Chordata > Actinopteri > Pleuronectiformes > Paralichthyidae > Paralichthys > Paralichthys olivaceus. The sequence continues at coordinate 7,276,266 of NC_091093.1, read as the reverse complement.
TTTCATCAGCAAAATGTCATAAGATTATTAATTCTAATTTAACTAGAAGTAATATTCATAGTGTTATTAGAATAAAGGAATACTTTGCAAACAAGCAGCAAAACACTACTTCTTATAATATTACAACTTTATTCTTGAAATCTATTTTGTCCCTTTAAATAGTCCCAATAATCCACCACAGATAATATATGGGCTCAAAAAGATTTTGACCATCCAACCCCTTTGTAAACCTGTAAGATGAATCTGCATGATGCATTCATCTTTGTAGTTGAAATGTAGGCTATAGAAAACATTTGTATAGAAAAAAATAGATTTTGACACTGTGTGGAAAAGTCAGCACTCCAACTCAAGGCTTAATTTACAGCTACGATCAAACCCACTGCATTTTGACACAAACAATGATCTGAGCCTATAATAGTCAACCAACAAGTGATGCGTTTGTCTGTGTGTGCTTAACAACACTGAACAAACCAAAAAAAATAGCAGGTGTAAAGTTGAAAATTGAGACACTCACCTAGTTCCACTATGTCTGCAAAAGAGAAGACAGAGAAAGTCACACTATGTCAATAAATTGACACAAGGTATTAACCTTGGAATATTGACCATGGGGAGAAATTCGTGAGTCTTTGTGCGTTTTTTTCTCCTCCCTGTGAACTCAGGATGAACTGCTGGCGAACAATCTACCTGACTGAACTGTGGATGAACCCTGGCTGCTATCCAGCCAACAGGGATCAGCTGCACAACCTGCAGCCTGTGAAGCAAGATTTTAATAAAAACTAAAAGCCCCCAATAGTTCTTACACGAAGAACAGAACCTGTAATTTACACAGCAGGTAGTGAAGACAAGAAATCCAAGTGTTTGAGGCCTGTTCCAATGGTGATGCTCATTCCCGAAGAGTGGGCCCGTGGGATATCCAGGCAAAATGTGTTAGTAAACCTTGTATAAATTGGATTATACCAATTAGTATAGTCTATTGTGATCATGCTGTCAACTGTGTATCACTCATTGAACACATGTACCATGAGGAAGACCCACCAAGCAGAAATATTCCACTCACCTTCCTCAATGATGCCTGGTTCAATTAGGAAGTGACCATACACTGTCTTTGTGACCGTTCCTAGCGGGTTGCTGGCCTCCAGGGTGTAGTTGCCGTTGTTGATGTGCGTTGGGTTCTGGAAGGTCAGACAACCCTCCAGATAGTCCTGGTAGAAGTCCATCTCAGTCCGAATGTAGTCGCTCTGCACAATCTCCTTCTGCTTGTAGAACCAACGTAGCTTGGGGTGGGGGTAACCCCGAACCGTGAACTCGATGCAGGTGTGGAGGCGCTGCTCTGGCTCAGCCAGTCTCAGGATCACTGGAGGAACTGCAGTGAGGAAGGGAGGAAACCAGGTCATTTAAAGACACAGAAACGTTATGGGCATGCAGAGCACAAGGGGAAGAATAGAATGTGCAGCTCTTAATGACAGTCCTACCTTCTTCCATCACAGAACCTGTTGTCTGTTTTTTATGTTAAACTTGAGGTGAAGTATAAAGACCTTTATGTGTTGAGAAAGTTCCACCACCCTTGGGCTGATGAAAACCTTTCCTAATTTTTTCTGAACAACCTAAAAAACAATGCAGCAGCAGACTGAACACAGAGCTGTTCTGATTTGTTCTGGGAAAGATGACATTTAGGAGTTAGGTTTCTTGCCTGGGAATAGAAATGAGCCTTTTACTGTGCGTTACATATTGCAGCACTGCAAGTGATGGAAAGGCAAACAGATATAGGGACTCCTCACGCTTCAAACAGAGAGTGTAATCTCCTGTGCATAAACAAGCACAGGGCCTCACTTTCCTAACATACAGCAACACACCTCTGAATCCTCAATGACGCCAAGCTATGAGGCAATTTATCACTTTAAAACCACCAGATATGTTTCATAACCAGTTCATCTACTAATTTCTATTTGCAATGAGTCACTCTTGCAGCTACATCATCAAAAAGAAATATTTGGGAGAGAGATTTATCTGGCAGTCTCTCACTCCGTGTCTGTTCTACATAGCAGCTGTGCCCCACCAAACCTACCTATCCACCTCCACATGTGTGTGCCATCCTCTTTATATAACCAAATAGCAATTTCTTTAATAGTTGTAAAGATATTTTAGTTTGGATCAAGGTGGACTGACCGACTAACAAGCCAACATTTCCATGTAGCTTACATGGATAAAAATAGTCAGCTGTGTTAAGGTGAGAATATAAGATCATTCTTTACACATTAACAAACTGTCACTTTTTTCTGAACACCCAAAAGTCACACTGTGACAGTCAAACAGAAGACAGTGCCAATGTGCAACCTCAGCTCTGTATGTAATTGGTTATTGTGTCTTCCCCTCTGCTTGGCTTTGTCTTCCTGTATGGCAGTTCAGATCTGGTATTAAACATTGTGCTACCTCCACCCCAGAGGTTAGGTTTTCATGGTGATTATTTTTCTTAATGCTTTTCTTAGTTAGCAGGACCATGAAAAAAATACTTTAAGAGTAACTAGAAAACTTGGTGGAAGGATACAATACTGGTCAAGAAAGAATCCATGAAATTTTGGGGTGGATCTGGATCAGGGGGCATATCCAGGATTTTTTCAACATTTTCATTGTTTTCAAAGAATTCATGGGTGTTGATGAAACAACTCTGGCATTTGTAGGGGCCTGATATTTATGAGAATACATTTGGTGCAGATTCACATAAAAAAAACTGAGTAGTGACTTTGAATTGAATGTATTTTCATAAGGAAACTGTTGGGCCTCGGGAGAGTTATTTGCTTTATTTAGTGTCATTCTATTTACTATGTGGTTATAGCAGTGATTAAATGTGATTGACTAAGCTAAAATGATTGTCAGAAAAATTATAATAAATGTAACTGTCAGTTACATCACTGGTCATTACACGTGTCATCACGTGTGTAACAACTAACGCTTATGTTTTCAAACCAAATAATCATCTACTGAGGACATGAATAATCTATTTATCAGTGAAAGCTGTCATTTCATAAATTGCTTTGGCGATATTGTTCCCGCCAGACAATAGTGACAATGAAGTCCTTCAGCTGAACTAAAGGCTAAGATATTGGGATGTGTGAACATGTTGGTGTGGGGGTGTGTGCAGGAAGAAAGCGAAAAGGCAGACATAAGAGCGGAGAACGAGAGAGGAGGGAGGAGGACGTGAGGATGGTTATAGCTGTGCAGCCTATAAAGACGAAGGAGAGGGAAAAAAGAGAAAAACACGAAATTCTCTTGTTGATGGACAGTTAAGGACCTATCCATTTTCCCCTCAGCAAGGCTGTCAGCCCAGTCTCAGTCAATACAATACAAGTCATTACAGTGCTCCATACTGGTCTATAACAACATGGTGTCCTCCTGGCGCTCATATAGATGACAAGCTTTGATAACTACATGCCTTTGATCAGTGAGAACACTGAATACAAGGCCAGTTGTGCAATGTTATCAAGTGGTAACATTGGTGGCATATTTCAAATGCCATGTTGTAGACAGACTACAGATAGAACATCATGGCTTGCAGTGGGAGTGGAGGCAAAGCATTTCATGGGACACATATTCCCTGTGGGCTGAACCGAATCGTGATTAAGATTTTAACCTGCACAAAGCGTAAGTTATATTGAGGTTCTCAGGGGGGATAATTTCCTCATTAATTAGTTATAATTAGAGTTAATTCCTTGGTGTACCCCTGAAGCTACCCAGGGAACAGAACTACTAACCCAGGCTTGTGCCATGTTCTCTACACCTTGCTTGTCCAACAGTAAAATATATAGTAACATATGAATCCACATTGCTGTAGAGCTGCTATTGTTCCTCACTGCAGCAGAACAATGGGTCTGGAGAATTTGCATCGTGGCTAATTACAGTTTCTCTAAAAAAGGGAACTCATCTTTGAATGCAGGGAACGTTACTTGACGGCTGGTAATTTCGCTGTCAATCAGATGACTCCCTAATCAGAGCAGCAGTTTAAGCTATTTTATGACATTTTCAGAGACAATAGGCTGCACAGGGGAGGAAATGTAATTACCATCAGAGCATGTGGTGAAAAATTAATAAGTCAATTTGCAGCACCAGCAGAGAGTGTCAACAGAAAAAAAGAAATGCCTGGAGATGTTCATTGATAGTGTCCGTGTGGAGGAAGCCCTGAAGCCTAGATGTTGCAAAGTCTATCAGTCATTCAAGCATGGTCCTTAGCAGCTCTGCTCCTGTTTGTGTCGGAGACAAATCTCCTCCGTCCTGTGGCAGGATGCATCGCAAACAGCCACAATAGATTGCGCCTTACGACAGCAAGCTTCCTAAAAAGAGAATAATGTCTGCCACCTTTGATAAATATTGGCTTTGAATGCAGTGTGCCCCATATCTGCCTATTGCCAATCCACAGGGTGAACTAACATAAGAGCTGATATGTAATGTTATTCATGGTGTGGATATTTAGAGAAATGCTGATGGTTATCATTGCTGAGGTATTTTTTTTTTGCCTTTTCTCCCTTTGCTCCAATCAAGGCTACACTTTCCTGTGGGGCTGCAGGGTATATTCTTGTTAATTGGCTAGATCAATTTTACTTGGTTTGTAACTGTGCAACACCTCATTGCATTCTAAATGTACCTGCATGATTTGGCTTTTGTGCCTGATAAAGGAGATTTTTTTTCCTGTTGTAAATTATTCTCTAACACTGTCAGTGTCTTTAATACAAGATATATGTCAGTCCATTAAAGCTGCTATGAAAGTCATCTCATGCAAAAGACAATCACAGAGTCTTCTTGGCTCCAAGCGTTCATAATGAAACCTCCCCATCTGAAAGTTAGTGTATCTTATCCAGAACTTTTTTCTTGACTTATTTTTCCTTACTGTCTACCTGAACAGGTCCAGTTAAAGACATAGTGCCAGGCCTGGGCTGCAAAAATGTATTGTAATTGATTTCAGTATGGAACTATTTATAATTTGTGTTAATATATATATATATATATATATATATATATATATATATATATATATATTTATTAAATAACAATAATAATTGTCTTTGATAATCTTTTATGAAACATTACATTTGTTATGTAGATATTTATAATCATTTTCTTGGGAAAAACATCCAAAGAGCCTTACATGAATTTGTCCTAAAAAAAGGTGTTGTTCTTGATTGGTGTTAAATTCTCTCCTCTTTTGGCCAATATTTGATCAATCCAGACAAACACAGCTATTGATACTAAATACAAGATCATTTGTTCTTGGCTCTGTCTGGTATAGATGGCCAACAGATGAAGCTTCAGGCTCAGCAGCCCTGCCTCCCATCCCCCAATGAAACTACCCTATACTCCCAACTGAAGAAGCAGGTGAGCAGCATTAAGTTGAATGACTGTCAGTTGGCATAATTGGCTTGGGTCTGAGGGAATTTCTGTTTTATTAATATCAAAATGGAAATATCATTTAGTCCATGTCAATAATAGGAATTCAAACGCTGTAGTTCATTATTTGTATAGTTTGAAAATAATTCTTTTTTAGATGGTGTAGTAAAAATTCTATTCTTTTGTTAATGTCATTAATTTATGTTCAGACAATTTCCCATTTAAATGACAAATCAAATTGTAAAATATATACTATTTATTGTCTTAAAACAAATCATGAATTCTACTGTAATTACAATATGCGTACATTTGCATGCATGTTTGCATGGTGCTATATTTTCTGTGTTCTCGGCTTGGTCTGTGCTGGTCTGGTGGTTGGGCCTAATGGAACATCCTGACATGGCTCCAGAATCGTGCTATTGGACTACTGTACTGATAAAGAAGGACCAAAAAAAAGTCTATTCACAATTCAAAATCCTGAATAATTCTGAGCAAGCACATTGCAGACTCCTTTGCAATTTCATTGTGAGTATGTTAGCATGTTGAATTTTGTGTTTTGCTGAAAGCAACGTGCCTACATACAGCCCCTCAGAGCCTGCGGGCTGCCAGAGCCCTGGTGGTAAATAGAGCAGTATTATTTCATGATGAAAAAATCCTATATTATAAATTGTTGTCCAGAAATCTATAAGTTATTTCTTTTTCTTTTGTGATTTTTGTCCTGGTGATTTTAAACCTTATGATATAAACATAAACAGCTTTGCAATTTAGATTTTCTAAACAAATCAGTGTGAATAAGCAAATACTTTATATTCACATAAAGTATTTTAGTTATGTGAACTCACCCTCACATAACATAGGCAGCATTAATATGAACTCTGAATGTTAAATCACTTCCCCTCACTTCTAAAGTTAATCAACACTGAACTTTCCTCAAAGATTTGATCACAGGAAAAAATCCAACTCACACTGTACGTTGAGCTGGATGGAGGAGTTTGTCATCCCCACCACGTTCTCTGCGATGCAGGTCAGCTGGAAGTTGTTGTCGTCTCGGCTGATGTTGAACAGAGTCAGGTTGATGGAGTGGATGTTGGGCCAGTACACATTGGACTGTGGACAAAGGATGAGCAGACACAGAGAGATGTTTAGGTATGCAGAGGATATACTGTGCAGCACATACACTTGTATTGCAGAGTTTAAATCTTTAATTACTTAATTAAAACTTTAGTGAATTATTTATTGGTTAGACTCCTGTGGTAAGACACAGAATAAAGTGAGGGAGTACACACCATCAATTGGAATTAATTACTTCAAAGATTTAGTCTGGTCTTTCTACTAATGACCAAGAATGTAAAGAGAGATAATTGATACATTTTTATCACAAATTTACACCTTTAAGCCAAACTCCATGCTTACATTTCCCTCTTTGCCTTTAGCTGTCCAGGTCCCCCAACACTTTACTCATCCCCATGAGCTACAATATCTATCTACCGTAAAACATCGAGCCCGAGGCTGAGGTAACTTTCATCTCTATAGTCACTGCGAGCATTAAAGACACCGATGACAAATACAGCCACATGGCAATTTCAGAAACTGCTGTTCTCCTCTCAGCGCTGTTTATCTCTGCTGTTGTTATTGCTGTGACGTCCCTGGGGCCTGACTCTGAGGGGGAGATTAATGGGTTAGCTAGCTCACTGTGGGTTCAACCCTTGCCTCTCGCTCACACAAGACTGACGTAGCTTGAACAGGGGTATGTCACCATGGTAATATATACAGCCAAGAAGTTCCTCAGCATGTGAATATTGTGGATTTTTGGACTAAAGTTTGGGTTTTTTAAGCACGGTGAAGCTTGTTGAAAAAGTTACTGCTGTTGTCATAGCAGCAAGACACAGGGTTTGTAAACACATAATGGGACATGAGTCAAAAAATTAAACTGGACCATTGGGCAAATCCAGGAATTTTCACTTTCTTTAAAACTGTGAGAAAGGAATTTTTTTTGACATTTTCACAGATTTCCCAGGGAATAATACAGAGATCTCGATAGAATAAATGAAGCATATTTAGGGGCCTAATATCTATGAGTGTCTGCAGTTTGGTGCAGCTTGATTGAATTTAAGGGGACTGTTGGGCTTTAGTGGAGGTCTGCACTCTATTGAGTGTTATTCTAGTTTTTTAAGATGTTATGGCAAGGTTAAATTCTCATAACCACTGAACAACCTGGTGGGTTTGTGTGTGTGTGTGTGAGAGATTCTGACCTGGTGTGTGTTGATGGAGTTCAGGCCGCTGACAGTCCAGTCCACTTCAGGCAGCGGAGATCCAGATCCATTGCAGCTTACCGTCACATTGTCACCCTCCATCACCAACACACTGCTGTGGCTCACACTGATCTCTGGCAAGTCTGCAAACACACACACGCACAGACAAACACACATTAAATGTCATGGGGATGAGTCACCAACAGAAGATTATATTGCAGAGTCTAGAGCCTCTGTCAGAATCAACACACAGCTTCTCAAATCAGATTCACCCTCTGAACTCTGTCACACCTTCTCCTCTTCCCACCTCAGCTCATCCTCCTTCTCTTCGCTTTTCTCTACTTCACCTTTAGCCCTTCCCTTCTTCCTCCTGCTTTTCCCGTCTTCTTACCCCACCTGCTTCACCTTCCACTTTTTTCCGTCTCCTTACCCGACCCACACCCTGTTATTTTCGCTTCTTTTCCTCCTTTTAAAAGCAGATCAACCCCCCTCCCTCTCTTACCACAGTTGTGGATGTACATGCTGTGCAGTCGCATCTTTGAGGCTCCATTCCTGCAGTACAGCTGCTGCGTGTGAAGACTGGCCTCTCCTCTCTGCTGCCAGAGCTGGATCCAGCGGATATCACAACCGCAGTCGAACACCACACCATCCAGACGGCTTTAAAAGCAACGAAGAGAGAAAGAGTCAACAACAAAAGCAACAACAAGCAGACTGTCCAGTCACCTTAGCATACAAGCTGCAAAGGGGCACCAAACCATTATCTGAACAAACAGCACAGGCAGGGACATAACAACAGTTTATATCCTCAGCACCATAAACAACAACAGCATCAAAAACAACAAAAATATTAGTATTAGAGAAAGCAGTCTACCAATGTTGTTTAATGACTGAAGCTGCATACTGTAATTTTCAACACCAATGAATTGATTTGTCAAATTAAAATTGCACCTCTACAATACTTTTTTTACACTCAGGTATAGGACTATGCAGGTTTTTTAAAAGCAGACAAACCCACTTAAAGAAAATAGTGATTGATTTCCCACAGTCAGTAGAGGACTTTGCCTTTCTGCATTTTCCCTGGTGTGTCATGTTCAGAAACTGAGGCGCGCTCTCTCTCTCAGATCACTGTCTTTACATATCAGCGTCTTCACCTAGATGTCACATTTCTATCGCCACCATTTGGAGCTGTAGCGGATTAAAACCTGTGTCTACTGCTGAGTCATTTGACTCGGGAGTGAATGCTGATTGTATCCAACCAAGACCAGGTGAAAAAGCAGTTTAATATATGCACAGTGGCAAGATTTGAACAACTGTTTCACTAATTCACTTGTATTACCATTCCTATCATCACATGTGGAATTGGAATTTACGTGACAAAAAGTCTTCAGGAATACCCACCATTTGTCTCCTGTTTCTACCCAATATGACACAGATACATCAGTCCACACAAGTATGGTTGAAGTTTTGATTGCCACATCTTTGAGTTTTAAATACAATACATACAACTAAAAACAACAAGGATACTGCTAGATAACCAAAACAAAGCATAATGTCAGTTAGTTATAGGTTAAAGCCTAGTTTATACAATCTGTGAAGGTAGGTAGAGTCTACACCTTAGCCTCCACAAGTGGCCAACAACATGATGAGCATTTACAGCTGTGCACATGTATGTCTGTGTCACTATTCAATACAACACCAAACACTAGCTGGAAGAAGGTTACTATGCCACTGTATGTGTACTTCAAACAGTGGAGGCTGAAACTGAGTAGATCAGGTTGGAGTTGACTGAAGCACGAGGCTCAGTAGCTTGTCTGTTCACTGGACTAGACCTGCAACCAGGTCGACCAATCACAGCAGCTTTCATCCCCACGAGTGTGATTTTTAAGGAGGCGCATGTCTTGGTTATGGCATAAGGAATATGGCCACACATATTCTTTCCAGTTCATTTTTCATCAAAAAATCAATTATTAACCGATCTCCTAAAACAAAAGATATACCATCAGAAATTCTGAATACATACCATTTTATGGTAAACCAACCATGATTGTTTAAAATTAAACTTAATGACCGGACCACCAGGAAAGTGATATATTCACAGGAAAACCTTTAATTCTACAGCCTTTGGAAGTAAAATGAACTTCAGCCAGCTGCTTTGTCAAAGGAAACATCTGCTGCAGGAAAAAGCAGCAAACTGACAACACTCTCAACCTATAACAGTCTTCACAATCATAATATAATTTACAACGACAGTAATGAAAATCTGCCATATAATGACAGTGACTGCTCACATTACTGTATGAAAGTCACCACAGATGCGCTTCATAATATTTTAGTTGAATTTATTGAAGTCAACAGACAAGAGGGAAGAAAGTGAGTGTCTGCACCGTGGCATTCAAATGTAAGGAGGTCGAAGGTCAAAGCAGTGTTCAGGCTATCAGTCTGCAGCTGTATTAGCAGCAGGCTGGTATCACTAGGCTCCTATGCACATACATTTTATCCTCACACTGGTGTGCACCACAAAGTCACATTACTCAACATGTGGTGCCACCTCTGCATTTTGCATATGTCCAATTTGGAGGCTGTGATTGACCAATTTTGTCAAGATGAATGCCTGTCCAAATGTCCTTGACAGAGGTCAATAAGATATTGCAGAAATCATGAATAATGTATTAGCTACATCCACCATGCTGTATGAAGTAATGAGAATAGATTCCCGCAGGTAGATCTCTCCTATTATCTGGTGCTCCCTGGTTCTGATACTGTAGTTAGAGCTGCATTCTCTATGTGACGACTTATTCATCAAGCTACAGATATTCCTGCTACTGAGAACAGATACACCATCCATTATCATCCAAATAATTTTTTCTTTAATTACAACCCTATTAACTTTATTCATGATTAGAAGGAAATTATTTATGAAGATGCAATGATGCAATACACTTATATACCAATACTGAATACTGCATCACACACTTAAGTTTTCTTCTTATTTAATTTCCACTTATGAAGGAAAACACACATGTAAACTTCATAGTAAGGCCTCGGTTGTCTAAACTAAAATTATATATAGAATTTTATAGTTATATATACCAAAGTTTTTGGGTACAATTTTAACAATTTTATGTTTGGTTGACTGTTGAACTATATTGTGCTTGCTTCATTAAAATGAAGCATTTCTTTGTCTCTGTTTTCCCTATAATTAGTACCATAGTTCTTATTTCACAAACCTGAAAAACACACCTATACAATTTTATTTGCAAACATGAATGTCCAATGAAGAAATAAAGAATCTCCTATTAATCTGTAAAATCTGAGGCTGGTAAAAGCAATATTATAAAACAGACATCATCCTAACTATAACTGCCAAGTTAATGTCTGACAATGTCACATGTATTTATTTCCTATTAGAAAAACATATCCCATGATTAAGATTTCTAAAAATACAAGAGAAGCTCTCTCCACAGACAGATAGCTCCCTGCATGCCTACAAGAAGAATTTAATTTAGTACTAAGAAAGTCAAAGCACAAGGGATCAAAGCTCAACAGAGCAGGGCAGCCTAGGCTTTCTTCCATTTGTACTGCAATTATGGTAATTGTTAATAAAAACCACAACCTCCATAAATTCCCCTATGTTGCTCTTGTCAGAGCTCATAGGTTCCTACATGCTGCTGTATATAGATACCGGAACTAAGCTGGAAAAAGCAGGATAAGAAAGCTGCATCCCTGTAGCAGGTCTGAACATTGCAGTGGCGATTTAAGGTTTTACCATTTAAACGAGCAATAAGACAACAAAAGAAAAAATAGCAAACTGACAGATGGAAGTTGATAAATGTGTGGACAGCAGATTAGACTTAGAAAAGAACAAAAGCAAACAGCAGTGTGACCCCAGATGGAGAGAGCTAACAGCATGATGTTTCCTTGAAGCTGGCTAACGATCCACCCCACTACTCCAGAGGAGAGGTAATGATCACCACCGGAGGCTGTTTTTCTGGGAAATGTACACACAGGTGCTTTGGCTGAGGAGACGCGGATCACAAGCAACGATAAGCTATATACTGCATTGTTGCTCGTGTGCTTTGATCTCAGCTTGAATGCTCTGCTTCCTCTCCTTATACTGTTGTCGGGAATGATTTTAGCCTTTCAAATCCTGTGTGCTTAATAAATTGCCTTCTTTGGCTTTTTTTCTCTACCACTGTTCCACTGATCTGTGTGACTAGGTTGTATTTCCTCTGAGGCCTGGATTTATGGTAATTTAGTGGAAAAAAGGGGTTATTTTTCTCTGGCTGCTTGTCAAATCCCTTATATGACAATCCAGCACATCCACATGTTAATGCATATTAATAATAGAAAATTAAATTGTGGATCCACTGTATATTCCTCAAATATTTGTCAACTGACTGCTTACTAAACCTCCCACCAGACAGGGATTGTACCTCTGCCTATATTTTCAAAGCATGTCTCCATGCTCCAAAATGTTCTTAATTACGAACTGTACACATGGAGCTCCAGTGAGCACTATCCATAATATTTAAACAATGGGGGGTTGGTTTATTTTCCTCACCTTCAAAGACTCAAAAGCACAAGACAAAACAGGAGCAGAAGCTAGTGCTCCTGTGATGCTTTGACCAAATGAGACAGCTAACTAAGATCAGGTCATTCTTTTAAGGTCATCCATGGTTTTATCTTTTTTTGACGTAACCATTACAATGCTCTTTAACCTGGCATCACTCGCCTTTGTATAAACCACAGTTAATAACCTATAAGACAAACTAAGAAAAATCCAACAGTGTTGCCAGTACTTTCATTATTGTTAAAGTATATAATAGAGATTATCCAGCTGTCATGTTATTAGATTGGCTTCCAGTGTCTTGAAGCAGCTGATTGACAGTCTGATATCTATTCATAGGCATTGGACTGAATGAGGCAACTAAGCAATGAACATAAAGTGGTTGGTGCATCGCTGCTGCACTGTTGCTCCTCCCTTGTAAGTAACATGAAATGATGTATACTTTTTATTGTACAGCAGGAGTAAGAGAGATTAGTGTTTCAAAAAAAATTGTGTGAATCAATCAGGGGAAATAAATGCAGAAAAAATGTAGTTGACTCAACCAATGTCAAATGTAATACTCTTCTTGTCAGCAAGAGCTTTTACAACATAAGCATTTTCCCCTGATCCAGCTAAATTTGAAAACAGTTGCTTTTACCAAGCCATACAAAATGTGTGTCATTGCTTCGCCACACTCCTGGTTGCTGCTGGACTGCCGCCATCATTGCCATGCTGTATCACGCTGTGAATAAATAAATCACTGTTTGTCCCATGATAGCATTTCTGTAAGGTTGCAGACACTTGGCCAGTAAGTGTCCCAGCAGGCTCTCTCACAGTGGTTTTTTTTCCCTTTAAACCACTACGGCATAATTTGTCTGAAGAGCCAGACCTTACTTTGGCTTATCGACAACACCACCTGCACTGCAATCATGTAGAGGAGCAGGGGCACCAGAGTCTGGTCAGGGAAGGCTCCAGGTCACAAACATGGACAATGTGAGCAGCAGCTTAACAATTGTTTTTTTTTCCTTCAGGGTCTAATGTTGTGGTAGGGGCTCTTCAGACACTTTGGGGTTATTTTAAAAAGATAGGTGCTTAGAGAGCTGATTTTTGTTTGCATTCATATAGATATGTTTAATGCTTAATGCTATACTGGCTCAACTATCCCACTGGAAAAGTAACAGACAGGTTCAAGTCAATTTTCTTTGTACTCTGGACTATTTGACTATTTTAGCTGAGTGTTAATTGATGCACTGGTGGTTGTGTTTTTACAGTTCTGGTAGGAAAAATACTTTCATTATTTTTCTCCATTCAATCTGTGCCTTTTTTTTCTTGACTGCTAAAGCAATGTCATATCAGAAACAGAATGTTTTGCAGCTTTAAATTACAGAATTCAGATAAATTGCCTTTACTGACTCTTTATTTGGGAAAGGATTATACAAGAAGTAGATCTTTATTTCTAATTCACCCTGTCACTCAGTTAAGACAAACTCGAAAAAACGTCCTCCATCATTACTTTTTATTTTACTAAATAAAGTATAACATCCATTTTCACAGCACTAATCAATCAGAACAGCAGGAGTCATGTCAGAGCCACTTCCTAGAATGATGTTGATCTGCCCTGAGGGAAATTCAACACTTCCTCCAGAATTTTCACTTCAAATCATGCTGCCTTTATTGTATAGGTTTGCTTTTGATGTGAGAAAACATGAGGGCATTTTGAGTATCATACTATCAATCAGAGGTAGGCAAAGAAAAACAATGGTGGAATTAGTTCAGTGGAAATGTATTTTGTATTGAGTTTATTATATGAGCTGTCCATCTTATTCAGTGCTTTTTTTAACCTGACTTTTATTTGTTCATGCTGGCAATGCCCTAGTTTCTTATTTGATATTATGCGTATGTGACTTAAACCAAGATTGGATAGTCTAGGGTTAAGGACATATATTCTACACATTCAAACATACACTGAAATCCAGGTTCCACTTCAGGTTGTAAGCCCCAATGATTAAAGCTGAAAAAAAACTTTGCTTCAGTCATAATGTGAAAGAAATGAGTTTTGCATCTGCAATCAACCATGCACATTTACTTCCAATTCTGGATAATCACACTTATTTCTAAGTGTAAGTGAATGGGACAGTATTTGGAATAATAGTAGTTACTGCATGTTCAGTTTCTTTGTAAATTTAATAAACGTTTGGAGTTTTAATTTTGGATTTAAATATTTCCAAAAACAAACATGCTGCTTATTATATGAGCAAACCTAAGTATGATGTGAAGGCCCCCCACCTGTCCTTTCGCACATGCTCTTTTATACTGTGTGGGATATGCATGAAACCACACTGACTTCATGCCACAATGATTACTGACGCCTGAGTTCACTTTGAAGCAGAGCTGTCTTGTAGTTGGTATTTTATGTACTATGTAATTTTAATCAAACATACTTATTGTCCCCATGGGGAAATTTTTTTTCTGGGCCAAAGTGCTACAGCAGCCGCAGAACAAATGTCTGGAAATATTTTTTTCTAGAGCTGGTCAACATCCTCCCTCTCAACACTGCATTTACAATGTCACAAAAAAGTGTTGATCAGTGAAGGTTTCGTCTTCATTTTGCACACATGTATTCTTCCCGGCAGTGTCGGTTTTTAGATGGTGACTTCTTTAATGCTAAGGCCACTGCTGCCCCCAGTCTATGCTTTTCTACCACGTTTAACATTTTCATACTCTTTTCCTCTTGCAAGTCAGTCTTTGATGTTTTTGAAGAATGATTGTAAATGTCATGTCATTTAAGTAAGAGTTTGCCCTGAGTGCAATCGGAGCCTAATGATATGAAGGTTAAAATCAAGTAATTTACCTGCTCATAGAAATGTGTAATTCATCCTAATCCACTGGCAGTCATATCAGACGATTACACTTTTTTATCTATTCATATTTCATCCATATTCAAAGAAAAATCCATTTTGCAGTGAGAGGCGTAAATGTTTGACTTTGTGTCGGCCCCTGCTTCCCAGAGAGCTGGGATTAAAGAAGGGCTAACAGAATAAAGGGATTCGGGATGCACGTTGCCTCAGGCAGATCACTTCAGCTCCTAATAAGGATTTCTGCTCTCTTTTTGTGGACCAGACAGAATGAGCTTCCTCGAAGACGCCAGTCCTGGTGACTGCTTCAAATAATCTCCAATAATATCACCCTGGAAGCCACAGCGGAAGATTTAGCATTTAGCCGCCCCCTTCACCCTGCTGCTGTTCTCAGGCTTGTGATTGGCTGGGCTGTGCAGCACACTGCAGCAGCTCTGGTCCTTTGGCTAAAGGGCACGCAGACAAAGAGGCAGAGCCGATTATCTGTGTCTCATCCAGAGGCAGTACGCAGCAGACATCTATTGTACAGCTTCAATGTGATGTTGGGGCCTTTTCACAGGAGCCACAAAAGACTTGAAATTATTGAGATTTCACTGATAATGTTGCCATTGTAACTGATATTAAGATATTGCAGGGAGTGTGAAATATCTGTGCAATCAACCTGAAAAACAAAGCCCCTGTTTTGCAGTTACACTTTACTAAGCTTGATAAGGGGCGTCCGATAAGGGAAAAACAGACTTGAAATACGTTTACTGAGAAACTCCTTTTTTCTCTTTATGTTTCATCATAAAGGTTGACTTCTACTAAACAGACCACATAATGAATGAACTACACAGTCAGTGCTTCTTCTGGGTTAAAAGAGAAGCCCATGTAGAAGAAGCTCAATCGTTTATTCAGCTACTTTAACATGTTTTACACCTAATTAATTATGTGTGTAGGAGCAGTTACAAGCAGGAAATGTAGCATTTAATTCCAATCTTGGTTCATCACACAGCTTTGATGAAACTACATGTTGTTTAATTGGGATTTCAGAAGGGCACTGGTGCTTTTTATCACTCTTGACGCATTTTGGGCCTGCTTGTTCTGTACAAATACATTTTCTTAATTATAATGTCTATGTTGTATGGAAACTTCTACCCTCTTGTTTTCATTTCATCTTTATAAAGAATCACAGCGTTTAGTGCTATAGTGGTCAAATAATAGATTTTGATGAAATGTGCGAAGATCAACCGGTGAAAACCTCATGTTTCCAGCTTTCGAAGGCCCTACGGTCTAATCGCAGGCTTAAAAAAGGTTTAACACATTTTTTATTCATTGCAGGTCACTGTCACCAATGTTACAGCTTTAAAAATTTTACTCTTTCATTGTTAAAAATTACACTGACAAAAACAGTGCCTAGAGTGACTGAGATAACACGTTGTTGCGACAGCAACATGGCATAGGGCCATGCTCTCCTTTTGTCGCATAAAACGGAAATTATTTCAGCCGGTTTGATCTTCCCTCATTTACATAATATCAGTGTGGTTCAGCAGCATGGGTGGGCACTCATCACTGATAACTGCATTGTTTATTATTCTAATAATTAAAGGCAATAGCCACCCTGTGAGCACGCTTCATTTGGCATGATTGAATGATTGGCACTTACCAAGTTAACATGGTTTGGGCAAACATGTAGCCACAGTGAAGAGAGTAATGATGTCAGGGCCACGTCGCAGACTCTGCCCATGATAGAGTGACTCATTTCCCATTTGCAAGGCCTGATTCCACATGGCTTCTTTCTTGCATAACGCCTCGGCCCACGTCTGTGCTGCCACGCCACTCTAACTGACACCTCTTAACTAAACACACTAAATGGAATAGACATAAACCCTCACTCCTCATCAGCATTCACCAGGAAACACGAGCATCACCCTGCCCTGCTTTTCATGTAGATGACAAAAGCACAGAAGTTGTACAAACGAGCATGAGAAACGAATTTCACAACCCAACAACGGGCATTCTGAGGGACTCACAGACCCATCTGCCTCTGATGAGGGCCCATAGTGAGATGACACTTGTGTAGCACTGGTATGGGGTCCAGTGTGAATTGCCTCCTACGCAGGATGGATAAGAAAGAATGTTCTGTAATATCGCTGGGTCCCACAAGTGCTCACTATGACAGTGTAAGCTAAATGCCCCAAATGCAAAAAAACCGCAGTGTCAGGGTAAGCAGGGCTTTCCCTCTACTCTGCTACCTGGAGCGTACGGCGGCAGGACCACTCCAAATCAGCATTGTGGCGTGTTCTCAGAGGACCTGCCCTGCTTCTACCTCTGAAAATAGCACAATAAGGAGGCCTGCTTGAAATAGTCTTGTATCACTTCCTGCTATACCTCAGCTCTTTATGCCACGAGGCGCAGGAAGTGGAGCTACGGTTTAAAGCACAGCAAAAGGTTCACATGATGGACAGTGCTGACAGCAGTAATGATGTGTAAATTACAAGCGGGTCGACATCGCAATGTTCTCCCTGGTGGGGAAAGAGCAAACTCATTTCATAAACACAATGATCACTAAAATATTCATAACAAACAAGAAAATGGGGTCTGACTCCCTCCTCCTACCAGGCCATTACATTTCCTTTATGTGTGCTAATTAAGTCAACAAATGACATCTTAGATCATAATGCCACTATACCGCCTATAGGTTCCCTCTTTTACACGTGCTCAGACAAATTAGAGTTTTTGTTCAACAAAGACAGGAATTATATTGGCATGCAGTGATGAAAATTTGGATTGAGGCAGGGAGCGATGATAAATTGCTCTAATAAAATTTAAACAGTTTTAAAAACGAGCGAACGAGAGAGATCAGAGAAGGGCAGAAGACTTACAGTTCAGAGAGTTGGAGGTGCTGGAAGAGCTGCCATGACAGAGTGGTGAGAGGATTCTTTGACAAGTTTCTGCAGAGGAAAAAAAAACAAAGAGAAAGTTAAATGCAATGTTACATGTGAATTACCTTAATTCTGTTATTTGATGTCATATCTGAGGTGAAATTCATTTTTCAATTTATTTTTGTTTGAGCCCCACATTGCTGTGTTCTTCTACTCATGCAGAGATGCATTTCAGTTTGTACACTGAGCTCAAATATAATCAAAACAAAACAAGCAAAATTGCAAAAATTTATATAAAGGCTGGCATTCATAGCTAAAAATAAAGCAAAGTACAATTGACAACAAAAGGGAAACAGGTCCGGCTGTGTGGAGCTTCGGGGCCTGGCCAACTCAATAAAAGAAAGTTGACTGCTTTCAAGTCAAATAATTCAATTGACTTAATGAACCCCTGCAGCTCACAAAGGCAACTAAATTCAACAGCAAATAGCCGGACTTACAGGTGATTTGAACAGGAGCTTTAACCGGTTAAAACATGAGCAACAGGCATCTGTCTATACAGTTATTGAGCAATACATCATCTTTATGTGGACAATACTGCAGCAGTGAGTCTAAAAGTACACTATCAAATCCTATCATCAGTCCAGGCACCATCAATGCACTGCATTACATCATGAGAGAGAAATGAAAGAGCAACATTTTGTCTGATCTGGTGTTTTCTTTGATGTGAACAGTTGCCTAATGACTCACACATTTTCCACATTACTGTCGCTTTGAACGCAACACTGCCGCTCGCAGTGTGTATTTGGTCACACTAATTCAAATGGCTGTACTGTACATACAGTGCGATTACACTGAGAGATTAGATTTTAAGGTACACAGTGGGTCAATGGAGATACCAACATTATGCAGAAAAAAACAAAACAGATATTGCCTCCAGAAACTGGAATATAGCAAATTAGCTAGTTAAAGGTTACAGATAACTGTGTAAAAATAATATATATTTAAATGGTATGGTTAAGTTATAACCTAATTAACCATATAGACAACAATACAATCCGAATGCAATTTTAAGAAATGCAATATAATACAAAAACAAATATTAAATATATGGAGTATAAAGACTTGCTAGTAATGTCCAGTTCTGTACAGTGACTGGGTGAGTTCATGTTGACATGTTCACACACGCACACGCAGACTCTTCATAGGTTCATTTGTATTGTAGACCAAGGTCTATCAGATACTCCTGTAACCAGAAGTGTCGCTATGGCAACAAGGACTAAGGATGCTGCAGGACTTTCTCATTTCCTGTGATATCACTCATGGACACACATTCACATGCACACACATTCAGTTACGTGCGCGGGCACACACACACACGCCTGCACAAACCTACACACACTCAGTTAACAACCAAAGAAGCATGTTTGCATGAAGCGCACACACACTTGTTAAATACTGTCAGTTTGAAATGTGTGCTCATGCGAATGCAGCTCTCAGAATACAGGGGATGTGTGTGAGAATATGTAAAGAAGCTGCACGGAATTTCACCTCCCCGAGAAAACCTGTGGTCCCAGTGGACCTGTATCATACTCTGATAGAATACATTACAGGGAGGGAGGGGGAGGGAGAAAGAGAGACAGCGAGAGAGAGAATGGGCGAGCAAACAGCAGCTCATTAGTTGATGTAGTGCGTCAAATCACACACCCCAAAATAGACACACATTTAGACCACAGATCTCCAAACAGACACATGTCAAACAACAGAGCCTAAAATAGACAATCTTCAGACCAAAGGTGTAAATACACATCGAGATACAGGAGCCCAAAGAAACACTGCTGATGGTTTTGTTGTTGGTCTTATATTTGGTTATAAAATAAGACTTTTCTGGTGAGTTAATTACAAGAAATGAAACTCCTGGAACCACAGAAACATAGAGCCACCTTGAAGACCTTGAAGAATTATGGGGCAGGTTAAGCATACATTTACGTATATGCATAACTAAATTTAGCTGTAGTTCAAGTAAATGGATGGGACCGAAACTTTTTGTGTTTTTATAAAATGGGGACAAAGGGTGGCAACCCACTGTGCCACTGCCATTTTGAAGTATGCCCCAGAGTCTGTCCCATCGGAACTGCTGGCTGTCAATCATCCCTGACAAATAGTGACATCATAGAGACGCGACTGCAAACATCTGTTCTTTGAGCCCTTATTAATTTTGACATTATTTGCAGATAGAACAAGAACACTGATAAGCAGAGGTAAACTCAGCTAATGACACTGTAATGACTCATGACCATAAAACATAAATGACTTATTATTTAATGAAATAAGTTCATGGTTTTTTGAATGTCAGTCTATTGAGCCTGACAACTTTTTTAGAGCAATCCCCAGCCGTCTTTTTGTGGTATTGCACTTTCAAACAGAGGAGAGGAGAGGAAAGGAGATGAGAGGTAGTGAGACCTCCTTCATATCTCTGGCAGGAAGTGTTCTGTTTTCAAAGGTCATCCTTCGCATCTCGACAAGAAATGTCAGACGAAATTGGATTGGGGGGTAAATGAATTAATAAATATATAAACAAATCAACAAGTAAGCCATCAGAGCTGAGGGAATGCCAAAAGACAGGAGGTGAAGAAGGCCAAGTGCAGTGAAGAGGGGGGCCAATGATTATTAAATTAAAAAATTAGCGGCGTAGAAAATTAATCTATTTATAAGCTAGGCAGCTCAGTATCTAGGACTGGAAGGACACACACACACACACACACACACACACACACTGTATATTGACATGGACCACTATAATTTGACTTAAGTGTGAAACTAACACAGCATCGGCATCCACACTTTTTTTCACTGAGCCACAAATAATTTCTGCTCCTCAGACTCATTTGAATAAGGAATTCTAATTATGTGATTCACATGAAATTTTCATCAGGCTGGGGTAAAAGCTATGTGTTACAGTGACGGATGTATCTAGGTGTTAATATTGATGCCAGCGTTGGCTCCCCAGCCAGAGGGCGACGAAGTGAATGCTAAACAGAACCTGTGTATTTGCTCCTCTGCAGAAAAGGTGCGACTCCTCCTCCCTCCTTCTTTAATAATTCTGTTTGGCACAGATGCCACTGGGAGGGCTTGGCTACTCGAGAGGGTTGGCTAATTAGTGCAGCATCACTGGTAGCTACGCTGTCTGAGTGTGGGGAAGCGTCTGCAGAGTGACATCAGGACCACGCAGAGCAGATCCAGACAGCCACCGAGCGAGATGTCGCTACAGATCAGCAGCAGGGACATCGTGAAATCCAGTCGTCATCTGTCACTGCATGGAAAAGCTGCTAATACCCAAAACTAACTGCTGCTGTTTTCATACTGAAAAACAGACTTCCTTTTCCTTTAAATGCCCCAGAGCCCTTTGTGGTATAAGTTATATAGATGACTTTAAGCTACAAAAACAAAGCTGGCAAAATACAATGTCTAAGTTAAAATATCAGAGGTGTCAATTTTAGAAGAATGCTGTTTTTCTTTAGTCCTGAAAAGCTGACATTTTACAGTAGAGAGGTTTTCTTCTTGTACAGCAACCATTTGCTCTCCGTGAAATACTGTTGGTTTATTTGGTATAAACGTAAAAGTAATTGGATGGAGGCCATCAACATGAAAGTAGAAGTGCAATTGCTTGTGTCTACAAATGAGAGATCATTGCTTTGGATTACTTATGGGTAATTACAGTACAACATAAAAATACTTAAAATCCCAACCTGTTAAATGAAAATACACTTTCATTCTGCTTCTATCACTGACTGATGCAACACAACAGTGATTCAGCAGACAGTCTCATTCAGGCTTTTATTCATTTAAACACCAAACACCCAGGATAATATCCTCTTGGAAACCGTGAACATGAATGTCAGCATTACATTTCAAAGACGAAATGTTTTGCCTGGTATTATTCTGCAGTTCCTGTAATTACTGTGTTGAAAATGTGTGGAACATCAATACCATAACCACTTATCCCATAATAAGTAGTCCACTTCATTTGCAGAGGTTGATCTTACTATAAAAACATGATTGTCCCTAAGCTGCGAGGTGACAAATAGAAAGTTAAGGTCATTGGTGAATGAGTCTATGACACTCCAGCTGTCTGCATGTCTCTGCCTGCACAAAACTTATTTCATGCTTTTCATGCCACCCTGTGTTACTATGCGTCTCATGGTCCACCGGTCCATCCACTCTGTGCAGCTGGAGCTGTATGCATCCTGCCTGAATGCACACAGTGATAGAGTACTGAATGTATGTAGAGATGCATATTCAGCCACAGAAGCAATGTCACAAGCTGAGAATGCATATTTCACATAGCACAGGCCTCTTGAGCCCGAGTTGGACAGGATTTGTGCTGCTGGTCACTGATTTTATTCACATCCAGAGTGTATGGGATCTAAATCAATCAATTATAGCTACACTTATCAGTATCATAAAATTATCAGTTAAGTAATTTGCTCATCAACTTGCCACCATTGAAAGTATGTTCAATAAGCTTTTGGCAGTTCCAGTTTGCAACTTACCCATTGATGTACAGATTCAAGATATAAAGTTATAAAGATTTACAAATATAATAATAAAATAAGCAACTATATAATAAACATAAATATAATATATAATGAGGTATATATATACATATATATAAACTCAAAAATAATAATAGTAGAAGTTTAAATACATTTCCTTAATAAAATATAGGTTCACATAAATGGAGGTAATGCTATGACAGTTAAGTGACTGATAAAGATAAGTATGATAAATAATAATGGATGTGAATATTGCACAGTGTATTTAAGTCCTATGATAAACATGATTGTTATTGCACTGTTTAAGGTGACATGATGAATTCAGAAAAGTATGACTGGATCAATTTTACACCCAAAAAACTTCAAGGACACATAATATGCTTTTTAAATGTTCCCTTTCCTGTACAGTGTAGGGAAAGTGAAGAGTTTTCTTAACATTTGAGCCTGTAAACCTTATAATGATACAAATTAAAATGATGAACCTGAATATGAGTATAACATGTCTCAGTCAAGTTCGAGTTTCTATGATTTCTAATTGGATTTATGCACCTTTATTGACAATGGACATCAGAGATAACATAAACATCTCTCACACACCCGCTTGATAGGTTTAGCTTTTCTATTGGTATTGTCCTGTTGACAGGCCATATCCTGTAATTTCCCAGTTGTTAAAATGCCACCAAGAATGGTGAGATTTAATTACAGAGAGGCATAGTAAATCAATTTGTCAATATTTTATAATGTTAATCACATCTGAATGAGGCTTTAGTTCACTTTCTTATTCTTTGGTAATATTATCTGTGTTGTGTGACCTTTAACTCTGATCTCACTGGACCTTCATTTACATATGGGTTTAAATTACCAGGAAATACAGGTATTGGCTTTTTGTCAGTTGTTGACATTTCATGTTGCAGTACTCCTCCAAATCCATACCATTTCATACATATAACATGAGCAGTAAGATACACCTCACCTACTTTCCTAATGTTCCCATTCCTGCATTTTGTTAAAGATTCAGTCCTGCTGCCAAAGAGATCTATTTTATGTTTTTCCTTTTTGTCATAGCACACAGTTCAAGGATTAGCAGTCCAGGAGAGCTCCTTAAACACACCAACTTCCTACCAATGTTTGGATTCTTTTGTATTGGTGATGCTGTGAATAACTAAAATTCTTATTCAATTAATGTCTATGTGTCTCTTGAAGTTCATGTACTACATGAGGATAAATTCTCTCAATAGACTTGCTGTTGCTGCAAAGACATTTTAAGCTTTTTCAACCAAACATTACTGTTTTATAATCAGAAGTACTTTATTAATCCCTGTAGGGAAATTAAAATAAAATAATAAAATAAAGAGATATCTTTTATGCACAAGCCTTTTACTGAACTCTAGTCAATGTCAGGTTTGGTTGGAAACTAGACTACTATGGCATAAATAGAAATGTTGTATAAGAATCTGTGACGGATGTTGGAGAGGAATTAAAAAAGATCACGATACCAGATCTCTGGTTTTGATGCCCTTTCTCCACCCTGACCTTCACAAGCATTCATTTGTTGAGCTATTGTGATGACCCCTCTCACTCTGTGGCATGAGGGATTGACCTGTGTTTGTTCCTGTTCAGGAGGCAATCAGAGGTGTGACCTGATGGTGATCCACTCAAGACACCCATCCTCCTGATTGCTCTTCCTGAAGGCCTTTTAAACAGCTGAAACATTCAGTTCTGTCCCTCTCTCATTCCAGATGACAGGGGTTCGGTTTGAGGGTTGCTTTGTCTTTCAGGTAACACACATCCACACACCTTCCATACACTACTTATAGTAATGATTTTGATATTTTGTAGTATTTTACTCTATAGTTTTTTATTAGTTAATACATTTATTTTGTGTTCAACTATCAGTATCAGTGTGGTTTCTTTGCTCTGAGCTTGTTCATGACACTACACTTACATTTTGCACTTTATATGCCTTATACTATATTATATAGTTACATAGTTCAGTACAGTCACGCTGCTCTTCTAGAGGATAGCGGTCTCACCAACTGTTTTCTTGTGTTAAGCGCGCTGTTATCAGCAGAATCAACTGTGGAAATTATCTTTCACCACAGTTTTACCGCTCTGTCGAATATTTCTGATATAATGATATAAATATCTTTATTGTCTGTCGAATATGTCACAAACATAAATGTTTGCAACACTTCCTGTACCCATTTTCAAAATAAAAGCACTCCTTCTTCATACAGGTATTCATTTAAGTGCATATGACTACTTTTGAAATACAGTGATCATACTAGAAACCTTTCAAGGGATGTACAGTAGTTAAATTAAAAGTTAATGTAAAGAACTTCAGGTGATAGCTGGAGACTCTCTCTCTCTCGCTCTCACACTCACACATGCTGAGCAAACCACAGGACGATGTGCAACAGGTAAAAAAACCTTCCCATGTCAAACCACTCGTTAAGGAAGAAAACAAAATGTTGATGTAAAGTGACATCATAGTTGGCAGTAGACGCTCTGCTGCTGAACTGTGTCGAGTGTGACAGGAACACAACCACGACACCCAGCAGATGAGTGCTCAAACTGTTCCGCTGCCGTTCCGTGTCCAGTGTGGCCTGGGTGTAGTACTTAACAAGTCACCTAACCGACACCAGATACAATCAAATAGTTTTTATGACTAGCTGCTTAAAAATATAGCCTATATTTCTTTATTAAATAAATCTGGTCTTGGTTTGTATTATGATTCCAAATACATGTCTGATTGGTTTATAAAGATTATTTTACAATTTTGTATATATTTTATAAAATGCAAAAATTTGAAATGATTGTGTTCATTCAGTGTTTTAAATGTTGAATTGCTAGAAAGTCTAAGTAAGGGCTATGTTTGAATTGTACTACTTGTGGTATAATAACCATAAGCAATGGTATCAAGTTTCTCTAAATCATTGATTGCCTTATGTTAGAAAATCAGCTACTAACTTGTCCTTTTTCTAATTTGTCTGAAGAAGTAAAGTACTTTTATATTTCAAAGAAATTCAGATGGTTTTGGCTCAACCGAACCTGAGGACAATCATTATGAAATGCACGCAGAAGCTGAAGGCGATCCATTTGCTTACAGTAATTGCCCAAATGTGTCAAAATCAATGGGGTAATTATTTATTAATGAACATAATTAAAAATACAATAATTTGCACACAGCATTTGAACCCTGTTCAATTTCCTTTTCACATAACTCTGTGTACTGTTGTCTCTACACTTCAATCAACAGCGTCATATTCCCATTTTTGAGGACTTCAAGTTCACAGGTGGAAAAAAGTAACATACTGTAATTAGAGAGCCTTCAGTTCCTAGCTGTCCTCTTAAGATTTGCTTTCCAACATGGTGAAGGTCATACATTAGGAAAGTAGCATTATCAAAAATACTCCTCGTCTGAATATTTATCTTCTGTTTAAAACATCCAATCAAACAACAATCCAACACGAAGACAAACTGTAAATCCTTGATGAAAAACACATTACTATACCACAGGGTGTACTGCGAGGTGTGCTTGAGTGAGATAGCGCATGTATAGTATTATATTGGTAAGGGCATTAGACTGAATGTGCTTAAAATCTCCCACCTTCTGCAGTCCAATCACTGGAAATACAAAGCCAGGGAGTAAGTCCCTTAAATTGTGTTGGAGGTACTGTATGGAATTCATTTAATCAAAAAAGCAAAGTGGAAACTTCAAACAGCCCCCACTTCATTATAATGGAGAATATTATTCGCTCCAAATCTGCATCAAGCATAGGTAAGGTTGGCTCTGGGGAAGAGGGATATAAATAGTTGATTCTTTAATCTCAGAAAAATCCTCTGGTTGTGGTATGTGTGTGCATGTGTCATGCTAATCTCACGGCAGCATTTTCTCTCATCTGCTTTTAAACAAGTTTATTCTTCTTCAACATCCAACAGGGTTAGATACAGAGAAACTGGAACCGCTATCAAAGAACTCACGAGGAGGTACTTGAACCATGTCTGTTTTAACGAGTCCAACTGTTTGTCGGAAGCAGCAGCCTCTGTACAGCGTAGCAGTCAGTACTATGGTTGTACTGGGCAGCATCTTCAGTAGATGTGTGAAATATGGTGTGATGTAAAAAGGTGCAGAAAAAATGCATGGAGATCAATTCATATGTAAAGGTAAATAGGCAGAGCTGGTTAATTTTGGACTAAGGCTGGTATGCTCCTGACTCAAGTCTTTATGCTATGGTAAGCTGTAGAGTCCTGAACTGGATGGGTAATCCTCCGAAGTTGGGATCATCAAATTGATTATCTGTGCACCATTTTTATCTTTCTCAAAAGCTATGGCTACCATCCAATAACTGTTTAGACATTTCACTAAAATCTAAATATCAACCACTTGATGCCAATCAATATAACAGTTTTTTAAATATTTCAGTCTGAACAGACCAGCCAACTATCATAGAGCCGCACATGTAGCATGGCTATAAATGTATTCAAACGTCTTAATGCATAGCTCCTTCATTAAAAAATGATTAACTACCTATTTAGTCAAATTCTAAATGTGCTACCCTCATTTAGTATTTGAAAATAGATTATTTTATCTTCAGCCCAATAATTATCCTGTAAACAAAGGCTGTGTGGCGACTCATTACATTAATAACAGCCTGTGATATCTGTAACTTGTTGTATTCCAGGCACATGTGTGAACGACAAGGAATGATTACTTTTAATAAGGGCTTCATGCCTTTTCACAATGCTTTTATGAATCCTGCTATCAGTATAATAACACCAACAAATTTGTCTCAGTGTATTGGCATTGTTTGGCAGATTTTAATCTTTCAAAAGCATTTTTGTGCTATTTCTGCATTAGCTGATTGGGAAGGGTGGTGGGAAGAGGATAAGGAGATGACGTGCAAAGAGCTGTGAGCCAGCAGGAAAAGCATGACACCTCACACCCCAGGTCACTGAGCCATTAATTCAGGTTAGCACTATTATAGTAAAGACATTAGTAACCTGAATATATTCCTGCAATATCATTAGAGGTTTCAGTTTATCAGTGTAATTAATGCAGGACAATATTGTGCACAGTCATTCATCTCTGCTGCTGATTGCAAGGGAGAGATGTGAGTCATCATTCCAAGATACAAGAGACCGAAGCCTTCAAGCCATGATTCTGATTATTTCCCAGATAAGGATGGAGATGTTAATATAGACTGAGTAATGTAATGGAAATTGTCATCAATCTAATGAGACAAGCAGAGACAGAACTGCCACTGGGCTGACAGCATTGCCACAGGCAGACTCAAACCTTTTAGCTTTAATTCTGATTACATTTGTTAATTATGGAGATGAAATATGCACTGAGCCTCAGACGCAATGCATTGCAAAACTAACTTTGTTGCAGGAGACAAGCGGTGTGGGGAAGAGAAGCAGTGGTGTATGATGGTGAGCCATGGCTCATAGTTCCCTTGGAGAAATGTTTGCTGCATGTTCAGCTGAAGGTACACAGTGCCAGCCTGTTCTGGCCTGCTGCTTTATGAAATGTCTCTTGCTGAAATCGATAAAATGTTTGAGTTGATTAAAACACCAATAAGGACACCCAGGAGTATTTTTCTTCAGACGACTGAGAGGAACGTTTACAGCCTCTCTTCCAGCCTTGTTTCTCAGATTACTTTTTTCCAGCAAGCAAGCAGCTCAACAGAGCATGATTATAGTAAATACATTCCATATTTGTAATTGTTTGCTACATCCGTAATGTAAAAAGTACTTTCCCTTTTATTCAGGCAGAGGTAAGGATGAACCTCAAGACTATGACACATAACTTGGTGATGGGTTCAAACAACATTTTCTTCAGTAATTTCAACCAAGAGACTAAAAACCTAAAGGTAGTCAAGGGGAATGAATTCAAGATGACTGTGTCTTTGGCACCTTTCTGCAAAGCACTACTCCATAAATCCTACGCTGTGAGCCTGACTGGCTGAGTGCTTTTTTGTCATAATCTAGAGGTTTCAGAGAAGTGATTAAGGCATCATATCAGGTGAAGCTGCATCCAAATCCACTGCAGCATGGAGCGGGCAGCCCGGCCAGGACGCAGCAGTGCCCATTTGTTCACCCACGGCCCCGAGGACTGGATTAAACATTGCTTTAGTCAATTAAAACATTTCTACTGCAGCCACAGGCCAAGGCCTGGATTCTGCCTTTGCCGCAGCGAACATTTTTCCCACCAATAACCGAGACAACAGCCATCGGAGCTTCAAGAAGTTGAACATAACCCTTAGAGGTGCAATCAAAGCCCTTATCATCTTAATACGGCAGGGGAATTCTGTGCCTCTGTCAGAAGCTGCAGGGTGAATCTTTGTAGAAATCCCAGTTTTTACTCCAGACTTGCTGAAGTCATGACACATTTCTCCAGACGTCTCCAGTTTCCAGAGTGGTCTGGAAGTCAATCCAGTGTTTGTAGATCATTAAAAAGAGAATCTGCAGTTTGTATATATATATAAAATTAAAATAAATGTAATATCAGTGCAGAAAACATATCTACGTTGTACAACAGTATATCAATCATAAGTACAGAGATATGTAAATAGCCTTTAACTGTAGTGTAGCTAATTTTGAATACAGTGTAGATTATAATCTTCAACAATTCATCATGTTTTATATGTATGTATTTAAGATAAGATAAGTAAGATAAGGTAATCCTGTGTTAGTCCTACAATGAGGAAATTTGTTGTGTAACAGGAGGACAGTAAAATAAAACAGTAAAGGGAAATAGAAAAAATTGGAAATAGTATATGGAATGTAAATGGCATGTTTACTGTGTATGATATTTATGTATTTGATTTGTCAAATCTTACAATTATATCTTATCTATAAGCATGTATCTACAGCTATGAAATAACCGTAGCACAGTAAAGTATGAATGGGAGATAATGGAAATGCTCCTGTAAAGATAGAAAACACTTAAAACACTGCTGTCTGGGAGTTGTGTTTTTCTCCTATAGTAGTGAGCATATTCCACATCAGCCAGACACACATATTCAGCAGTAGATTACAAATTATCCACGCTCCTGGAGCCTGCCATGTTGAAAAATGTGCAACCTTTTGTAAATTAGACATCAAAGCCTGCGAGCAAAGCCGTTCATTCAGTGATTTGTTTACATCATCAATACACTAACGGCAACTTTATCTGAAGTCATTTCAACTCACTATAGGAAGACAAATGCACGCATCATCCACTGAGGCCTGTATTCAGTTGCCTCTATCAGGAATGAAATGCCGGTGCCACAAAAACAAACCCATTGCCAGTCTCACATACTGCCAGCACTTTTGTAGTAATGGAGACGCTTTCATTAATTTCAAAGTAAAGCTGCCTTCTATGGCTGTAGCTCAGCCTCTCTGTGAGCATGTCAAGATGTTGTGCATGTTTGGGTTACTGTGGAAACCAGGAGAGCAACTGCAGAAAGTACTGAAGCATAATTTTAGATGGCAAAACTATGCCTGAGAGAAACAGATGCAACATAAATAAGAAGTTAGTCATCACATAAGGGCCCAGGTCAACAAACACTGCACATTTCCTGGAAAGGTAGACGTTTTTTATTGCAGGCTCACATGGTTCTCTCTTTCACAGTGACGCCAGAACGCTTATATATGTCTTGTCAAAGCTCCTGCTCATTTCAAAGATCCTATATGGTCCAAACAGCTTGTTAACTGCATACAGCTCTGAAAACAGTGACCCGGGGTGTCAAGTGGGTACGCTTTAGCACCTTCAAGTATTTTAACAATCTGATGCATGAAATGAGAACAGTCTCCACTCCTTCATGTTTCAAAAAAAAAAAAAAAAGGAAAAAAATTGGAACTGTACCTGAAGAGCGGGTTTCTCCTTGACAACTCAAAAACACGGGCCTCAAGGACAATCAACTTTCCATCGCCCCACTTATTAACTCGACAACAATGCAAATTTATGGAAATTCAAGTAAGGGTGTGGGGAATGAAGATTTACTGTCTATGCATCTTCATATAATGTATTGTTATCTTAAAGTGATGGCCTGCCACCTACACCTTGACAGCTGCTGCATATGCATAACATGAAGCTCGGTTTCAGAGGCTCAGAACTGAGGTTAGAGTTCGTTCATCCATGAAAAACATGACTGGTCAACATTGGTTTTGCTGACAATTAGTGATGGTTGTTTTTTCCAATAAAAATGTATTAGACCATACAAATGTGTGATCACAATTTAGTGGGTATACATATTTAACTGCATAAATTATATCATCAAAAGTACAGCCAAAGCATCTCGAGTGCCTTTATATTATTGGTGAGGCAGTGGCTAAATCATGTCATTATGAAGTATGTCATTGTTAGCTGCTCAGCTAAAGATGCTTTGCAGATCACAGAAGCTTCCACCTTTTAGACACTATATTGGAATTCATTTGATGCTGTGATTTAACTACCACTAAATCACATACTCTAACTTATCCTTCATTTGACTTTCAACCTGGCCAGTGCATTTGGTTACTAGTGAAGTTTAACACGAATATTATATTATGTCACTCAAAATGTGCGTGTCAATATTTTAGTTTAGTAAGGGAGAAATGGGCAGCCACAGACACACACAGACAGACACACAGAAAGAAAAAACAGACAGAGGCAGAGAGATAGACAGACACGGACTGACACGCTGAAAGATATTTCTTCAAGTGAAGACATTTTGTTCACAGACACTGTGTTGTCCATTTGCATTCCCTGAAGAGTTTCGCACACAGAGTATCTGCATTCTTCTTAAATGACACTTTACAAAGAGGGGTAGGCTACAAGTAGTGACAGACCAATGTAACAGAGAATGTCAGGCTGACAATGAGCAACAGTAAATTATTTCTAGTGAGGCAGCACTTCTGGAATTGTAGTTAAAAGAAATAATCATACTATTCCAACAGGAGGCATATTCTAAAATTCACCAAGGAGCAGCATCAATATGAGTAATATTCCAGAGGCAGTCAATTGGAAGTAATTACTTGACAAACTCCCATAATAATGCTGGGAATTACTCATAAAAGCATAATAAGAGCAGATTAAAGTGGAAGGAACAATTTTGCATTCTAGTCAAGTTCTTGCCTGCCTGAAGCCAAAATAAATTTCAAGGCCCTATATTTGACACTTTTCCTATGTTTTATTTGAAGTGTTGATATCCATCCAAAGATATTTTTGTGGTTTCAAGTACCAAACACAGTGTCAGTGTGTGTTAAGGCCAGTCAGTGGAGTGTGCATGTTCACAGAATCTAAGACCAGAGGGGCCATCAAGAAGATGCATGATAGGGCAGCTGCGACAACAAGAGTGAAATACTGCGGGATCAACTGGGACTGCAGGTGAGAGACTGGTGGAAATGGTGTGACAGCAGTGTATATGAAAAAATGATTGTGGAAAAATACTCTACAAAAAAATACTCTACAGAAGCCACAGAGATGTGTGATGACTGTTTCATTGTGACATCACTAAGTTATGGAAGCCTTGATGGCTTATTTTGAATACAGGCAGTGAGCATTTGAACATGGAGATGCCCCAATTAAATTTTTCCCTACGCCGATTTCAAGAACCTGCACTTAATGTATTTGCCTAAATCGAGTACCAATCCAATGCAAGTGCATTTATAAACTTGTGTAATATATTTTAACTGCTTTATGCTACTTACCCTGTATGGAGGTGATGATTGAATCAGAGTATAATATAGAACTTCTTTTATTATCTAGTTTGACAGTAATAAGTGAAAAAGAACAATAATAAATCTAGGAATATACAACTACCTCCTTTGATTTGCTGGTTAAAGGTCCAGTGTGTAAGATTTAGGTGAAAGGGAACTATTGCCAGAAATTGAATGTAGAATAATCCTCATGATGTTTTCACTAGTTCGTTTTATCTAAATTGTATGAATTGTAGTTTTCTTTACCCCAGAAGAGGCCCTTTATATTTAAATACTTTATATTTTCATCGAGGGGACCCTCTCTACGGAGGCCGCCATGTTTTTTACATTAGTCCAGACTGGACAAACTAAACACCTTTTGAGTCTTTACGACAACTGAAGCTACCACAGGTTCTTTTTCATGTTTGGAAGGGGAGGGTGAGGTGAGGGGTGTTCAGCTGCAACATGCAATTTCAACACTAGATATCACAAAATTCTAAATATGGCCAACCAGTGCGGTTTCCATATCTCTACATAATTTGTCATCAATCATTTCATCTTTGAGTCTAAGTATCAAAATTTAAGAAATTCCCTTAAGCTGATCTTTAGATATCATGTTCAGCAATTACATAAATGTACGTCATGTAGCAACTGTGACCTTGACCTTTGGCATCCAAAATTAAATCCTACTTCAAGTGAATATTTGGGTAAAATGTGAAAGAATTCCTTCAAGACATTGTTCATGAGGATGGTACAGACGGACGGACGGACAACCCGAAAACATTATGCCTCCCGCTGTCCCTGGCACAGAGGCATAAAAAGACAATTTAAGTAACAGTATAAGATAAAGCAACATCAACTTCGAAAACTAGATAAATCTAAGAATAAATAACAATTTCTTTAAAAACAGATTACTTGCAGGCCCAGATTAGAATTAAAATAAAATATATTTTGACTTGCCCTGGCAAAGCTAGGCTGCAAGAAATCTCTTCTTTTCCCCAGTCTAACAGGAGTAAAGCAGAACTGTTCTTTTGGAGCAGGAAAAGAAATTGCAGTTTTATCTGGGTGAAACTAATTAACTTTAAAGACGTATTATTGGATTGTTACATAGAAGTGCATAATGGTCAATGCATTTTCTGCACTATCTGAGGCATTTCCGATCAGTGTTGAAACTACTCTATGAATTAGCAGTTTCAAGACACAGAAATATCACTGTCTATACAAACTTTAAATGTAAGGTGTTTAAAGGAGATTTAATGGTTATTGGAAAGATGGCAAAATATATCAAGCGGTTTCTCAGTCCAGTCAATATATCAACCAAAAATATTTGTTTATTTTTTACTGGTCTGTTAATACGAGCTGAGTTTTAGTGACTAACTGCTGTTTGTCAGCCCAGCCCAAGTTGTCATGTCTAACATCTGCAGCCTCTCTGCAGCGGGTACAGAGCACAGAGGCTGTGAGCTGAATGACAATGATAAATTCAGGTAGATCGACCTCGTGTTTCAGAAATATAACCCTAGGAGGTGACATCCAAATCATTCCTGCTCTCGCTGGCAGAAATGAGCACAGCGACATTCAGAACATGAAAAACAGCTCTGCCGCCCAGCCGGAGCGATTCCTCCCGGCTTGGCTACAGCTGGCTCCACTCAGTAGGCTGCAGGTTGGGCCGCCTCCCTCCATTAGCCTGGAGGATCCATTTATCCTTTCATCACGCTGCACTCCTGCAACAATAACACCATCACCTTGCCATGCATCACACATCTGGGCAGCTTTGGCCAAGTGGCGTCTCCTCAATGTCCCAGGTAATGACTAATGTTTAAAAGAAGACGGGAAGTAGAGCTAATCGCATTGACTCAGGTGCGTGAGGTTGAAACTCCCCCTGAGCATGACGGGAGCAAAGACGACTGAAAGACGGATGGATGCGAGATGAAAGGAGGAGACAATCATCACATCACCTATGAGTAAAATTCAGCATATGTGGCCATTTTCAACCTTTTTTCCATCCTGAAAACTGGCAGCTAAAGTAAAGCAGGCTGTCACACAAAATTAAATTATTCTTTAAAATGTTTGATTCTTCCTGTGAAACCTTTGGCCCTCACTACGTTCATAAAACAATATGGCAGAGTAAAATACACTGTCAATCTCTGAGCCAATCTATTGGTTAACGATGAATTAGCCTCTTGGGGCAAAGGCCAAGATTTTGGGGCATCTGGTGAAGACATATCTCGGCCAAGATTCCATATTCTGTTCACCACATAAGTTGCCACATAAGTCGAACTGTGATTGTTTTTGTAGCTGTTATATATTCAGACAATATTTTGTTTAATCTAAACAAATATCTGCAGAAAAATGCAGATAAACGAACTAATTTTGCATATTCACGTGCAGAATCTGTTTATAGAGATTATTTTAAGGTAAAGGTGAACCAACATAATTTCCTTCGTTATAGAGTGATGTAAACATGACACGCTAATTTTAGCTTCGACATTCGGAGAACACAAAACCCACTTGTCACCTGCTGCCTATGGTGCTGTAAAACCATAACATTGTGGCTACACCAAGTTTTTTACACAGGATATGGGATACATACAGCACACACCATGCTATGCTAACAATGCTTGTCATGTTAACTAGCTGCTTGCCACCACAAAAGTCTACTTAGTGTGAACCACTGGTTGTGTTTATAACGTAGGCTGCTGTCATTTAGCTATGCGTAAGGAGGAAGGGTTGTGGCCAATAAAGAATTTGTTTGGTTGTGACATGCTGCTGCTACTGTGGCATACAATGGCAATATATATATATATATATATAACTTTTACAGCATAGAATATTAATTCCATGCGGAACAATATTCAACAGATATAGAGAATAAGCACCACAGTGGTGTTTTTCTACAGCCCCTTAATGATGCTATTAAATTAGTATTACAAAATACTGAGCTACATTTTCTAAACCTAGTGCCACAAGAACATTTTAAGTAGTCAAGTTGTGTAACTATCCCACTACATCTCCGAAGGTGGCTGCTCTCTACAACATCATAATCATTAAAAGTGTTAACAAAACTTTATCCTCAAAGAACCAGAAACAGAGTTACAGAAAAACACCAGCTTAGAAATCAACTGCAGGAGCCCTGTGTTACAGAGTGCAGGCAGTCTGCCAATCCTTTGAGCCGATCCAGAGGTAACTTGTAATCCCCGACGAGGGGGCTTTCTAGCGAAAGGGGGCAGCAGGTTGCTACATCTACAGCTGTCTCACAGCTGAGAAGGTGTTGAGGTGGTTATGCAGTATACACCAGCCTAGGCCTGCCTGGATGATTGCCACTACCCCACAGCAGCTCTCAGCATTTCCCAGCATCCCCTCTGCCGTAGCTGTCATAGACAGCCACCTGGGGCTGCCATCTTGACTTGTTTTGACGAGGCTGGCTGAGCGGAAGGAGGAGAAGGGGCAGATGGTACTGTTAAACTGGCAGGGGTGACGTGGCTGGCATCCCTGTGAGTCTCAGACAGCAGGAAGCCACCTTGACCCAGTCAGGGCTGCCAGATCTTAATTCCCATGAACCCACTGGAGACACTGTGCGGTGGGCTATGCAGATCCAGACCCAGCAAAGCCCTCTCAGGGCACTCTGCACTCTTCAACACCATTGGAGATGATTTTGTGGCTCTTGGCCTAGTTCAGTTTCTGTGCCTCTACATCTACAACCTGATGAATATAAACTTACTAATAGGATTTCTGACAGAGAACACTGGGAGGAAGAAACTTCATGACACTCAACAGTTTTTGACATATTCATAATTTAAACCAAAGCAGTGCACCAGCCAACAAATGGCCATAGCATTCACAGAGCTTCGCACTAACACAGCTAAAATTCAAAGATAAATTTGGTGCATCAATGATTTAAGGCAGTGCCACTATTCATTTTCCTAACTAGAACGTACTGTTATTTACCTTTAGCAATGGCCCTTAAACATGTTTGAAACAAAGAGCCAGTGATGGTTCAATTTCTTGATTAAAAATTTAAAATGGCAGATTTGAAGAATATGAACATTGTGATATAATATTATAATATCTGGTACCTGTCAACTCTGCAGATATGTCCGCCCACTGTGTTCTTAGAGTAACCAAGTGCTCCATTTTTACCATGCTGTGCTGTTGTTCTTTAGGGTGGGTGAGTCCCAATAGAGCTGTCATGGCGTCAAAACATGAGCATCTATAGGATTGGTGGAAAGAACACGACAGCAAGTGGATGCAGGCTGTTCAGGAAGAAGTGTGAAGCTGGTGAGCATTATCACTCAGGAACAACATTTAAACCAGAGGCCAGGGCAATTCTGAGTTAGCCAGGAAGCCAACTGTGAAGCCAAGAAAGGCTATGCCAATGTTTTACTCTCCACTGACATGACTTAATTAAAGTGCCATAGCCTTTCTTCAACTTCTTCAGCTTTAATTGGATCATTAGCAGAACAGATTTAATTACAGCCAGGGTCGAACGGTTTGCATTAAATCTGCACCTGCAAAACTTGGTCAAATATCAAAAGCTAAACAAAGAAAAAGTAATTTGTAAGAAAGAGGTTGTGCGATGGAATGATCCTTACAAGTGCACGCCTCACAGCAAAAGGGTTCTTGGTTTGATATCCCGGTTTGGCCAGGGGACTTTCTGTGTGAAGTTTGGATGTTCACCCCGGGTTTTCTCTGGGTACTATGGCTCCAGAAATTGACCATAGCTGTGATCATATAATGCCTCTCCTCTCCCCCTGATATACATGGATATATTTGTAAATACATGCACATATGCATATTACCAAAAACTGCAGGGGGCTCAATTAAAATCCAGCCTACATCTAACTCAAACCAGTAAATAGAATCAGGCTTTTATATTGACAAAACACAAGTAGTCAGATACAACCAAGGCATGACACAAATACTAGTGTATAATAAATTCCCTCTGTCTGAACTCCTGTGCCTCTGGCATGAGTTTCTGTTTCAGGCTTCAGTACATGTACAACTGAATCTTTAACATCAAATCTTCACACTGATCTCTTCAAATAGCATGATGCTGTGAATCTGCCCTCACTGAGAATAGGATTACTGACAAAATGTTTTGAATCACCAGGTGACTTGAAATTTCCACCTGGAGTGTGTCTTGTGTTGGTGTGCGCATGGTGTTGCTTTCCTATTTCACTACATTCAATAACACAGCTACTTCCTACACCTCCTACATTGTCTGAAATTTACTCTGCATCACACCCAAACATAAATGGTTTCATAAAATAAATCTTGTATCACGTATCCTCCTTAGGGACTAGCCGAAAGATTACCTGCTGTATCACTGACCGAGTTGTTTGTAGCACACATTTCTGATTCTGTTTGAAATTTAAACTTAGTAAATAATTGATTTGTGTTAGTCGCACTTTTGTTATTCATTAAATAAGAAAGAACATCATCATTGGGGATGAAAGGAATTGTATTGAATCAGCTGGAAATCCCACTGTATCATATGCATCAGATTTGTCTGTGCTTTTGAATTGAACTGTGGACTGTGCAAAAAAAAGATTAAAAAGCAAAGCAAAGCACAAGTAGAGGAAATTAAATTGATGTGGACAGTGACAATGAAAGTGTGTGAATGTGTGTGCTGCGCGCCACACTCACGGTGACATTTATCAGAGAGGGCTCGGCTGATTATCTAAGGGTTCAGTGTGTATTAAGCTGTGATTGCTGACATCACTTCACAGTCTTTCAGACGTTTGGAGAGAGGCGAGGAGTTAGCACCTCTGAAAATTATCATTCACTCAAGCCGTCTCATCTCTGTGGACAACAAAGCTGCAACAAAGCTCTAATACAGTTTTTTGTGAAATGTAACAGGGAAATGTAACAGCCATTTTGAATATCAATAGCCATTGAGACTGTAAAACCAGTTACAGTAATAATCCACTTCATTTGATCACATTTAGAATTTTGATGTACACACACACTTCTCATCCATGTAAAACAAACTCAAAAAATAACCCTTGAAAAGGGTTCCATAGCACAAATTGGAGATGGACTTTTTCAGAGAAATGCCTACTTCTATGTAAACTTACCTTTTCATTTAATTGACTAAACATCCATTAACACTAGTAATCCATCATCATAACATTCTAAAGAGACAACACCTACATATTCTTCTATTAATGATAAAAAAATCTGTTGGTAGGTCACATTACATCGATACAGCTCTGTGTTGTAGCCCCTTAAATTATTTGTTAACATCCTCTTCACAAACTGACATGACAAGCTCCACCATAGCTCGGCCTCCTTGAGGGCCTGATTTGGAGCTTTTACAGGAGATAAGCATTAATAATCTGTGCAAAACTCCAATGGGACGTCTAATGGATTCTGTTCACTCAGTATACCTGTTTTTTGCACTTGCTACTCTAACCTCGAATCCCCTCATTTTTTGATGTAGGGAAATTAATTGTCATTCATTTTTTTATCAATTATGCCTGAAAGCTGTGAAACAGACTACCTACTTATTTTTAAAGAAAGATAAAAACATATTTCTTTCCTTTAATCTTTACCTAACAATGATTTTATATATGTACACAGGCTTTACATTTCATGTATGCACCACTGCATTGACTTGAATGTTATGCTCTGATCGGTTATTTTGTACAGCTGTCTCATTTTAAATAATATGTTATTATATTATAATTAAATCTTTATTGTATCTTATTATAACAGCTGGGTTTTATTAAATTTACAACTTATGTGACATTAAAAATCCATTCATTCGTTCTATATCTATCTATTTTCATGTTATACTTACAGCATTACATTTCTTTATTGTAAAGCACTTTGAACTTAATTTATTGTATGAAAGGTGCTATACAAATAAAGATTCTTAATATCATCATTAAGATTATAATTATTAGAAAAAAACTGATGTTTCCACAATGTGTTATTAAAACTAAGATTTATGATCCTGTGCATCTTCTTAGGCAGTGAATTGGTGAGATGGAACCAGAGCGCTCAAAACAGCCATCTTATCAGCCTCCCTGGATACACAGAGGAGAAAAAAAAACTTATTTCCTTTTTCACATTATCAAAGTCCTTCTCCTCTATCCGTCTTTGTCACAGGGAAATCAGCTCGCTGCCTCGCTCTCGCGGCACCATGCAGCATTGGTGTATGAGAGGCCGCAGGCTCCATCCAGAGGCCAGGCAGCCGAGCCACAGGGGCTGAGGAGAGCAGGGCCAATACCCCCTCTCCCCCGCCCTCCCACAGCCACCCCCCTTGACACAGTAAATAGCAATCTGCTCGGCTGAAATCCTCATCCTCTTGTCCAAACACATTTGAGGGTTCCTTGGCTGTGTCGTTTGATTGACAGTGCCTGTGTCGGAGGGCTCGGTGCTGTGTACACCGAATGTCAGGCCTCAGCCAGACAACTGTCTGTCAGTGCGCAGGTTGCAGAGTGAGTGGCGAGTGATGGAAGAGGGAGGGAGTGAGCAAACGGGAGGGAGGCCAGGGCAAAGTGCTGCCTCAGGACTCAGAGAACCTCATCTGGCCTACGGGATTTGGCTGCCTTGGACAAGTGCTGCCGCTGCTGCAGTGCTCACAGGAACTGACAGACAAACGGCTAGCTACCACTGTGAGAGCGGAGCATGATGACGCTGCATGTTCGACCCTGGGACCGCAACTTGAAAGCAACCCAGCATCTAGGCTAAAAAGACGGAACGTTGCAGAGGAGCTCCCGCACGCCACCTTAAACCAATTCTTCACCTTGATGAAAGCAACTATTTTTAGCTGCTCTATCAGCTCAGGTAAAGAAACTGTTGTCTTGCCTCAATCATTTTAATTCCCCCTTTTTTGGTTGTTCAACACTCGAGAGATCAAAAGCGATGCAGGAAAGTAAAGGTGAGGATGCAGTGAACTGTCAGTGGGAGGTTTGAATTTGAGGCTGCAGGAGAAAGCTCAGTGTTACAGACACTATCGATCCAGTCACGCCAGTTGACATGGAGTCTCTGGAGACTGAATGTCCTATACTGCAGATTAACTGAAGCCATTATTCCTGTGGCTCACCATGACAGGATCAGCACAGCCATCATAAGGCATTAGGATCTTTTGGAGTGCTGTGATTATGGATGTAAAGATCGTCGGCGCAGCCTGGCCACTCTCTCTCAGTCTCTCTGAATGGGCCTGGAGGTGAAGGCCTCCTTCTCCCATAGTAGTGCTTTCTCTGTCTCTTCCTTCCTCTCTCCCCACCCTATCATTATCTACTGTAGCCTATGTCTCACAGTTTCTATTTCTAAATCTCTCTCTGTCTGTCTGCTTTCACAGTCAATTTCTCTCTTTGTCACCCGCTTTTCAGGCTTGGTTTGAGCCAGTTTCTTTGTCTCTGCCTTTTCTTTTGACCATTTTTTCCCTTCTCACTCACTGGGATCTTGATTTAGTCTGATATGGTGCCAAATGACCATCTATCAAACCAAGGGACAGTGCTTTATGAGCAGTGCATTATTATACAATGTTCATGCTAAATATGGCAGGATATTACATAGCCATGTATCACTCCCACATCAATTTGTCAAGATGTTGACTGAGTGAATTCGGAAACGTAATTAAAGTCCAAAAGGCACACTGATCAGCGCACACTGAAACACACACTCAGATTAGCACCATCCAATAATTTAGCCACAAAAATGTATTTGGAGTCTTATTGGCTGGAAATTATTCGGGGTCCAAACCCGAGGAAGCTGGGAATGGAATACAATATTTCTGGGGACCCTACTGTTTCAGTCAGATTGTTATTATTATTATTATTATTATTATTATTATTATTATTACAGAATGCTGCACAAACCTTAGACACAAAAATACCACAGTTTAAAGGTACAGTGTGTAGAATTTAGTGATATCTAGTGTTGAAGTTGCATGTTGCAGCTGAACACCCCTCACCTCACCCTCTCCTTCTAAACATGAAAAAGAAACTGTGGTAGCTTCAGTTGTCATAAAAACTCAAAAGGTTTTAGTTTGTCCAGTCTGGACTAATGTAAAAAACATGGCGGCCTCCGTAGAGAGGGTCCCCTCGATGTAGAAATGTATGTATTTAAATACAAAGTACCTTTTCTGGGGTAAAGAAAACTACAATTCATACAATTTAGATGAAAGAAACTAGTGAAAACATCACAAGGATTATTCTACATAAAATTTCTGCCATTTTTGGATTTCTCTGCATCACACTCTCTAGGACTTGACAAATTCCTCTGATCTTGTCTCTGATTTTAAAGAAGACTTTGCACTCCCACATCTTTCACTTTGCACGTGGCTCCTTTTGTAGGTAAACATGGGCTCTTTTGCTCAGTGTGCTTACTGAAGCAATAGGACTTATAGTTCTTTCACAGTGACACTTTAAACAAGATGTCTGTGTTTGGAGAAGCCTCCTGGCTCTCACCATTAAAGATTTAATCAATATGAACCTAATGGATTTTGAGGGGACCAGTTGATACATGCTTGCAAGACTATTTTCAATGGTAATTGTAACCCTGTACTCACCAAAGAAATAACGAGTAAAAAAGATAAATGCTCTCTTTTAAAATAACATAAATTATATTGATTTACTGTTGGCTAACTCACAACCTAATCTTCTGAACACATTTCAGGATTGTTGTGTTCCAGATCTCAGCTAGTACACTGGTGAATACAGTGTCAAAACCAATAAAGAGGAGGGCCAAATCCACTAAATCCAAGCTGTAAAAACACCAAAATAGCCATCAACATCTTTAAGAGAAATAGTTTCTCTATTTCATTAAAAAATTACAACTCCTTGGACTCTTCTTCTCAACCCATGTTGATGAAAACATTTTATCATTGGTTTGGTTAACCAACTACTGAGAAAAATGTCTATTTAGCTTGATAGATGTTTGACTTCATTCAACAGTCCCTCATTAACGTCATACTGGGCCCACAGCTTGAGGGAGCTGTGAGACTATTTGCTGAATGTTTAAATACTGTATATTTGAGAACACAAGCACTTCATCTAAATGACAAGTAATCAGTCAGTTTTCGTTTAACTTCAGTTGGTTAAAAAAAGCTTAATTCTGACATGTCTGCAAGTGGAGCACAACCCCAGAGCTGCAACAAGCATTCAGTGAAGTATCTAAATGTCAAAAACAAAGAAAATTGTAGGTACCCTGTGGTCAAAAAGTCTTTGCTTTCTACAATTTCTAGAAAAGACTGATGCATAACATGTCAAGCTACATCTATGTTTTAAAAACTGGTCATTTCCAAATACACCTGGGTACTGTAATTCCTGGCAAACATTACTCAGACAGGAGTCATTCATAGCTGGTTTTAGCTCCAGGGACAGCCACATTTAGTTCTGTAGTATTTAAGGCAGCAGTGATTGTAGGAAATATCAAATACCATTGAATGCAGTGATGTCCACTGATGTCTTTTTTCAATAGTTTTTGGACAACTAGCAAAATATAAAATATCATTATGCCCATCCTCTAAGGCCGAGATATATTTCAAAATGGCTTTAGACAGCAGCAAGGCAGACAGCAGAAATTTGTCATGCTGACCCGGCTATGCACACACAATGCAGAAGCTAATAGAATGAAGTGGGCATGTCTTTTAGTGAGTCAGTCTGAAGATAGGCCCTGCATGTCTGACAATCTTTCCTGTTTGATAGTTTTCCTCTGAACTGTACACAACATCAGCTCATCTAAGCACTGTATAATCTCAGCCTGACCACAGGACT
Organism: Paralichthys olivaceus; assembly: GCF_024713975.1. Classification (NCBI taxonomy): domain Eukaryota; kingdom Metazoa; phylum Chordata; class Actinopteri; order Pleuronectiformes; family Paralichthyidae; genus Paralichthys; species Paralichthys olivaceus. Next base: position 7,233,427 of record NC_091093.1, on the reverse strand, counting down.
CATTCTTTGCATAAATACAACCAGCGTAGAGGGTATGCACCTCATTCACAACCAGCGAGCATCCCAGTGGTCAAGCCGCGGCAGCGAGTCAGGAGGTGAGCGGCAGAGCGTTTCTTACTGCAGTCCACGCAGCATATAGCCTGCTCCATGACATCACTGTCAGAGGGTGGCAAACCTCCGTGTTTGTGTTTACACGGAGATTAACCACACGTGCACCCGAGCAAGAGGACAGAATGTAAATTTGAACTTACTATGAATTTATGAATGTGCTGATTCAATTTGAACTGCTTGTTTGCTCTCCCAAACCTCCACGTCTGGGAAATAAGCCCTGCTGTATGCCCTGTTTAACAGGCACGTCTAATGTGTTATCCTCTCTTGTTGCCCTATTGAGCTGCAGTTTTTTTTCATGAAAAAGTCCACCCCACTTCCAGAATGCAGAGTGGAAAGCGCTATATTATCAAACCCCAGTTTGGTTCACCTGCTGTGGTAGCACAGCAGCTGGCACACCTACAATGCAACCCATGGTCTGTTTCCCACAGTGATTTCATGTGGTGCATTGTGGGTGGTGAGGTTTTGGAAAATGGCAGAGGCGGTCTACTACAAAATCTAATGTGAGAGGGAGATCCTGAAGTACCCTTCACCTCCCCATCTGCCATCTCTCACAGTCACAGGGCTTCAGCCTGGGCAAAACAGAGAGACAGGCCGGTCTGTGGGAGGGAGCCAGGACCATGCAACCTTTACCCACCGAGCAACGCCAACTTCCAATTTAACACACTCGGAAAGCGGGAACGCGCCCACACAGAGCACAGTGGGCAGGAACTGTTGGAGTGTGATCTCAGCTGAATTACTGTTGATTCTAGGATGGATTCTAGGAGGTGGTCCTCCTCCAGAGCGACGCTAAATTAAGAAACAACAGGATACGGAGAAATAAACAGCCGTTGTGCATTTCTTTGAGATCAAAAGTCATGCAATAACTCGCACAAAGCAGAACACTTAAGGTAGCCCACAATACTGGATTCATTCCCACAGCTCTGCAAACGACTGATTTTAATGTACTGCGACAATTCCGGAAAACCAAATGTGAGATGGAATTGTTGTGGAACTCTTGGGAGAATTGTAGTAGATTTAAAAGGTGTAGTAGGCATTGTATAGTAAATATATTTTGAATTGTATAGTAAATATATTTTGTATTGTATAGTAGATATATTCGTTCTGTTCCTCAACATTTAACTCATCACACAAAGATTTTCAATTCAAAAACTGTATTGTCTTCAAAAGAATATCATCACTTTAGACTTAGATTTGGCTTCTATAGGTGCTTTATTAGAAAGTAGCATAACAATGCTTTGTTCACTCTTACATTCACATTTTAAATGAAAGTAAACACCCAAAGCAGGTATGTTATATATAAATAATTCTTCTGAAGCTGTCAGTGATTTTTCCAGAAACGATACATTTATCATTGATAGTACCTTGCCTCATATTCATCCTGTTACATACAGTAAACCCCAACTAACCCTGCCTTTTAAACATGACGACCAATCAGCTCAAAGCCCTCACCTGCGCTTATTGATCCTCTGGTACCCACAATCATACAACAATGAAGAGTTATGGTTTTATCAGACTCCATATGTGCATAAAAATAAAATCAAAATTCAGTCCAGTCAACTGCCAGTGAGTCCAGGCAGTGCAGTGTTCAGATGAGACGACCTCCAGCATCCCTGGTTTCTATGGTTAAAAGTGTCTGCTAACCCAGTGTGAATGGTAGGTGTTTGATATAGACAGTATCAGGGTTTAGCATTCATTTACACCTTGCAGATCACTCCTCTATTTTTATACGCCTGTGAAAGACACCAGGTGGAACATTATAGAGATTGCAGCCGTCATCTGGGTAACTGCCTCAGCTCCCAGTCAGCCACCACCTGAAGTGAACAGGCTACCTGCAAACCTGAGGGAGTAACTCTTTCAAAAAGACAAAGGGAATAAAGTAAGAGTATTTTAGAGGAATGCAGAGGAGCAAGCAGAGAGTTTAAACGCCCTGACAAGGTAAACAAAGAATAATCAGACATCTAATTAAAGGTGGTCTCAGGCTAGCGAGCCAGCTGACCCAAGTATTAAAGTGACATTTAGGAATTTAAAAAAAAAGAACCATGTCGCCGAGAAGATTTAATGAGAGAGAGTGTCTTTGCTACCCTCTCCCTGTGGGGAGTGACCTTTCTGACTCCCCGGTGACAACATTCCCTCCAGATTTATTGGGCCTCTCCCTCGGTTACACTGGAATGAAGAGAGGAGTAGCCTCACCATACAGACACTGACCTTTAATTTGACACAGGCAGGGACAACTATGGCGCACAACGCCTAGCAGACCAGCAGCATTAGATAGAAAACTGGACCCAGCGGTGGCAGAAATGAGTTGAAAGCCCAGGACCTTGTCATGGCGCCTTTGTTGACAGTATTCATTTCCATATGAGGCTTTGAGTGCAGGATCAAAGTGTAAAGAATGAACACACACACGGGCAGATTGAATAGTAGGACAGGAAGTAATTGTGGAATGACTCTAAAAGGTCTCAACCTAGCTCGCAGTCAACTATTGTGCTAATGAGTACAATTCACCCTGCCTAATTAATGTCAAACAGACATTACAAGTGTCGCTGAATTGTTTAGTATTTTATTTAATCACGGTTTTTGGTTTCTTTTCGAGATTAGATGACAAAATTGATATCACTCTTCTGTTGCGGTAAATGTCCCATCAGCCAAAAAGAAGGTAAGAAAAGCACATGGGGTGTTAGCACCTCTCCAGAAATTCACTACCCATACTCTTTTTTATTATTATTAAACAAACATAATTTAACATGTTTATTAGTAACCTTTAACTGCACTGGTAGACAGATTTTTTTAACCTTTGGACAGAGACAGACTAATTATTTCCCTCCTTCTTCCACTCTTTATGCTATGCTAATCGTACCACCCCAGGGGTCAAGTTTCACATTTGTGTATATATATATATATCTAGGAGTGGTAAGTCTTTTGTGCAGAAACAGATTCATGTGTCAGTCAGCAAGTAGTTACTGTTGTTACAGAAGAAAAGAAGAAATAAAGCAAGAACAAATAATTTGTTAGTGCTGTACTTATGTTCTGTAATTTCAGTATCATATATATATATTTTGCGAAAATTATACAAATCAAGTTAACGATGGGATGTACTGCCTCTGCAAAATAATGCTAAAGAATGCTGCAGAGACCACGTGGGAACCTTTAGGGCTTGTAAGATTTACTCATGTGCCTGGGTCAGACAGTGGACATGATGGTTCTTAGCCTGTGGATATGCTTACTGATTCCTGCAGACTTTACAGGGACTAGGTGCTGCAGTGTTTTTTACTCTTATATTTATTATATTATACTTTATTCTGCTGCAATATTTTGTAATGCATGGTCTTCGAACTGCTAATATTGTTTGAAGTCTGTTCTTCATTTTAAGCTGTAAAAAGCTTGTAACTGTGTTTTGAGATGTGCATTACATTGTATAAATAAACATTGTTTTGTTTGGCAAAAAATGATGCAAAAACTACTGGATGAATTATCATGAAACTTGGTGTTAGGATGATGTTTGAATCAGGGAAAAACCCATCCAATTTTGATGTGGGTCCAGGATTGTTTTTTCTCTTTCTTTAACATTGCGAGATAGGGCATGTTCACAGTTTTCCCTGGGAATATTTCATGCATCTTGGTGAAAAAAAGGATCACGCATGATGAGACTGTTGGGCCTTGGCTGAGGTATCCACTCTATTTAGGGTCAATGTAAAAACAGCAGGTAGAATCATGTTTATTACCTGTTAAATAAGCTACATATCTGCAAGTATCACAGTAACACAGTAAAATGAGCTTTATGTGGACAGCTGCTTAATGTTTTGGGCCTTTTGTTTTTCCTTCCACTCGATACAAGCACACATAAGAACTGAAAATAAAATAATGTACTCAAAACATTTAGAAGTTGCACGTTATACTGTTGGAAGAAAATAACACTGGAAGGTTAAGGATGAAGCTATTTACTTTGTCAGAGCCCTGTATTCTGCCACGATTAATTCATGTAAAATCAGTCTCTGTGGATGCAATACAAAATATGATGTCATTTAGTTAATTATTGCAATTCAAGATGCAAGAAGTGGAGCATAAACCCTTCAGTGGCAGCAGGTGTGTGTGTGTGTGTGTGCGTGTGTGCATGTGTAATCTCAGCAAAAAACCTTCTGAAGAAGATTAAAGCTTTCACATAATTACTGTTATCTACAACCATTTCACAAGGGCCCTTGTCCTTTATATCTCCACCATCACATTCAGGAGGAAGACTCCCACAGCTGAACAGAAAAAATAGTCAATTTATTAAACAATGACAATCACAATTTAGCTCCGGCTGCCAGAAAAACCATATCAACAATTGAAGGAGAGTAGTTACTGATTAATTCAACAAAATATTAAGTATTAAGAGTGTTTTACTTTCTTTTTAATAGACAGCAAGAACCAGGTAGTCAGTGGTGTTGAGCAAGTTCATTTGGGTTTTAGTTGAAAACAGCAATACTTATTTAGGTTCACATGATTAAAAGCAATCTGTTCATGTTTGTGTCATCACCTTAAATCGCCTAATGAGCGACACCATACAATCACATTTTTTTTCTATCATGTAGAAAAAGAGGTAAAGCTTTTTGATTAGAACTACATTAAAATTAGATTAAGACAGCAGTTGCAAACACAACTGCTGCTTTTCATCAAAGATGCTACACAGACACATTAATGAGATCTACACACACTCAGTTACACAGAAATGAGTTGATTATGTTTGTCCCTTCTGGTCCGAAACCATTCGGATCAGCACGGCCAGCAAGTTCCAGTGTATTAACAGCTCATGTACTGATGTGTGAGTTCTCTTTAGGTTTGGTTATAAACCGGCCCTTTGCTGCATTCCCCCGCTCTATCTCCACCATTCACTTTTATAATGTGACATATCAATAATATAGCCATAGGGACCAATATAAATTTTTATAAAAACTACAACTTTGCCAAACTATTTTTTTCTGCAACCAAATATCTAGTGTGGATAATTTTATTGTGATCTGTGGTCTGAAATTAAAAACCCCCAAGGGAACAATTTCTCCTTGATGTCTGACAGCTGCATGTTCTTGCACACACGTGCAAATAAAACTGAGCATTGGTTTGGGGGCTCGCACTAATGATTGTCCGAGGAGCAGAGATGTTTCAGTGCATGAAATGAATCATGGAGTGTACGGACAAGTCCTGAAATCACAGCAGCCAATGATCTAACTGTGGTCTTACTGGCACGGAGTGGGGTCATTTTCTGCAGCAGCAGTGCAAAATATTACTGATTGTTCCTTCAGTGTCCCCTTATGGTACTTAAGAGGTTCAAGGCTGTTTCATCAGTTTCTCCAGCCACTGCGTTGGGATTTGCTGCAGAGTCTCAGTTGCCAGGGAGACAAACAAGGCAATATATTTACTTGATGAGTGGTCTTTTTTAAAGCAGATACCCCACAGATACCCCTCTTAGATTACAATTATTATGAGAAAACTTACTAGCAGAGTTAAGACAAGATTTCATATTTAAAGGTTAACGTTAGCAAACACATTTTTCTTACCCTACGGAATCAAAGCAACCCCCCCCCCCCAAAAAAAATATAAAACAGTTTCCCAGAGTTTGCAAAGGTACATTAAGTACATGACAGCAGTGTACAGTATTGGGGATCACGGTGGGAGATAATTCATGAAGTCAGAGAAGCAATGAATCCCAAAGACAGCTTCTTTTTTCTATTTATGACAAGATGGATTTTTATGATTTTAGGGATGTAGATGGAAATCACAAGGCAGTGATAAATGTAGATAATAACCGTTATTTTCCTGACAAAATCCTACGCAGTCACATCACAACCGTCCATCATCATCATGTATGACCTCCAGCTGCGTCACTTTTCTGTAACGCTGACTGACAAATGTTTAAATTGTAAATCACACTTTGTTGATTTCCTGTTTGCTTCTCACAAGTATATTAATTCTGAGGGTTGTCCAAATATTTGTGTCATGAGTGCATGTTACACAGATTTAATGCTGGAGAGTAAATCCCATTTAGATTCACCGTGATGTCAGTTTATATTCGACTCAGCAGAACCACAGCAGTTGTGCGTTTTGTTTGAGAATCAGCAGTATATTGGGATATTGAACATACCAGCTGCCGCGTGGATTCAATCTCTGCATCTCCTTTATGTACCAATATCCTGCTGATCAGACTGAAGCACTCTCTAAGGCTCTGCTACCCTTTAATTAGGTTTATTTTGGGCTCAAATAAAATACAGCCAGCCCCCACAGAGGTCACCTCATAATAACAGCTCTGATGCTTTGACAAGAGCTGCTTGGAAAATAAACAAGGCAACAAAAAAGGATATTAAATATAGCTGAGCTCTTTTCTAATGAACCAGGCAGATGTTTCAATTCTGTTGGAGCTTGTGAGCTGTATTCTGTTTATTTGCTAGTCTGTTGTTGCTTTCAACAGAGAATTGTGTTATTTTACATTGAGAAAGAACTAAAATGATTTTTGAACTTTTAATGTCAATGCTTTCTTTGGTTTTGGATGTTTTAATGGGTTGATACCGCTCAATAACTGATAAGAAAATCAGGTGTAGGGCTCTGTTCCCACATATGGCCCTTTTGAAACAATGGTTGTTTTCAACTAAGTTTTTATCACCAATTAATTAGGTAACCTCAAATTGTCCCCAAAGGTAACTTATGACGGAAACACAGTACACCACCCACATACACACAAACGAGATGTGATGGATTGCACCCACCTGCCTCACATTGAGGGTATTGGTTGGGTTTTTGGCATTCTTCTGATTGGCCATTGTGTTGGTATCAGTGCTATCTTCAATTAGAATTTGTGAATTCGCAAACTCTGAGTTTTTATAAAAAGTAAAAGTCTGAGATTGTGAATACTACAAAAGGGGTCCTGTTAAAACGCATTCATCTCGTGAACAGGTCTGACATCCATGGCAATAGCAATTTAATTTCAAACCAGCAACTGTGGATTTTGGTTGCTATCATATTTTATCAGCTGTTGCTAGCAATGTAATTAAGCTAACTTTAGCTCCATCATTCTGTTGAAAATCCTGTAAATATTGATTGCTACATACATTCTGCAAAATAAAGTAGTACAAAATGCTGCTGGCCTCAGAGATAAGGCTCGATTTCTAAAGGCATTAATCTAGTTAGCTGGACAAACGTTTGCAGCCTCAACGTGATGTCGTACAGAACTGTGTAATCGGTACCTAATGGATGATCACAGTTCAGAGGGATTCACAGAGAGGTAATTGTTAGGTCAAGGTACATAATACAATATGTACTGTGATACATACAAAACGATACCTGAGAAAATACATTTAACACCAAGTAGAAGGATACTAATTGTAGGTAGAGAATAACAGCTGCTATTGTGTGATTAAGCCTCTGATGGCCTAAACATATGATAGAGAGAATGGCTTAGATTCGGCAGAACCTTCTGACACGGACATCAAGGAGGTCGGCCTTCTGAGGCTGAGCTTAGGCATAATAATGAATCATTTTTGACATCATCATCCTCAGGTCACCTAGCAACCATTCACCTGCATTAACGCCTGAAAAAAAAGGGCCTGTCTGGGGAAGAGCTGTCGCTGGCGAAATCCACTGAAACTCAATGGATTTTTATTAGTAAACCAGAGTTTTAGCCTGAATCCAAAAGGGAATGTCAGTATGGTATCTTCAAAGTGAGGAAAGCTTAAATTAACACTTCAATGCAAATATTTAATGTTTCATTTATCACCAACTGGGTTTGAATTTCACCCTCTGATTTAGCCTTAAACCACAGCTTAGAACAAAAGAGAAAAGGGCATCATCACCTTCTCATTTGACAGTTTCTTATATCTTAAGCACATTTTTTTTAATCTGCAAAGCAATTACACCAATCAGCCACAACGTTAAAACCAGTGGCTCATCACTTTATATTTGGTAAGAGAGACGGCCCAAAAGTTAGCATCCGATCGTTTTTATTCCTTTTCATTCACAGACAAGATTAAGAGAACCAATACTGCACACGACTATACCATTCATATTATGAAGTACTACCAACCCCCTCCCCCACCCACCCACCCACAAACAGTGCAAAGTGCACATTTAGGCCTAAGAGCAGTCATTTGCAGAGTAAAAGAGACCATACTGTCACTCAGACTACAACTGGAAATTGCAAATGGCAGAGTGTTCAGGTGGAAGACTGTGACTGAGTTCCTCGCCATGTTTACTCCCAGAAAATTGGGGAATAACAGGCTGTCATACAGTGAGACATCAGCCTTTGTTAAAGAAATTACTTTGCTCTTCGCCCAGCTCTCTGATGCTAGGTCTCCTGGACAAATTGTCCATTTTGGAAGAGCAGACTAAATGGAACTGCGTCTTTTGGATGTTGCTCTACGGAAGCACAAAGAACCGGGAAATAGGAATCCAATTATCCAAGGCAAATAAAGGATGTCTCATTTAAGATGCGCCGCTGTTGCGACAGTAATGCGACATCACAATTTCCCCGAAGTTAGTCTCTATCAACTGCATCATCTTCTGCTCAACACTAAGTTATCTGCAGCCATATACTACAAGCTGTCAGGCATTCCAGATTATGATAAATATTTTGAAGGCACAGGAAACATGGTTGTCAAAGATAGAAATGTTTACTCACATGTAGCGTAGGTGTGGGTTCTGAGCGAACGCTCGAGCCTGGATCACCCTCAGGTTGCAATTCATGATAGTTCTGAAGTGATGAAAGATAAAATACAGATGAAATGGTACAGAAAGCAACAAAACTGAGTCATTTATTTCATTTATTTCCTTCCTATACAAATACATTCACACAGTATCACATTCAGATGATCACATAACTGCATAAAGACCATGTTGAACTATTTTCTATGTCACTTCATTTTTCTACATTTCATTTTGCTATTGCCTCTCTGCTCCTTATTTATATTTATTTATTTTGTCTTTTCCAGTGTGAACAAGTTTTTTTCAAATTTTGTTTGGGCTAAATATGCAAATGAACTAAAAAATTAGATAATTATACTGCTTTACTAGTCTATTTCAAGGCATTTTTATATCTTCATGTCCATAACAGCTCTAATTATCTGTCTGCTCTAATTCTTAATTTGCGTCTCTACACCCTGCAGAGCTGACACTGAAATGGAGCCACACTTTGAACCACCGTGTGATGAAAGCCTTGTGAACATGCACGTCTTTACTGTAAAGCAAGTGAAATTGGAGCATGCATTTCAACACATTCCCCCATTGTGTTAACTTTTATTGAGCAAAATAACCAAGAGGTTAAAATTTATTCTGGGGACCCTGCATGGAATCCTCCCAAGGAGAATCCCTTGCAACCCAGTTTGGAAACCACTGTTCTGGGCAACAATGGTAATGACTTCTAATCTTGTAATCACAGATGTCTCCCTCCAAAGAAGTCATTGACATCATCAGTGAGCGCCTCATAACGCAGTGTGCTGATTATACCCAGCTGTTGGTGCCAATTAACGTCTAGAAGCCTGATCACACTTCTGTGGTGTTTGACAGCGACCTGGTGTTTCATCACATAAAAGTTCCCAAAGTGGGGCTCTGGGATCGTCAAGGGTCCTTGAAAAGATTGCCCAAAAATTTTACCATTATTTTGCTGCCTAGAAATTAGCACGACAATATAAAAGCTTTGGTTACTCTGTCATCCTCTCAGTAGTAATGACAATTACAGTATACTGAACACAATCATCTCTGCAAACAGCGGTGATTGGATTTTTGCTGTATTATATATGAAGTCTATGAAAATTGGAGTTTAAACCAAAAATACATTTGGCTGAAAGTAGGAACGACACTGTTTAAAGAAATCCTTTTGTTATTTTGTTTTCAATACAAAGAACCAACTGAAAAGCTGCAGCATTTCAACAAATCTTTTTTTATTAAGGGGGCTTCCGATGTCCACCACATGAAACACAATCTACTTAATGTCAAAATTATGATTGATGCCAACTGCCTTCTATTTTAAAGAAACACACACTTTCATCACATATGTTAACAGGGATATAAATTCTGTATTTATTTTATAAATATAAAAAATAAAATAAAACCCCTTAACAGACCAAAACTGGCAGTGAACTGATCCGACAGCTTCCTGTGTGTGTCTGTGTGTGTAGCCAATGCCTGACCCACTGTTCCTTATTCCTCTGTGCCACAGTCTGTCATTAAAACGAAATCACTGAGGCACACTGCTGCACTGGCTGACATGTTCCCTGATCACCATGAACACACACATCATAGTTTATTTAGATTTAATCCCACATACAGCATCCCACACTGCTGTAATAGTTTAGTAGTCCACTTAAAGTGTATTAATCCACAGCTGAAAATAGTCCCCAGCGAATGCACTATTTTTACTCTGTGTTGTCTCTATTTGAGTATGTTTGCCAAAAACTACAGCTCCCAGTTGTAAAAGGAGATTATTACGCCTGTTAAAAATAATTATGACAATAAACAGGTGAGGGATGCAGCCAGTCAGTTATATAATAAGTATTTTTTTAACTCTGCCAAAGGTTATTTTTTCACCCCTGTCCGTTGCGGTTGGTTGAGCTGTTTGTTTGTCAGCAAGAAAACTACAAAATGGATTTCCACAAAACTTTGTGGAAGAACGGGACATGGGCCAAAAAAGAACCCATTAAATTTTTCCGCAGATCTGAACAAAGAGGCGGAATTTTACACTTCCTTTAACATTACAGACTAGGGTGTTTTTTGACATTTTCATTAATGTCCCAGGAAATAATTCAAGTATTCTGATGAATTATGAGGCGTATATATAGGGACTAGTATGATTATGTGCAATTGGATGCAGCTTGATTGAATTTTAGGGGACTGGTGGAGGTATGCACTCTATTGAGTACTATTAAAGTTTTCAGATGAATTATTAAATAATTATTTCAATTTTATTTCAATTTAAATAAGGGAGGTAAACTGTAATGTAAATGTCGTAGAGTCACTTTTTCTCATCTCTCTGGACTGCTTACAGCCCCACAAGACACCATCACATAAGGTAACAGCAATTCCTGGGAAACCCCAACTTCAGGTGGGAAGCTGGCGTCCCCAGTCAAGGCAGTGGTAATGAGAAAAATGCTAATTTAGTGGTGGAGATACTGCACTTGGCTTCCCTGATGAGGGATCAAGGGGATCAGGGGAGAGGCCAGCTTTGGAGGGCAACAGAGAATACAGTTTTCTGCAGAGAGAAAAAAGCAAAGAGGAAGAGGAGGTCGGAGCAGCTGAGGGAGGAGCGCCACAGGCAGAGGGATGTAAAGGATGTGGCCTCACAGTGCAGGGTAGTAAAGCAGGAAAGGAGCGTAACATTGCTTCAAGGAGTGAAGAGATGAGAATGAAAAAAAGTCACAATTCTACAGCAGGGGCCACTAATTCAATTTTCCCTGCTGTTTTTTAGTATTATTTGATCAGTGGCTGAGCAAAGCAAAGGGGATTTTCCACCAGCGTGTGACTTTAAAGAATTAAAAGCTTGTTTAAACATCAGCTTGCGTTAGGATCAGTAAAAACACGCCTCTCACTCCATCTTCTCTCCCCACAATCCGACTAACAACTTGTCGCTTCCTCTGAGACTTAGCCTGGATTGAGTCATATTCAGAGACGTATCGGACATTAAATCCCAAAACGTTGCTGGTGATGCTGCAGCTGCAGCCACTCGAGTATCTGCACTCATTTTACAGAGGGAACCATTGGCCTCTCTGCAGCAAGCAGACGGGCAACTTGATGGAAAACAGGGATTAACAGCGGTACAGGTTCCATTGTACTCCCCCAGATCTGAAACAGGGTAGGACTGAGAAACAGTGAAGTGTCAGTGACTGGCCTTCCCCTCGCTTCCCACCAGATAACAGCATCAACACTCACAGTCTCTGCAGTCCAGTGTAGAGCTCCATATCGACGTCTCTCAGAGTCTGCAATCCTGTCCAGTTCTCTATGTGTCTGTAAAAAGAAAGAGAGAGAATAGTAAATGAAAGGCTCTTGTTCATCCAAGGAGAAAGAAAAACAAACCAGGAAATATGATGGGAGGAAACTTTTTTTTTCCCAGTCCCAAATTGCACAATAACTGGCTGCGGGTTGTCAAAGTTTCAAAGTTTTCTTCATTTAAATTGTAGTTTTGGGAACAGCTCTGACGGAGCACTCTCTGCTGCCCTATGATAGATTTGATTGCCAAAAGGCGGCTTCTGAAGTTTAATCTATGTGACCGAACGCGTGAGGGGACAGAGCAAATAAAAGCTGCAGATGACTTTACTTTTGCTAATACTATCAGACTCCCAGGGAAAACTCTATGTGATAGGATAAAAGAAGGAAAGCTGGCGTCTTTCAATTAGCTTCAGGGTAAAGAGCATTTGTAAATGATTTGTTTATTATGGTTTGGAAATGAAATAGGCAATACACACACACACTGGTTTCAATTAAGCCGGGGAAATGAGGAGATGTAGCAGAGGGTCTGACATGGGCTTTATTGCTTTGTTTTGGAAAAGTAAAATATGATTAAACGCTAAAGGGAACTTCATCCTAAATGTCAAAATTTAAATCAGTGAGCATAACAATCAGTGAGACACATACAGAAACGTACAGAGGTTGTTTTTTGCATGTCATTGTGACGTTTTTTAAAGGTTTTATGCAGCAAACTATATGTACATATACAGTTTAGACACATTGAGACACATCCACACATAGCCTTTTATATACATGACAGTCCTGCAGCTTAAGTGTTACATTGGAATTACACTGAGATTTTCCTGCTCAGTATGAGTTCTGTAACCAGAAAACAGTGTTTTCTCACAACAGCAGGGCAGAAAATAACATCTCTGAATTTGGCTTTGGTGAAACTTCTCTGCTGCTGTCGCATATCTTTTGGTGCTGCATCATCTGCTTCTGGTGGAAAGGAGGATGCAGGTCTGCCAAATGTAACCAACACCACTGGAACCCTATGGTGCAGGACTTTATTATTGGTCACTGGGTTGCCAACTACTTATGAAGGTAGGCAGGCAGGTGGGAGCAGTTAGCGATAAGAGAACACGAGTGGTGCTGCTTCTGGATGCTTTTTCCAGACAAAGAGTTTTAAAATACTAAATACACAGAGAACCCCAGCAATTTTGATGGTAATGGGAGCTGAGGCACAGGAAATTGAGCTTGGATTTGCCAGATGTTTTGGGAGATCCAGACTGAGCACAAACAACATTTGTGCAGGTGCACCAGAAACTGTGACTGTTTCTCGATTGGGTTTGTTTGCTTTAATCTAAACCCAATTCAGTTGTTCCCTCCCTCTGTTGGTCTGCTTTCTACTGCTGCTCTCATACACATTTGCTTGCATAGTGATTTTGTCAACAATAATCTGCCTGTTGCACCACAGTTTCTGTGATGTTTCTGGATAAATACATTTATACACATGAGTGTTTCCATTAAGCCACAGAATGCTGATTAGTTTGTTTTCCCAGGCCTCATGCAAATCATAGTTGGGTCTACTCCAGTCGATAGGGTGTTGATGATTATCACTTTCTTTCTGCCACTCATTCATATACGTTCATATTATCACTGACACCACTCACAGCTGACCAGTGGAGGAGAGTAAAGTGCATGTTTGTGTGCACACATGTGAGAGTGGCTGAAAACATGCGGCCGCTGTCACTGTGCCACCCTGGCAAAGAAACATCGCTGATGTGGAGATTGTAGTACTTGCACTGAAAATGACTGATTATGAAGGCGGGGAGCTGAGTCATTAAAGAGACCTGCAAGCTGATATGATGGTGTATTTAGATGAACGGTGACAGGCAGAGAGGGCTGCCTCACAGGAAATGAGGTCCACACACTGGGCTCTGGTGGTTTTAGCCTCGGAAAACGTGTCTGGGGGAAGTGATGATTTAATTGTACCTTAATTCAAATAACTGAATTATCACCCAAACATGACATTTTTGACAGAACATTTTTAATAATTGTCTTAGTTTAATTAGTCTCTTAATATATATGTTTAACAGTGTATAGAATTAGCTTTTATTGTGAACTAACTATCTAAATGCTGTATTTGTACTGTGTTAATTAAAAAGGATTTGTTGGGCAGTTTTACACGTGTCACAAGTGTCACTTTCTCACAGATAGTAATTAATAATAATAATGGGAATTTTTGTAGGGAGAGAAGTAAATTAAATAAGGCTTAAGTTACATGACAGGTGAAACATGAAAGCGGCAGCAATAAGAGCTGGTTTATTGCAGGAGTCTGCTCAACCAACACATGTTGAAACAGGGTCTTCATGTTTTTTTTTTTTGAATGTTATAATGCAGAGCTCATAAGGAAAGCACAATATGGATAAGGATGCTGCACCTTTATTACAGACATTTCACAATAAAAGGACATGAAGAGAATGCATTTAAAATATTAGAACTGCTAAATAATAATAATAATAACAACAATATCCAACTAAAATAATAAATAATACCTTTTTAATTAATACTTAATAACTGCAACAATCCTCATCCATCACTCTTATACACATTGCCCTGCCTCCTCAGTCCCAAACCAATCTGGACCTGGGGAGGCTCTCTATATTTATAACTGCTTTCCTCTGAATAAAAAAAAGCAGTATTTTAGGTTCGGAGCGTCTTTTTTTGCTTATTTTGGATTAAAAAAATGATTCTAGTTTGACGTACAAGAGAAGGAGAAGAAACAGATACAAAGAAACAAAACCGAACCTCAAACCTTCTTTATCATGTTAATGTGATTCTTTTAAAATGATGAAATCATGAGACAACCTGCAGCTTTAATAAAGATGAAATCACTACTTCTGTTTCTCGAATGATGAAACGAAAGCCACATGAAACTGTTTGACTCATTCAGAAAATTACAAAATGTTTATTAGAAAGACGAGAAATCTAATTATTGAATTGTTTTACACAAAGGCATAATTCACAAATTAAAAAAACTATTGGGCAGAGATCTGAGCAGCTGCCTTTGTTCATTCAGTGAGTCTGACAGTTTTTTTATTGTTTCTTTCTGCATTAGGAAAGTTTTTACAGGAATCTGGCATCTACCATGATTAAAAGGCGATATGACAGTCATGCATCAATGCAACAACATCTCAACAATATTTATGCTTGATGCTCTGTGATGTTATTTTTTGCAATCCTCATTTTCATCAAGCCACTGTCAACAAACAGCAGAGGAAGGAAACACCTCCCTGCGGACATGAGCACATTGTCAGCTCTGAACCTCTGATTGTCTGCGGCACACTGAATATGCATGTGGATTAGACGGCTGTGAAAAGATGGATATGAATAACAAAGATGGTATGATAATGCTGGGGCGTTCAATCTCTGTCCTGTTATTCCCGAATCCTTGGAGGATGCACAAATAAAATGGTACAAAAATAAAATCAACATAATTTGAAAAGTAATGGAGACGCTTACATTTTACATTTTCAGGCATTCGAGTTGACAGTCTCATCCAGACGTGCAGCGAGTTAGACAGTGCAATAATTTGAATTGCTGCTCTGTCAAAATGCATATCAACAGAAGTGAGGGGATTTGAGCAATGAGAAGAAAAGGGGATGTGAGGTTTTATTTTTCTTGACAGCATGATTAGAATGAAAGACTAACTCCCTTATCGTCTCTCTTATCTGCCTTCAAATTATTTGTTCTCTTTACACTTATTTTAATCCTGTCCAAAGTGTTTTCTGAATAGACACGTTTGTTATGTTGTTGTCAATAAGTGGCAGCTACAGAGGAAATGAGCAGGACATTAACAGAACAAATTGTACAGACAGATCTCCCAGTGTGCTCTCTAACATACAAGCCCGTGAAATTACAGCCACCTTCCATCTGCTTTAGAAAATGACTGCCAGCAAAGTACAATCTAAACTGGGTGGCAGGGTGGTTTGGTGCTCGAGGAGAACACCCTGGAACCAAACAGTAACAGATTCAACCCCAGTGACAGCCATCTGTTGTGTTGCACTAGCCCTGGGCTACACACTGAACCCCTACCTGCTACTGTATCTGAGCTTCTGTGAATATGAAGAAAAATACATTATAAAACAGTTTCTCTTTTATTAATATGGTTGAACACAACAAATGGCGGAATTTAAAAGTAGATAACTTTGGAAACTGGATATAAAGCCAAAGAGAAGCTGTGCTCATAATGTGTGGTTTTAAGTTTTTACTTATGAAAAGAATCATATAAGAGTAGGAATCGTTGTCAACCCTCTTACACAAGCAATGTGTTTGGTCTGCTTTGTCATTCACCAACAACATTGAATGTTCGACTTCTTCAAAGAAAACACATGCTTCACATGTGGCCAGCAGAACAAGCTGTTAACGCCCTTTTAAATTGATACGGCTAACAAAACAGCTGCTTATATACAGGCTGACATTCAGCAGACATGGAGCAACGTCGACATCTGAAGATTCTGGCCACTCAACACATTTACATCCAGTAGTCAGTCTCATTTTAGCCTCATCGACTCATAAAGATAATTTCTGGATCTTAATTAATTACACTTTCCACTGTGAAGTAATCCTGAGCAGGTAGCTTTTTTGATACATGATAAAAGTCTCTGTGGGACCAGGTGATGCACTAGTGATAAATCTTCATGGTTTTGGCAATAACTGTAACTGCATTAACATGAACCACAATGTTCAGATATTTTTAATTATGAGTTGCTAATAGAATATTCCATTCATATGTTACACAGTGACATTTCATCCTACTCTACACACAAGCCGAGCAAATGTGTCATCAAAGCAGTTGGTAACTGCCGATGACACATAATGCAGTTAAAACTCCACTAGGATGTTATAATGCAATTAAGATGCAAACATGTCTACAAAATTCAACTACAGTCAGAATACTCCACATTATTTTGATAATTGCTTATTCTAAGCATGACCTTGCAAATGTAAAGATAATTATAAAATGCTGTTAATAGTGTCTTATTAAAACTATTGTCATAAATTGGTTCATATCTGAATTCTGGTGTCCATACTATAGCATAATAAAATAAAAAGTAATTTGTATTGTATTAGGTACTTCAGTTAGTTAATGATCAAGATCGGCCATGTCAATGATAAAATGTGATGGACATGAAAATGATTTGAATGAAACATTATCACTGAAGCATTTCCTCAGTTAGAATGTGTAGCAGATCCAAGATACATGAGTCCCCCAGCAGCACAAACAACAAATATCTTCTGTTTCTAGGTAATCTCCTCTGATTCTGCCCATTGTTTCCAATGCCGCTGTCTGTCTGTGATTTACGACTTTGTTGGGATGATCTACAACACTCGGATCACTGCCTTAATGGGAAAATGTTTAATAAAATAGAATGTCTCTGGTGTGTTCCTGGGATATTGATCTACATTCTGCCTCCCTCTCTGTTTTCATGGAGGCAGAGCTGCACTCTTCTACAGCCTAAACACTTCAGAGTTGGGACGCAGTGGTGAAGTAGCACTCCTCTAGATTAAAGCACACGCCTAACATCAATCAGATAACCTGTTTCTGCTGTGTGTGAGTGTTTGTGTGTGTGTGTGTGTGTGTGTGTGAAAAGTTCCTTTTTTTAAAAGCTTGACTC
Source organism: Paralichthys olivaceus (assembly GCF_024713975.1). Taxonomy (NCBI): domain Eukaryota; kingdom Metazoa; phylum Chordata; class Actinopteri; order Pleuronectiformes; family Paralichthyidae; genus Paralichthys; species Paralichthys olivaceus. The sequence goes on along the minus strand of NC_091093.1, from coordinate 7,215,737 downwards.
ACAAGTGTTTGCGAGCTGCATTGTAAAGATGAGGCGGGGAGACACATGAAAAGAACACAGAGGAAGTAGCGATGATGAAAACAGAACAAAGGAAGCTATTTCGCTCAACATTTACTGCAGCTGGTAGGATGGAACAAGTCATCCTCCAAACCAATCATGAGGGACATTTGGCATTCAAAGCTTGTAAAATGGGAATCAAGTATTACGATCGCTGCAGTTTCGCTCACTGAGACAAACCCACGCCTGCTACTTCTATGCAAATGTAATCACACGCATAGGAAGACAGATGTAGCAGCTACTTCCTTCCTAATGTATGAGCCTATGGAATTATATATTCCTTCCATCTGCTGGTCAGAATCTGATTAACGAAATGACGTCCAACATCAGAATTATTATATAAAGCTAACTGTGATGCGTGGTTGGAGGGTCATTGGACTTCTACCAAATTCAGCTTCATGTCCATACAGTGACACACAGCGCTGGTGTGGAGTACAAGTTTATAGGAAGGATGCAGGGCCCTGTAGCTGAGGTAGCTAACCTGAAGGTCTGCAGTTCAATCCCAGTCTTCCAAGTCTGCATGCGAAGTGTCCTTGGGCAAAATACTGAACCCTGAATTCCCTCATAGAAAAAGTGCTGTGTATAGATGCACTATATGAATGTTTATGTGAATGGGTGAACAGCAATTAACTGTACTGTAAAGCACTTTAAGTGGCCATGTAAACTAAAAGCTCTATATAAATATAGATCAACTACAAACAAAAAATATAATACAGAAAGAAATATATGGGCTGCGTCCCTGCCTCATTTAATCCCTTTGTTGATCACAATACATAGAATAAGCATGTTTGCTCAGTGAATCTTCCTTTGATAAATAAAGGCTCAAATTAAAAACATGATTCTGTGCTCATATTGGCAGAGAGAGACGTCATAGAAACAAATGGGCCCACCTCTCATCCCTCTGCACTTTTGCAGGAAAAATATGAAATCGGGTAAATTGTGACAATTTGTCTCAATTACATTAACAGCCGAGACTGCGAGCAGGAGAATATGATATCGATATTAAAGTGACAGGCAAAATTGACCAAATTACAGCTATATTAAAAATGATTTGCTCTGTATGAAAACGATGGATTCAGCAGTAAGGATAAAGCCCAATTTTTACAGCGACTGCAACTGAAAATCCATAGGGAGTGAAAAACAGAGGATGAGAGAGAGGGTAGCCTAATAAAGGGACTTCAGTTCAATACGAAGTGAAATGAAAAATAGCAGGAATAAAATTTCAGTAGATTTCTGTAGTTATCAGGGGTTTCTCAGGGACTGATTCTCTCGGCAAGAGACAGGCTGACAGCCAGTTGCTTCTACTAAGTGCTGGTCTCTGTGGACGCGGCCATTATAGACTACTCAATATACAGTCCTTTTTAGAGTGGACTAGAAAGATTGTGTGGATAGTTCAAGTATATGCATCATAGTATATAGTAAAAGATGCCCACACACACTCTCTCAATTGCCTTTAAACCCTTGACTGCACAAATGCCCTGAACAATCTCACTTAAAACAATCTTTTTTACATCTGCAACATTCCTAAAATCAAATAATCCTTGGAGTGGTTAATTTTTTATGATTTTCAGAGGACAAGACTCATATACTATTCATGATGCGAACAGTATTCTCGTACAATATTCCTCCTCATTATTAACTCGATTTAATGAGTAACACACAAGCACTCACTATTGTAGTGACTAGAATATGCAAATGAATGGTCAAACATTGTGAGACTTTATGTGTGTGTGTCACAAAGTCTCACAATGTTGAACCATTCATTCTGTTTTAGGGGCTTTGCATATTCTAGGCACTGTGTGTGTGTGTGTGTGTGTGTGTGTGTGTGTGTGTGTGTGTGTGTGTGTGTGTGTGTGTGTGTGTGTGTGTGTGTGTGTGCTCCTGTGTGCAGTCAGTGTGTAAAAAACCTGTGAAAGGATGATACTTAAGACATTTGTTCTGGAGACTCTGGTCGGTTTAATTATTTTCTTTCTAAAACTAAAGTCTACTTGCAGCATATCTGTGAGCAACATAATCGTTCAGGTCACTTCCTGCATGTGAGAAAGCCGTGCTGTTCTGAAGCCACGCCAGAGCCATCAGCTCAGAGTGTTTTAGCACTGCTAATGTCCCCAGCCAGGATGCCATCCCATGGCTTGCCCCCAGACTGTTCTGTGTCACCAGTTTGCCGATCCAGCCCCGGGTGGAAACTACCTAAGCCTCTAAGTGTCACTGCTCGCTACAGGCTCAGCCAATCCGCAGCAGAGATTTGGCAGGGCTAAACGTCGTGGGAGCATTGGTCCGTGCTCTGAAAGGTATCAACACCTCGCACATGACTGAGCTCAAGCATTTGTGCCCAAAATGAAAATGACTATAATTAGTATGCCATTTTACCAAGTGTCATCAAGCTATGATCCTCCTCGGATTCAGCTGACTCCATACTGGAGTTACTCAGCAGTAGCTCAGAGGGCATCGGATCTGCAAATCAACGGATGTCACTTTCAACACTGTACACCTCTGAGTACATCAACACTGTCAAACCACATTATCATTACACCATTAATGCTCTGAATCTTAAAAACAGGCAATTTCCAAAGTGCAGTGGCGCCCTGTAAGTGCCCGATTAATAAATTCTACACTTTATGTATGACATTAAAAGTTTGCTTTGTTTTCATTAAACCAAAATTGTCCCAAAACGTGGACTCACTGAGCACATTAGCATTGATCTGGAATTATATTTCCAATATTAATTTTGCTTCACCAACACCTGAGGGAAATATTTTACTCTTTATAGATAAATGCACCACTATACACTTCAAGCTCGATGCTAATATGTCTCAGGCTTCAGTTTTGTATTGAGCAGGTAGCTTGATGCATTTATCAAAACTTGCTGAATACAGCTGCCAACCACATCTGCAAATATAAAGTGAATGGAAGGAGTCCATCATTGAATCTTTATTAATAATAATAGAATATGTTTACCTGCTGTAATGTTCAATATACACATATTTATCTTACAAACTGCAGCAGTATCTTCAGTTTGATTACTCTGATTGGTCTTTTGACTCTGTCCTGTTTGATTGGTCAACTGCTTACATCATAAGTCAAAAATATAATCTGTGTCCCAATACAGGGGCATTCATGGGCCTGAAGTCTACACAGGATTTCCATGACGGGCATCACCAGCTTGTCCCATCCTTACTGCTGTCAGCTAGAAGCTGTCAATGCCACTTGATTTTCTAACATGTTGAATGCTGTTTGGTTGAGTCAAAGCCTGATACTTGAAGGGTAGTAGTAGAAAAATTGTAATTTAAAAGTTAATTTAATTGTATTGGATTTGGCTGCAACAAAGTTTACCCCTGAGACTCCTAAAGTGTTTTTTGGAATCAAACACTTCACCCACCCCTGCATCGTCATAGTGGTGAGTAGATGATGAGTGAATTTTAATTTTTCATCGAACTGTCCCTTTAGGCATCAAACGTGTCAGCGCCATAACTTTAGATGCTTCCTCCTCAGCTGTAGACACTGAAATCCTTGTAACTATGGTGTTGAATGTTTATTTCATATGTAGCTGATTACTTCACAGAGGGGGCCTCCTTGAAAGAAAGCATAAAATGCAAACCAGGCACAAAGGAAGGAGTGTCCAGGAGCAGCGTTTTCTACTGAAGAGAAGGACTCCCCTGTGCTGCGGACGTTGACCTTTGTAAGTTAGCAGACCTTTTACATACAGCTATGACACACTGATACACAGAAAGGGTAAGATTATAATAATATGGACATTGAGCCAAAGATATGAAACTATTTAAAACACAAAAAAAACCATCAAATGTAGGGTTTAGTGGGCTCAAGCCAATTGCCTGTGAGATAAAGGAGGATACGACCACAGCAAAAACCTGAGCATGCTTCAAGATGCTTTCTGCTGCTGTCAGCAGTTATACCTCAACTTTCCAAAGCTCCAGTGTCCTGCTGAGCATGATAGTGTTTAATCAAATAAGTGATCGTATAGCCCTGGAGCCCTGCCAGAAACACCATAGTGCATGCAAACAAGGCAGACCTTTAGCACAAAAATATTCTGTGCACTCAAAAATCCATCTGGACATGCATAATTATCGGAATTATAAGTATCCAATTTCATTCACATGCCTCGTCAACTGCACACGCTAATAATCAACAGACTATGAATATATTGCATTGTATTGTTATATGTGTAATTATACTGTAGTGTAGTGACAGGACCGAGCAGATGTGATTGGTTATGAGAGATTGAAATAAAAGATAGAGGAGGCTTCGAAGAGGAACTGAAATTATTTATGATGTAGCAATAAGGATACAGTACAATACGACATGTAGCAACATGGTGGAACTGTCCTCCACAAGTGTCCCCTCTTTATTCTTCACATACTTATCAGCATTTCATCTTTATGTTAACAAGACACTTTGAGTATCATTTGACTGCCTATCTGATGACGTTACGTTATCTTTAATGTCAAAACCATTCAATGCTATTTTATACTGTAGAAAGGAAAGGAAGGGGGATGCAGAATGTCTACCCCTGTAAGGACAGAGCAGCGAAGAGAAATAAAGAGCTGAGGTACAGAGGGACATATTGTGCATTGAGCTGAATTTAAGGGCCTTTGATTACAGATTATGATGCCATCTGTTGTGGATGGTGGTCATACTGTACATGACAGGCAGCATATTCGATACGGGATGCCTGCACCTCCTGGTGCCGCTGCCGTTCATCTTGAATGAAAACACCTCTCTGAAGGCCAGCGGTCCACAGTGGGATAACTCAAACCCTGGCAGAGACAGCGGCGCTCGGCTTACAGCATGAGGAGTGGATTAAATGTTCCGCGCACGTCCTTCATAGAGCTAGTCTCCTCCAATTTCAGGATATGATAAATGTGTAGCTGAGGGGCATCTCTCCTGGAGAATTCAATTAGGTAAGAAAAGAGAAGAGGATCACGGTGATATTAGAGAGCTGATCGGAGAGCTCCTCAGCCCTCCCTGTAATGAACAGCTCCATTCCTCCACCGTGACTAGATTGATTTGACTAGCCAAGCTCAGAGTTCATCTTCCTCTTAAAGTCTATCTCAAAAGGCTGGGTGTCATTGTAGAGGAGAGAAGTTTGAAATTCAGAGTTGGACTGAAATATGAGTGAAGGTTTGATATTGAGGCCTGGGGAGTGAAGTGTCTGCATGCTCCAGACACGTAGCAACACTTTGAGATAACCTTTAAAGGAACTTTTCTAACTTGGGAGGACTTGGCAGACTCTTTGAACTCCTCCCCTGATCAATAACCCAGATCTACAATTACCTTAAACTTCAATCAGCAGTTAATTATACTCATAATGGCCTGTCAGTGTTTTCTGTCTGTGTGAATGGAACTTATTCATCAATACGCTACCATATTAATTGTGTCTAAATAAACATTAGTCTAAAGTGACTCTACTGAACATTTTGCATCTATTAAAATTAAAGAGACAAAAAGACAACAAATCTCTCAGGATGGAAAGTGGTGACATATACGAAGAAGACACCTACAAAAATGTCAAGACTGCTTATAATGACAAAGCCTGACGCACACTGTAAACAAAATCACATGATCTCTGCAGCAGATCAATGCGACAGGTCCTGCCTGCGCCTGCTGCATCAACCTTCACCTAAACACTCCGCAGATTTCTGTGTTGTGAACATGTCTGAGTGGAGAATCTCCTGCTGCGTTCGAGGCAAACTCTTGACAAAATTGTTCCAGGTCCATGTCTGAAAAGGCCTCATTCGCTGTATTACAATTACATTGTGACGCACCAACATCCACAAGACTGAAAACATTTTAGAATTCAAGCCACTGTCATTATGTCATACTAAAACCTTTACTGCAAAATAAAAATACTATTCAAGCTTCTTTAATTTCCTTTTTCTGAGTCCCCCCCTTGATATGAACTCTTCAAATTTAGGGACTCAACAGCTACGAACAGTCTCTCAGCTTCCTTATCCAAGCAGTCCCATCACCTGAGAAAAAAAAGTGTAATTACTGGGTTTGGGTTGAGTTACACTCCACTGCACTCCATCTCAGCATTCTGAGGTCTGTCTCTGTCTTTCAGTTTACAGTGAAAATGGACAGTTAAAGATCCTTTCCATCTTTCTGTTCATTTTTCATTCCTTTAGCTGCCCGTTCTTTATCGTCCATTGTGTTCTATCACCCTCTGCTGTCTCGATGCAATGAACTCTGACCTTGCCATAACTGGCTGTTTGTGATCTACAATAATACGTGTTGCCTTTGTGATTACCTCAGCAGAGAGCACTAGCTACATGTCTGAAATGGAAAATAAAAGCAAGATTCTGACTCAGCAACTTTATTGCTCCTAGAATAAGACATCCCAGGGAATTTATAGCAAATGATCAGTGGCTTCTTTAGCCGTTATTTTTCTTACACCTTTGCGGAGTATAATTGATTCATTTATATATCAATTATTTCTTCGCTCACTTTGTGGGAGAAAACTGGGCACAGGAATTAATTAGACTACCTTGCATGGCCTCCAGGGTGAAACTAAGTCAGAAAACTTTAACACGTACTTGTAGCGACAACACTGAGATGGAACGATGTAGTAATAAACTCAAAGCTATCATTAAATGTAAGATTAGGCTTTTTGTTAACACAAGTCTGAGACTTACAATGAGTTTAACACAAGGAAAGTGGTTTATTTCTTAATTTAATCTAGAACATTAGTTCTAGGATTTTATTGACAGTTTATGCATCAATTCTTCTTAAAGTCAGTGCCGTATTAAAGCCCAACATTCACTCCAGACTATGACGTTACTGAATGGCTGCAAGACATTGCAGTAAAGTGCTTAAAATATGAATATGTATATCTTATTCGGGACCGTCACAAGAAATTCACATCTACTACAGGTGCTGACAGTGTGCAAGGAAACAGACAATATGAGAAAAGATGCAGGGAAGGTGTGAGTCTAATGTGAAGATCTAAAAATAATATGAGCAACATAAATGAAGATGTCCAAGTTGCCACACTGTATGATCCAAACATAATAATGATGATGATGAGGACAATTTTTTTCATTTAGCAAGCAAGTATATGAGCACAAAGTGCTTTCCACGAACAAAACAAACATGCAATGTTTGAAGATTACAAGATAGGTAAATAATAAAAGGGAAGGATTAAGAACATACATTAATGCCTAAATAAATATACAGGTGTACACCGTTTCCAATACAATTTTTTCACTTTATGGCATAAGTGGAGGTACATGAATGTATGTGCATGAAGGTCACTCTCACGCACAATAGATTCCGGGTGACAGGTACACAGACCAAAGAGTGAATGTGTGAGTGTTCTTGCGTGACCTAAAAGAACTGCAGTGCATGCCACCTAAGCAGTGGAAACTATGAGGCCTGACTCACTTTGTGGATGGTGAAAAAACGTTATTGACCTTAGTGCAAGCACAAGGTAGCACACAGTAATAGGAAATATCACTGCACACCAATTTACAGATCTCTGATGTTATTATGAGGAGTTTATCAAATGTTTTGGTTCCTTATGAAACTGTGGCAGGAATAAATGGAATACGGCAGGCTGTCACAGTCTGGATAATTAAAGGGAAATACTACACAGTCTGTGGAACGCTGTTCCAAATGGGAAAGCCAGTACTGCAAGGGTTCGATCACCTTTAGTCTTAAGTCTTGTCTCTGGAACAGTTAAAAGACCTGACACGGCAGATCTCTCTGTTCAGCACATAAACAAGGCATTGCAGTAGTCGGGAGAAGAAGATAAAAGGGCCTGTATAATTTATTTTGGAAATATTCCTCAGTCGATAAAAACAAGAGTGGACTATTTTCTTTAAGGCTCGAGATACTGTCGAAAATATACCCCAGATTTTTGTGGTTGACTTAATGGTCAGAGTGAGGGGGCCAAGGACTGGTTGTATTTCAGTTGAGCAGTGTTAAAGGCTAATGATGACAATTTCTGTCTCGTTAGAGTCACATTTGAAAAGGTTTGGGGCATCCAGTTTAGTACATCAGCCATGAATTGATTAGGGAGGTACATTTACAGCTGTCAGATGGTTTGAAGGACAGCTACAGTTGTGTAACGTCTGCGTAGCTATGGAATGAGATGTTGTGAAAGTGAATAATTGGTCCCAAATGTAACATGACCCCAACACAAATCCACAATAACCTCAACATCATGTGTTGTGATTATTCACTCTCAATTGAGTTTTCTGTGAGGCTGCATTTTTACATCATCATAATGTAAACTATTGCAGGTTTTTTTTTTAAACATTTCAAAATCAATGTACAAGGTTTTTGAGCTTGTTCAGGTAACGGATTTGTTTCTTCTTTTTTTTTATCTGCGCCTTACAGTTCCTCTGAAAGCAATCTTCAGTCATCTCAGTGCATTGTGCTTCGATAACTTCAATCATCTCACACAACCTTTTCTCGTCACTTGTTAAAAGGGAGGTGAGAACCAAAGGGTGGAGTCGAGGACAATTTGATTCTAATGTAGGAGAAGACAATGTGGTAAAAGAAAGATTTGTGTTGAATTGATTTTATGGAGGGATGTGCATATATTTAATTAGTCGTGAAGGACAGAGGAAGTGTAGGGACGTTTTTTTCGATTATTTGAAAAACATGTTTGCAGCTTGAAACGCTTAAAATTGAAAACAGACAATACGCAGTGATTTAAAACACTGTGGGCTCAGAACCACAAGGGCAAACAGAGCTGTTTTCTGTCAATACCAGGAATTAGTCTCAGGGGAAATTAAAGCAAAAGGTTAAGCTGGATCGTGTGTGTGTGTGACACTTCTCCACCTGAGTCCTCGTGCTAATTAGCGCTCCTGATAAATTAGCGTTTCTGTGTTGACAAAGGACTCTGACAGGAGGAATTTACACTTGCAGCAGAGGAACGAGGCTCATGGTTGGATTTAGATTCAGCCCTGATGATATTTATCCAGGTGTAAAAATAACACTGAGCTGACAGTGAGTGAATGTGTCCTGTTTTGGGCAGTAAAACGCTGTTAGATTGGGGGGAGAGGTGCTGAGACAAAACAGCTCTATCATCTCTTCAAAACAAAGCATCGAAGAATTTCTGTGTTCAAAGGTTTATTTTCAAATTTCTTCTCTCAATGGTTTAGATCAGAGGTGCATTCATCCTGACAGGCCGAATACAGATAGTGGTTTTTAAAGGAGAATGATTACACATTTCAGTTTATGGAAGCACACATGCTCTTCAACAAGGTGATATTTAAACGATCAGTGGACAAGCTCATAACGTTTTACCTCCAGCTGTTCCACCAGCAGGATGCTGCATCTAAATGCTAAAAGCTTCAAATACCAGATTTTAAAACTGAGCTTAAAACACACCCTAACCCCTCAGATAAAGAAAATAAATTACAAACTCTGAAGTGAGGTATCTCACTATATGCTCTGCTGTGGAGGGTTGTGGAGTGGGCACAGTTTTTTTTTTCTTTTATAAGAATTGGAGGTGCAGTCTTGTGATATTTTGCCTTGGCAAAGGTATACACTTCATTTTAGTTTGTTTTCTATGTTTACTAGCTCTGCACCTGATTTAACACTATGCTATGTATGTGAGTGAGAATAGGCATATAAGCATAATAAGCATACGTGCACAAATTATTAAGGTTTAAAATATCTGCATGGATATATGTCTCTGTGTGTGTTTAAATTGTATTGGTTTTTTTCTTTATGGTTTGTCCATATACACAAGACATATAGGGTATGTTGTATCAGCCAAACATCAATCACAATATTGAAACATTACAACAACCGCCGTAGTTTAAAAACAATTCAGTAACCTTAGAACCAGTCTGGCAGACCCACAGTACTGGCCACATTCATTATACAGATGTAAAAAGATGTTTTGCCTTCTTGTTGAGAGTTAAAAAGAAGATTGATGGAGTTACAGCAGAAAGTCAGTTAGCTTCCATTAAAACATCGATGCAAGAAAGCAAAAACTGTAGTTCTTTACTTGAGGTAGATAGATTGGTTGTTTTTCTTTATTTCATTATTAATAACACCAGGGATGTTATCTATGATTCCCATGAAGTTAAGTTTCTGATTCTATTTCTAGTTATAATTATCATTATTCACAGCAAAAAGCTTTCAGCTAATTCAGGCACTTTAAAACACTGTGAATTCACAGAGCAGACTCCATTAGGGTGTGAAGGCAACCAAGGGTATCGTATCTCTTAGAACTGTCTTAACAATCACGAGTAGTTAAATTGTAGGCTGCTACGTGCACTGGTGCAGTCCTAACAATAATTCAAAAAGGTGGATTTCAGTTGACAGTGTCAGTGTTTGGCAGAAGAATCCTTTCATTAAAACACAATACACCAGGAGTGAAAAGCTAAAAGATGTTTCTATCTCTCTGGGTGAATACGCTCAAACTTTCTCACATTCCATCAAAAGAAAGAAAGTAGATACATGTTAAATACCTTTCACAATGTTCATGTTTTTTGACTGAGATGTGAAATGTTATAACATCTAATCCTCACATATGTCTACAGTGTCAACCAATTATCTACTGTAAAGGATGGAACTAGAGGGAGATAGAGCTCAAGGTTGCTGAATAATTGTTTGTTTGCTATTTTTCTTCCTGCTTCCATTTAAGCGACTGCTTCTATCAAACACACTCTCTCTCTCTGTATTACACATACTAGTTTATCAAAATGAGGGTCCATGAGCCCACACCTAATCCGTGCATCCAGACAGATTAACCTCAGGACACGTCTCATCGGTCTACAAGAAGACATAAAGCCTCGGCAGTTGGCTGTCACCCCATGTGCATGTTTTACAAATGCTACTGAATGTATCATGAGTGATAGTCATGAACACATACTGTACACATCAATGGATTACCTGTGGACCTACTGGTCATATACAGGTAGGACCAGGTACCTGCGACACTGGGTGCATGTGCAGCTGCACCATTGATCTGTTGCATCTCACAGGCGTCTGCTGTTCACACGGGGTGTGTGTGTGTGATGCGTGCCTGCATCTATTCCACAGACCTTGAAACTGTGGTGAAAGATCTTTTTCTTTGTATATTTAGCTGTTAAGTGCATGCAGTACGCAGAGAAAATGGGGGAGACTCTCTTAGAGAGCAGCAAGAGGAACAAAATGACGTCAAAAAGGGACAAAATTACCACAGCGACATGCTAAATGATTATTTAGAAAGACAAAAAGTCTATTATGCAGTAGCCTTGTCATATTATCTTGGTAGTTATGGGTGGGTGGTTGGCTTTATTTTTTTGAGCCAACAGGCGATTTGTCTCAGAAGCTGTACCTTCACAAATGCCTATATGTCAGACTGTATTAAAGTTAAACAAGTGTTTAGGAAACATAAGGCCCTAACATGGTGCACTTCAGCTGGACAGGAATGCCAATATCACCAAACATTCAATCACCAACACTTTTGTCTCCTCTGTAAAATAACCAAAGGGAAACACGTTGATCTTTCCAGTAACAATAAACACATTAGTGATGCCTGACAGGTGATGGCTTCCTCTGGAAATAAGAAGCCTCCAGAGTTCACAGTGTCAAATGTAGACAGCTGCTGCCGCAAGTCACATCTCTTGACTGACGTGTCTGCCAGTTTCTCCATCAAAGTCTTGTCAAAGGAGAGATGGTGTTTTTCCTCATGGAGGCTAATTTTACTACGACAACAAATTAGTTTGACTCCCAAAGGTTCCACAACTCCTGCCATAATGTGTGCACCTGTGGCTGTGCTAGTTGTTTTAGCCCTTTTGACTCATAATGTGGGGACCTTGTGTATAATAAATTATAAACCAACCACAGTATTTCATGAAGTGCATGAAATGTGGGATGATGACATTTTTTGAAATCTCCTGTGTCCCGATGATGGGTAAGGTCAAACGTATTTTTTTGTTGAATATTCAGCTGTTACTTATTTAGCAATGCAAGTGCGCCAGCAATATTTGACGGTCACTGTATATTATACATATAACATACATTCATTGCAATTAATATTATTTGTTCAAAAAACAAAAGAAGCAAAAAACATCAAGGTTCAGTTTACACCAGATTAGAAATGAAATAAAATATATGGCATGTAGCTATAATAAACTTCAATAATCTCAGTTGTTAAAGCAAATGTTCCATGTACCCTTATTAATCTTGTAAAAATTTAAAGCCAGACTATTTCACTATAGAAATCAACTTAGAATTTGAAATATGGCAGCAGCTACAAAAACGTGTCCATAAAGCTTCATCATCAGTGCAACCTAATTCACTTTTATTTTTGGTATGCAACTGAATAACAATAATTCCCAGTTTACTAACCCAAACAATAAAAATAGGCTGAAATAAAAATAGCCACGGCTCCCTGAACGACAACTGTTTTGACTGTTTATTTTAACAACACTTCATCTCTTAAAAACTAACACAACTCCTAGTTTATTTTTATGTTGCATTTTCGGATGTATCAAGACACGTGGCCTGATCAAGAAAACATCAAAAGCCTTTAAAGTTGACCTGGTGGCAAGAGTTCATGGTTGCTGGTCATCAAAGTAACACAACAGGGTTTTCCAGGTACATGGCCACTGGAAAAAGAAACGAGAGACAATTTGTCCATGTAAAACAACTCATGCTAATACATCTCATTTCTTGTTAAAAATAAATATTGCATAATGTTATATGTGCAAGCTTTTTGTCCTCAACCTTAACTATAAGATAATTTGACTTATGAGGATCGTAAAACAAAAGAATTAGATATAATAATTTTTCATGGTTTGTTTTTAAAGCAATAGTTTGACAGGAAATACATCAACATTATCTTTTGCAAAAAATATTTCCAAACCATCATAAGCGTAGTTAGCATGCATTAGCTTGGAAGGATAGCGTGGTTGGTTTGCTTTGCTATTTTGTTGCTGTCTGACTGTGTGGCAAAACTCGTGGTTGGTAAAAGCTCTAGAGAGGATATCAGGTACTTCTCAATAAGATGACATTTTTAGCCAGTGAAAGTAGATGGAGAGTGACTGTGATATATTGTGAAGATGAGTAGCAAGGTCGTTGCACCAACAGGGAGCCAGTAGGGAGAGGAGTTGAGTCCCAGAGGACCATTTAGTTTTAATGTCTTCTCATCTGGCTCCACACAAAGCACCATCAGGGTCTTTAAAACCCTCCTGGAGCTCTCCAGTTTTGTACGGCCACAGAGAGGCCTCAGCTCGCTGAGAATGATCGGTGAGGCCGGCTGAATGGCCTGACATGGCCATAATGTTTTGATGTAGTGCCATACGCACCAATAGTCACACAGAACAGAGAAAATACAGATATCACAGGTAATAAATAAGCACAGGCCGTTATTGCACTCAAGGCCAAAATATAAATTTCTCTCTGCTTTCTGGGAAATATGGAGGTACATTTGTGCCACCAATGTTTATGCCTGTCCCTTCTGCAGATGATGTTAGTTGTCAAAGCTAAACAGCTGGGATTTTAAAGCCATTAATTCATTATGAGTGTTTACCACCCAAACATCAGCACATACTGCCTCAAGAGATAGTAAATGGATGGATGGATGGATAGATGGGGACAGGAAAGGGCAGCTCTTTGCTCTTATCTGAGTAATGTACTGCTTTGCTAATGCCTGAGAAAGAAATGCCAAAAACACAAAGCACGTATTTTTGAAAGAACATTTTTTTCTAGCTCAGAGCTTACCAAATGGCGGTGGCCTAAAAGGAAATAAAATAAATAACAAGAATATTGGGAAGAAGGCTGGGATATGCTCCAGGCCCCAAACGACCCTAAACAGCCATTTGAGGTCACAGTCTTACATGCTGAAGCGGGATTATAACGCAGGCAGTTATAAACAATACAGGACTGCAGGTGAATGGAATATGCACAGAGATTAATGATAAATGTCTTTGGATTAATAATGGGTGTCCTTTTTTTTCACTAAAAATAATGGAGAATGCCGCTGAATAGCTCCCATCACTATGCGTGCCGTAAAGGAGAATATGGCTGAAGCTTAGCGAGGGCTGAGAGAGCTGCATTATTCACACAGCTCTGGCAGTCATCACTGACATGGAGGACAGTTGGGTGACTCATCCTACTTGATAATATATGATGATTTATGTTGTTTTTTTTTTAAACAAAAAACACCTGAATAATAAGCAGTGGCTTTATTAGAAGATGGGAGAGAAGGAAGGGAGGTAGGAGGGGGGTTGTGTTGTGGTGACTGATGGGAATCAACACAACTCTAACGGACATGGTGACTGTCAGACATACTACCTCACCTGGGAGGAGGTTATCGCTGAAGATATTAACAATGCATGTGTGTGTGAGACAGAGAGAGAGAATGAGAGACAAAGCAATCATGAGAGAAAAGAGGTTCTAAGACACAGACACCTCACGGTATGAATCATCCATCAGGATCATGCAGAAGAAGGAATTAGCTGTAATGCTACTTTCAGTGTTGTTTCACTAAGCCTCAGATACCATGTTAAAACATGATTAACTGTAATAAACCTTCAGTAAAGCTCATGCTACCTGATTAGACATAAAAAATGTCCGCCTTTAGATCTCTGACAGCAGCCGGTATACTTGATAATTGTTGACTACCACTGAGCAGTCACATGTTAAATGATACATGGAAAAAATCCAGCAAAAGCAAATGCATGTAAATAGATGTTAATTGATTGACTTTAAAGAAGGAAAGTATTTCCGTCGTGTCTTTTTTTTTTCATACTACCATGGAACAAATTGCCATTTAAATAGGTAGATGCATGTTTTTTTTCTGTTCCTTTCAATCCCACACATTCGACACAGCAAACTGTTGCACACAGTAGCACCACTGACTCATAATCTGTTGTATAAATGAAGAAGCTAAATGTCAACAGAAAGCCCCTGGAATGCTGCTGTAAGGCCTTAAAGGGTTTTTCTAATCCTGGTCGAAACAGCAGAGCCTTCAGTATTTTTCACCCGTCGATCCTCAATGCGTCTTTTGATTGTTAAAGGGGGGGGGGGCCTTCATTAGTATGCAACTTTTATGGCACCAGGGCTGCCTGCAGATGTGGGAGTAGAGGCGGTGGGGGCGTGGGAGAGCCTGGGTCAGTCACGTGGCCTGGACTTCTCACAGCATATCCCTGCATGTAGAGGATCTGAGCGAAAAACCGCCGCTCTCTCCCCTTAATTCTCAGATGGCAGCCGTGACCTACTTTCCACAAAGACAGGCTCATGCAAACTTGATGATATGCTTATAACAGTGGAGCTCGTTGTGCACTGCCTGAGGTGAGCCTCGCAATGCTGGGGCAGCAGGGGGTCCGTATGGTGAGAACCAACTGGCAGGACGTGTGTTAGCAACTTCGTCCTGGGTGGTTAAATGACATTAGTCACGATGACACTGGGGCATCATGGGACTGGAGATGGACCGAGGGGGTTTAAATGCTGTCAAGATCACCTGTATCGTAAGTGCAAACCACTTAATCAAAAAGTGATTTTATAGCAAAAGACAGGCCAGTAATTAATTAATGTATCTAAATAGCAATCTGATCAACTACAAACTTCCTGTATGAGCAAGTAAGAATATACACATTTCACTACAGATAGAAATATTTTATTTATATATATATATATTACTTTAGATATAAAGCCGATATCCAAGGCTGATGTCAGACAGGTGCACAACTCCGAGCTATGTTTTTCATGAGCAGCTAACAGAGGGTAAGTGAGGTTTAGGTATCATTTATTTGTGCCTTCAAAAGACACTAACACGCCAAAAACTGCAGATCACACGAAGAAACCCCTGCAGGCTTGTAAAAACCTCACCCCTTAAGAATAGAGGAGGGGAAAAAAAGACTCAATAAATGGAAACTACAAATAGGAACATCAAGGTGACAGAAAGAAATAAATCGAGATGACAAACAGATACAGGCGAGCTGGGCATCAGAAACTCAGACATCAAAACTTCACACCGCGAAGAAGAGAACAAAGACAGAGCGGTGGATACAGAGCAGGGGGAGGTGATGCATGGTGGAGAAATAAAATGAGTACACTAGCAGCGAGTAGGAGTGTTTTTTTGGTGAGGGTAAAGGTTTGTGAGTGCATGCGGACGTAGAGGGGGGAAAACCACTGCCAACATCCGTTTGACATCGCAGATTAGGGGGCGGAACAAACCCTTTGACTGTGTTCCAGCTCTCTGGGCCTAGGAAACCCTGGAAGCTGTCAGTTATTTCCCCAAAAGATATTAATCATATTGGACATTCATGCAGTCTGGCTGCAAGTGCGTTGTTATCAAGTAAATTACGTTTCATGATGAGTCAAAAAATCATTAGTCTGATTATCTGTTGTGTTTTGGGTTAAGCAGCTTTAGTATGTCAGTGTTTTCCTGCATCTCTCTTATCCCTTATGTCTGTGATGGATGAGGCTTCTGACACACAACATGAGCTTTATTCGCATGGATATGGCGAATGCTACTTAAAGTAGGGCCCAGAGGCTGAGAAATAAAAAATACTCTATTTTACAATACAAAAAATATATTTTCAGTGCTGCGGGTATGGAGGTGGCTCAGACCACACCTCCACCAGTAGCAGGGGAGTAATCAGTGTAGCTGAGGGCTGTTAGCTGATTACTCGTCATGTTTAAAAGGCAGCAGCAGAGCTGCACAGAGGGGAGATACAAAGAAACCTGAAGTGAGAGACATGCGGAGGAACACAAGGAGAAACTAAAAGATACTCACGTGAGAAGTTCACGAGAGACAGAAACGGAGCCGAGCTGCCAACTGGAAAGTTTATGTTTTTTTTGATTTATGTTTGCTCGTGTCATTAAGAAATAAAGATGCTGAAAAGCATCTAGTTTGTTTCTGGCTGTTGTTGGGATCCGGTGGAAATCGTTGATTGCCACAAATGCATTTTCCATTAATTAGCTCAATCCTTTTCCTTTATGTGAATGTACATCCCTGCCTCTGCATGATTTCTCATCACTAAAAGTATGACTCAGCACATTAAAGAATAACACAATACGATCACAAAACCTCCTGTTTTACAAATCTCAAAAGGACATAAATCAGCCACGGAGGGTGAAAAAAATTCTCAACTAAGTTTATTAAGGGGGATCCTTGGACATTGACCAATGCTGGGGTCTCAAATTTTGGACCTCTGAGCTTGCACTGCTAATTTCGTGCATTTGTTTTCTACATTTTTTCTCTTGAAGGTGTCCCAAATTATGTAAGAGCAATGCTAAATTGCTAGAGTGGCTCTTTAAAATATCTCAAAACGTTTGAAAGACCTCTTTCATTACAGGTTCAACTGGTACTCCAGCACTTCAGCAAAGACTCTCAGTTGAACAGGAAATACTCCACTTGTGACAACAGTTTTAGTGAAATTCTATAAAGGTTCGCTAATCTACTCCCGTTCAGAAGCCTTATGCAAGACCTGCAGTATACAGCAGATATTGAAGTTTCTACTGGTCTCTCACACACACACACACACACACACACACACACACACACACACACACACACACACACACAGACACACACACACACACACAATATGTGGGTTGCACTGGAGTTTGAAGGGGTAGAGAAAACGTTGAATTTATGTAACAGAGTAATGCTCAGTGTCTGAACCAGGGGAAACTACCAGCCCACACAGGTCATCTAAATGGACCTTTGAAACATTCCTGTGTGAAACAGGTTTCTTTGGCAGCACGAGCAAGCTGGCATGTCTCTTGCAAGATTTGTGGTTGAAGGTGTTCATAGATCAATAGTGTAGAGCAGCGCGAGCTGCTTTGAAATTTAAAAACTGTGAAAAGGGAGAGAGGCAACTTCTCAAAGATCTTTTAGAGGAATCAGTGCAACTCATATTGACCATATTGAATGTGACGGCAGGTGAAGTATACACCATGCAGTCAGTGATGAACCAGCTTTAATTTTATTTAGCTCTTTTTAACACCCTTTCTCCTATTATCACATTTAATGACATAAAACAAGTGATTTATTTTTTTTCCCTTCCTCCACATGGAAGTCAGAGATCAAGGTCTGTTACATCATTCTGCTCCTTCATCCTATAAAGATTGTCTGTGATCCTATGTTGGCTCTAGCTTCATTCCAAACTGTGGCATCTAACATTTAAAAGTGACTTTCTTAAAATATTAATCAGGATAAATATAACATTATAAGGAATTTTAAACGATAACATTAGTCCTTGAAAATAAGAAGAAACAGACTTTAACGGAGTGGATCATGAAGATTTTAAAGATATTAAAAGATAAACTTCAAGCCATATTTGTGCTAAGTAGATAAACAGTGAAGCATTTTGAGTGTGGAACTCTCTTTTTGCAGATAAACAGATGGCAATTTTACAATTCCACATAAATCTATGAAATTGAAAAAAGAGTTGGCATTAAAAAAGCTGAAACTACGCATTCTCAGTTCAAAAACAAACTGAGGCGTTCTATTTTTTACATTCACTTTTAAAGAGAACAGCGTGCCCTATAATGACCCAACATACTGGGAATAACACAATATGATATGTATTTAAATACATCATAAGGCAAGATGCATGGATGGATGAGGTTAAACAGAGCATCATGGTTCACGGCTGCATGTCTGGAACAAATCTGTGCACTGTGAAATGTGAGGACTTTTGGTTTCATCTGGCTACAGCAAAAACATTGATCACATCTTTTATGTCCCATTACACTCAAACTTGTGTTATCGTTGCAACTTGTGTTTGCTATTGTTGCATCATTTGTTAGTTTGAGCTTCACTGTGCAGCGATGTACGTGCAGAGTATGACACAAGAAGAATGTGTTCTCTTCTTAAATCTGAGACTGACATGTGTTTGAGTGATCATCATTTTGTTGCCTCACAGTCTGACAGCCAATCATTGTCCAGGTGAAAACTAGAAACCTCCAGCCAACTGGAGACATCTTGTGTCTTATATGGTTAAAATATGTATATGTTAATAGATTTAGTATTTTCACATGAGGAGGAAAGACCATGTAATTCTAGGAATCTAAAAAAGGCAATTGCTTTTTTTATGTCTTGACACATCTAAAAAATGAATCCCTATGAGATAATTACAGTGAATACATTGTTGATGCTGTTCCATAATTTCACTATCAATTCAGTGCAGATTTCCCAGAGAATTTTTGATGGACCAGAAAATTGCATAATGTTTCACTTCCAAGAAAATCTGCATATTCTGTGAACAAGTAGGAAACCATGTAATTGGCTGTAAAATTTAGATATGGCCTAACTTTTAGTGTTTCGTCTCTAAAATGATACATTTTTATGCACACAAGACAAAGAAATTATAATTATTAATTCCAAATTTCAGGATGTCATGGGCTCCACATTTACATATGTAAGATGTTGATGAAATGCTATTGACTACAGATCAGTCCTGTAGGATTTTTCTGAGAATATTTCACTACATTACCATACTAAAATAAAATATAATAATAATAATAATGTGAAATACACACAGTAATATACCTGCTGCTACATGTTCAGTTATGTAGCTTACTGGGTTGCATTTACTAACCCCCACAAAATGATTTAATTAAGTTAAAGAGCTTTGCAGCAGCTTCAGCAGCGAATGCATGGATATTGGTGAATACATACGATTACGCATCGGAGTTGAATGGAGGCATGAGGGAATGAAGTGGAGGAGATGACTGCGGGGGTGATTTTTCTCTGAATAACATTTTGCAGGCATTTAGCGACTGATGCCACAGTGATGACGGCAAAGATTGGTGTGACACTTCAGCCTCTCCTTGCTAACCAGCCTCTCATCAGTTCAAAAAAAGGACAGCAAAATGAGGCCAAACGTCATGCCAACGCCAGAGGTGGAAACACTGATTGGATCCAGCAAAGAAATGCGCACCTGCGGTCAGAGCCGTGCTCTCACACACACACAGACCTGTCAAATGCTTCAGCTGCTCTCGCAAAACTGTTTTTTTTTTTCCTCAAGTATCACAGCAAGGCCTTATCTTATCCACTTCAAACAGTGATGCCTCTTGTGATGAATCTCTAATGTGAGAGAAATGGAAAACTATTATCTGAACTTGGCAGTTTTCTTTGGCTGGCCAATCCTCCCTCAGTTCCTGCTAGGAGCCCTCGCTCTACTTTGTATCTCCATAAATTGGCCCCATCTCTCCCTGTTTCCCCTGTGATGAATGAAATAGACTTCTTGTTAGCAAATTGCATGCTTCTCACACCTCACAAAGAGATGGAGGAGAAAGGACAATTTGTGCTGTTTGTGGGATCACACACTGCACTGTTTATTTTTGAGGAGCGTTTTTTCTGATTAAATGAGTGTCAGGCAATTAACCTCTGTTGTTTATGAGACGTGTTTATTTATATGTTTCAGTGGGCACAATATATATATATATATGTGTAGATATATCATGTGTTTGTTTGCTATTGTTTTAAGCCAAATGATTAATTAAATACATGTTAATGCTAAATTACGATATACTGATGTGTCCATGTATAGTCCTCTATCAGGTTTCACGCTAGCTCTCGAATAATCACGCCCGTGTGGTTTGAATACCTATCAGACATGTAAGCTGATGAGACACAGGGTGGTGAGGCCTCTGATAAGCTGTCATTGAGCCGTGGTGGTGCTGGGTGGAGGTTGCCGTCGGTGCTGAGCCGCAAAAACACAACCAGCCTGCTGGCCAGGGACCATAGAATGGACAATTAGTACTGGGTCAATTGCATTGGGGGTTTCTCAAAGGCAAAAAGGCAATTCACGGGTGACTCTGTCCTTGTAACAAAATTAATTCTGGCATTTTTAAGTGAAAAATGCACATGCTAGATTATCCTACTGTTGATCCCAGTGAATGGGAGCAGACGGGAAATGGCTGGATAGTGAATGGAGCAGCACAAGGAGAAAATCTTTATCTGGGGGGGGTCACTCTGGGGCCACACTTATCACTTATTGTATGCTGTGACCTCCGACCCTTAATCTCTTTGCCATCCATTGCTTAGAACGTTGCTGGGCCTTATTCTGAGCCCTGGACAAAGAAGCCTTTCTGATAAAACAGTCACGTAAACGGCTCCAGTGCTGCAAAGGGCACTTGATGCTGGTGTATAAAGGAGTACCAGGCTACCCTCTAGTGGCGCACAGAGGCGATGGACCGTGTCACAAAATAAGTTGTTGTCTCCCTCAGACGGATGGAGGGTAAACAGGATACCAGGACTGATGGGGAGGGGGAAAGTCCTTTGTGGTGAGGCCGTGCAGGGAATTCCAGTACATTGTTGAAGGGAGATGTTGACTTTACATGTGCATCACCCTCATCCACACCCGAGATCTCATTTAAGGCTCTCTCTCTCCCTCTCCCTCTCTCTCTCTCTCTTCTTTTATTTTCCTTCTCTGACTTTTCAAGAAAGAAAGCTTTGATGTTGACAGGAGGGGTCGATGCCAGGAAGAGAGATCGGGGGGAGGGGGTTGGTGGGTTGATAGGCTGCAGAATGAAAATGTACTTCTGGGGGGGGTGGGTGTATGTGGGTGGTGGTGGTGATGGTGGGGGGTTTGGAGAGCGTGCCGTCATCACAGCTCCTCTGTTTTAAAGGAAACACTTCATGAATGCCCAGAGAGCCGAGCGCCCTGGCTACGTGTTCGTCTGTGTAGGACAAAAAAATAAAGCATGAAGCGCCACAAGTGACGTTTCCAGCGCCCCCTCCCCTCCCCTCCTCTCCATCTCCCCCCCCCCCCCCCCCCCCCCCCCCCCCCATGCCACCGCATCATCTGGGCATATTAAAGTTTGTCGGGTCGCCTCGGTCCCGGAGGATGCGGGGCTGAGAAGTATCTGGTTGACCTTACTGCGCCATTTATTTCTGTTTCATTTGGCACAATCTGTCGGAGCGGTTGCTGTGCGCGGGGACGCGAATGAAAGTGAACGGGTGATCTGAGGTTCTCCGCAACGTCCTTCTGTCATTTAGCTTCAGGCCTGCGGTGCCGCTGCGGAGGAGCAACTTTATGGACGCACACGCACGCACGCACGCACACGCACAAATAAGGATGAAGAAACCCGACATTCACCACCGGCAAGGCTGAAGATCAAGTTGCCACGTCCAACAAGGTTGCAAAGGATTTTTTCTCATCGTGCAGAGGAGGCAGCAGGAGCGCATTGACCCTCACACACACACGACCAGCCTTACTAAACGTGGATTTATCACAAATAACACTGGACACACTGATGGAAGCGCAGAAAGTCTCAGAATAGAAAATAAGAAGCCAACAAGTCAGAGCAGTGCAGAAAAAACAGCAACAGACACCCAGAGCGCATAGACGCCTCATATGTGATCAATTAATGATTCAAAACGCACGGCAGAATCCGCATCTACTTACATAGAGGAGATGTTTTTGAATAACTCTGCTATGTCAACACTGGTCCCATTGTTCCCAGTGTCCTGCAGGGCGAGTAAAGGGAAAAACCTGCCGCTGTCGGACTTATTGCAATAGATCTCTGTTTGAGAGCAGCTGCAGGTCGGCGGGCAGTCCAGCATGGAGCTCAGATAGTCCTGGAAAACACTCATCAGGAACAAAACCCTCCACCAGCAAATCCGGATCGAGTGAAACCATAGATCCATGTCTCCGGGTAAATTGGGGGGTGGGAGAAGACGAGGTCCCGATGTCCTCTGCGTTCGAACAGAACAAGAGAGAGGAGAGGAGGAGAGTGGGAGGAAGGAAGGAAGGAAGGAAGGAGGAGGATGGTGGTGCGTCTGTACAGAGGATGCTCTATGTGAGCCTTTCCGTGGATGGATGCTGTAGTGTCCTTGCGCGTCAGAGATTGGGTGAAAAGGAGAGGGGGGGGGGGGCGAAAGAAAAAAAAAAAAGACGCAACAGAAAAAAAAGAAACGGAAATCAAGAAGAACGGGGCGAAATAATAAGGCGAGGCTCCGGTCGTCTTTTCAGCCTAAGATGCATGGTGTTTCCCGGAATAACGCGCTGCTGAGGTCGACGTCTCTCTCCCCGAGCAGGACCAGGACGACTGGCTGGAGAGCCGAGAGACACAGAATGAGAAGTTGGGGCATCAAGTCCCTCCCACCGGCTACAGTCATACTGACACCTGCAGAAACTGCACGCTATCAACTGTGATCACACTCATCATGTGACTGTCTGTGCTGCATTATCAACTCAATATAATAAACATTCAAATATGAATGAAGGATGGTGCAGTTAAATCAGTCATGAAGAAACGGATAAATAATGGATCAACAGACAGAACAATGGGGGCAATAGAGTGTCTACATGTGCAAAGTTAATGGTAAACTGTATTGAAAAGCACGTTTCAAAGTGCCAAACAGTAGAATACAAATTATACAAAGCATCCCTCCTTCAAGGCCAAACAGTCCCATCATGAAACCACATTTAAATCTACTAAATCCAGATTTTTGTTTGGATATGTATCAAACTGCACACACTGATAAACACCAAATATACCAGATTTTTTTCATCAAGATTCATGAATGAATCCCTGGGTCCGCCCCTTTATCCTGATCAGCACCAAACTTTAATGGGTTCTTTCTTGGCCAATGTCCATCCAAGTATCATGGAAATCTGTACTGCGGTTATCGTGTAATCAAGCCAATAACAAACAAACCAATGGAGAGGGCTAAAAACATAACCTCTTTGGCTAAGGTAATAAAGACCCATTCATGATGCTTTGCTTGTTGCCAATGGCCCATTTAAATACTGACTTTTGGAGAAGGCAAATGATGGCACATACTGACGCAAACATGCATTTTCTGTCTAATGGATTTACTTTGAGATCTGTTTTCATTTTGACATTAAAGGCTTGTTTTCTGCCAATCGGTGTCCAAAAGATACATCAAATCTGCTTTGATTCAATTTTGTAAATCAATAAAACATGAAAACTTCAAAGTGGACTAAATCCTGCATGTTTATAGGCACAGCAACTGTAACACCCTACAGTCTATATAAGCATACATACATTTCTCACTATTACAAGAGTTATAGAGACATTTAATGTAGCGGCTGGAATATGAATGCTGTGTTTTTACAAGGTCATTTCATTAATTTTGTTTCACATAATCTCCTATATACAAAGAAAGCTGCTAAGTCTGAACCATCCTATTAATTGATCCTATAATTTCCATCAATGTCTGGCCATGTTGATATGTCGAGGGGCAAAATAAATATACCTGCAGCACAAACATTTTTTGAATGAAAAAAATTTGTTTGGTGTCTCTTGATTTGAATCTGTGACATTCTAACAATGAAAAGCTGCCTGAAAACTATTTCATTTTCAAAAGTAATTATCAAGGTAATTTGGAATCAAACTAAATTAATGTTGTTCTGTGTTGTTTATCTGAGAGAGCTCGAACTGTCGGCTATTGAACTATGAAACATTATACCATTTTGTATTTCCCATCAAATCCCCAACTGTCTTACCCATTGCTTTCATACTGACAGTGTAAAATTACTTTTGTTGATTCGACCTCGAAATAGAGGGAAGACTAATAAAATGTGAAAGAAAAGATTTTACATATATTCTTACAGAGAGATTTTCGGGGCAGATGGGTGACTGACAGTTATAACACACAGTCATTGTCTGCCTGATCTAATCTGAGATGAATTTCTTTTCAAGTGGCGTCAGGACTTCTATCAAAATGTGATTGGTTCGTAAGATGATGTCAAGTCACCTGATCCCCTCCTGGGGTTCTATTTGTCTTGAAATATTTTCATTTATGAAGTTCAAAAAGGTCATTAAAGACCTTTTTAAACACATGACAATTTCATCTCAAATCAAAAGAGAATGAGTAAACCCTTCACTCTCTTGTTCCATTTAATTTCTAGGAGTTTCAAAATCTCCCAGGCTATGGGCCAGTCACCCACAAGATCTGAACGTTCCCTTTTAAACAAACTGCAATCACTGGGAGAGCCACCTTAAAGCTAGACACCAAGCTACACCAAGCCTCCATCTCACTTCTTCTGACTCAATCAGTTATCATCCTTCATTGATCATCAGTCGTGCACAAACCCTCCCTTATTTAAAGTGTCTGTTTGCTGTGACATGCACCTCCCTTCAATGCTTTACCAGCTCAGCTGGTCTGTGAGAATCAATCGGGAACACCCAATATAAGTGTACATCCTTCAAAAGGGGAAGCTGAAGATGAAGGGCTGTATGAGCAGAGCATGGTTGCAAAGGACTAATTAAGTGGAGGGAGTGTTCTGCTGTCTCTCCAAACTGAGCAACTTAAAAGACGACACACTCTCAGATCTTTTGAACCCCAAAGAAAGGAGGCAAGGGCAAGTCTGCCTCATCGAGCCAGAGCAGAACAGTACCATTGTTTCACACAGGGATGGGAAACTTCCCATCAAGGTCGGTTTCAAATTTATTTGTATCTTTTTTTGAATTTATCAAAAAGTATTGAGCATCTAATTATAATGTAACACCTATATGATGGCTGGAACTTCTACTCTCTGGTTAGGCATCTGATGTCAACTGGTAGTTGTGATAATGCTACCCACAGCTGTTTTTCCAGGTTTTGGAACTGAGAGTTTCCAAAAATTGGTTTTGAAGATGTTCTCCAAAACATAGATGTAAACTTCAATGCATGTCTCCTCAGAATGAGAAAATGCCCAGGATGTAGTTTGTAGAACTTGCACAAACAGAGGTTGTCGTAGCTTTGAGCTCGTTGTTTCACGATGAATTTATGTTGTAGGTCGTCAGGCACATATCAGCTTCCACATTAACAGAGTAGAAAACGTGTTCAGTAAACTCAGTCAAACCATTACTTAACAGTATATTCAAATGCCATAGCGGCATTCAGAGCGACCCCTTTCCACTTGCACCTGCTAAAGCACGTATGGGTTGCACAGACACATCATTGCAGGTCAGCTTAGCTGCATGGTTTGAGCTGTAAAGACACTTAAGATTGGCCTGTAAGTGCTACTGTTGGATTAGACTATGGCAACACACCTCAGTTTTATAATGAATTAAAATCATGGATCAAATATAATCCTGTTGGAAACACTGTGTGTGTGTTTTTCTGTTCAGTCTGACCATGACCGGAAAGGCATAGAGCACAGACAACTTTGAAAACATATTGTGGATTGAGAGAAAGATAAAATGAGTAAATGTCATTTTAATATTTTCAGAACATTTTCTGCTGAACCCAGGTATCACAGAAATTACCATTAAAACAAGTGTTTTATATGTGAAAGGGCTTTTTGTCATGGTTGGCAGGAATACTGCACCACATAGACAATCACGGTCCTTTTGTTTATCAACAGAGGTTGCCATTTTGATTCCTGATCAACATGTGTGTCTAAAAGATCATATCTACAAAAATCTCTGCACTGTTGAAAATGTTCCGTGGAAGTTCTCTTCCAACCTCAGTGTAAAATGTTTGA
Organism: Paralichthys olivaceus; assembly: GCF_024713975.1. Taxonomy (NCBI): domain Eukaryota; kingdom Metazoa; phylum Chordata; class Actinopteri; order Pleuronectiformes; family Paralichthyidae; genus Paralichthys; species Paralichthys olivaceus. The sequence goes on along the minus strand of NC_091093.1, from coordinate 7,189,317 downwards.
TAACTCTTTTCAAAATCTGAGGATATGAGTTGACATCTTACTGATAATATCTCGCTAGAAGGTTTTACATCATGTACTGATCATAGACGATGCAATAGAACATGAAGTTGATTATGTCCAAGCAGGAGCCCTGAAATTACAGTCTGTAGTACAGGAAATTAAGACTTCAAGAAGTGAAGACAAGTAGCAGTCGAATAAATGGTGATTTCAGCAAAATAATGGTGTTTCAAAATGTTTATGTTATATTACAGTTGTGGAGTGGGTTTTAAAGCAGTACATTGTTTTCATCAACTCTTATTCAACAAGTGACTATTTACTCTATACTTGACAATTATGGTTAGTGATAATGAGGGTGGCTGGAGTGTTGTTATATTGAGTAGAGTATTCATGGAGGACAGAAAACTGACTGATCTTTGGAAAATGTAAAATGAAAGACCTGAAACTGTGCCCCTCAGCATGTCAAAATAAACTGCCAACTAAAAAAATGTTTTTTATTGTTATCAGAGTTCTCTGATGGCTTGGCCTCCAACCCCGCTGCGTTGCTGATATCTGCACTGAGGGCTCTCCATGTGAACTTTATTTTTCTCAAAATGCTGCTTTCCTGTTGGCCAGGCTAGTTAACAGAGCAAACTGCCTGTGATAGTTTGTAGTGTTTCCATGGCTCATTACGCCCCCCTGTGAATGGGAATCTGGAACGTTACGTTTTCAAATCTGTGCTGAAACTATACCTCTAAACCATCACATCATCTACCATTCAGAGACGTCCAGAATCCTCTCCTGCACTTCCTGGTACTCAGACTGAAATGTTGTATGAAGTAGAGGGCTTCCAAAACCACAGTTCGAATGGCTCAGAACCACCACACTCCTTAAACACAGTTGCTTTACCCCAACCTGTCTCAGCACTGGGCCCTCTAGGTGATACAACATTTCTGTCGCAAAAGTGTGTGTGTGTTGCTACTGGAGTTCACTCATTGCTAGATAACCTAGAAAACGTAGCTTTAGACAGCTTATGTGTGTTGGGGAGAGATGGAAGGGAGGGGTTGGTAAGCAAATCTTAGCCCTCCTTTCCAGCACTACGTTCTGAAGGCATTTAGAGGCACTTCCAAAAGAAGTCACAAGTGAAGTGAAGTTACAAGTTTGATAATAAACAAATTGTAAAAGCTGGTATTATTAACTTTCTGTCCACTTTATTTATTTGCCTTCCATATGTTGGATACAGGAGAATGAGTGTTTAGAGTAAATAGTCACTTGTTGAATAAGAGTTGATGAAAACAATGTACTGCTTTAAAACCCACTCCACAACTGTAATATAACATAAACATTTTGAAACACCATTATTTTGCTGAAATCACCATTTATTCGACTGCTACTTGTCTTCACTTCTTGAAGTCTTAATTTCCTGTACTACAGACTGTAATTTCAGGGCTCCTGCTTGGACATAATCAACTTCATGTTCTATTGCATCGTCTATGATCAGTAAGATAGCGGGCCCCTGGAACAAAGACATAAAATGACCCATTCCCCCTCCAAGCTACCATAGCACCTTAAAACTTCTGGAGATGAAAACACAACAATCCTCTGCTAATCGTTGTGTCACTGCCAATCCACAATGTCACATTCTCCACACATATAATTTGAGGGACACATTATTTGCTTTCTTGTTGCAGAATTATATGCAAAGGCCATTGTTAAATTGAAGCTACCATCTTAGATTGGCTTGGCACAGAGACTGCAAACGCCGGGAAGTAATTATCCCAGCTCGTTCCAATGAGCAAGTAAGACAAACCTCCATCTGGCCAAGATCAAATTTCCATCAAAGATAAGGTCAGATTGGGTGTTTTATTCTGAAGATCATAATTTTTTTAAAGAGAATAATCAACTTTCCTGTGTGTGAGTCAAGGCTATGGAAGAATTCTTCACATTCAAACAGTGCTTTGCAAATGAAAACTGGTTTTAAATGCTTCAACTTAGAGAGTTTCGTTTCACCTTTTCTCATTCATTCAGTTGCAGTTTTCTTGTTGTGTCTCATCTCAGTAATTCACATTAAGGAAGAACACTGCTGTAGTTCGTTTTTCTGCAATACACATTTTTTTATTTATTTTTATGTTGTTTTGTTTCTTAAGGGAAAACTGTGGAAACATTTGATTTAAAAGAAGTCAGAACCCTGCCCACCTCTGCCAGAGGAGAGAAGCCAGAACTGAGAAGAGGAATGACAGGTGCATTTATACTATGTACTGTTTAGGGGAAACTGTAAAAATATGAGTGTACACTGGTCTCTACATTTCTACATGATCTTTGGAAAAAGTTGGATGAAGAATGAGGTTTGTTAAAAATTGAGTTTCTGTAGAAATAGGGGGAAGGTGAAAATTACAGAAAATAAAAAGCAAATCTGAAAAATATGACTGATGAGAATTGAAAAGGAGGAGAGTGGGAGGAATAAGGAGATGAATAAGACAGAACAAATCAGTGGATTTGGAAAGAAAGGCTTCACAGTGACATTATGGGAGGGATGTGTTTTTATCCCCGACTGTGATTCTGCAGCTCTGCCAAGGATGGAGACAGCATGCCCAGCAGTCCAGAAGCTACAGTAAATACACCCCTCCGCCCTCCACAACAACTCCTATGGTTTCTCTGTTTCCCCATCTATTCAGCTCCTGCCATTGAAAATGCTACAGACAATTAGTCAAGGTGCATTACACATTGTCATCCTGACCTGAGATTTACACCCCTCAGTGCCTCTGTCGCACAGCAGAAGAAGAATGTAATCCCCTCAGAATGATGACAGTTGGTGTTTCTTGGTGGAAACTGCCAAATGTTGATTTTCCTCTGTGTCATTGTACTATTGCTCAATGATATGTGAACTCACATACACCAGCCGCTGTCTTATAACCAGCAGTCACACGTGATTCATCTGCCATCTTCTTCAAAAGAGACATGTGGGTCCCAGAGCAACACAAACACACACACACACACACAAACACAGTTTAATCATCAGCCACACTGGGGTTTAACCAGGGTATTTATCATATTTATCAATATTCTGAACTATTCCTTTAGATTAAATTAAGGTAGTCAATCATTTGCTAAACTTGAACCTCTGTAAAATGAGAACCACAAGAGCAAAAAAGGGTTTAAACTACAAATGTCAGTTATGTCCAGCTTACTAGCCCACCTTAGTCTAACTGAGTAAAGGAGCACACGAATGACTAGAATGTCACTCAATAGAGTGCATACCTGCACCAACAGTCCACTCCAATTCAATAGGTACAGATATTTATTTTCGATCTGCACCAAATTACACACACTCATAAATATCAGTCCACTACACACGTCAGATTCATTTCATCAAGATCAATGAATTATTATCAAGGGAGGACCTATATGTAGCTTAGCGCTTCTATCTCTGTATCATTTAAAGGTGGGGTGTATGCTGTCCCTTTACAGGGTGTATAGTGCACTGTCTGCACATCTTCAGTGTAGAGCG